>NW_022437122.1:128410-138970 GCF_009761245.1 Sapajus apella
CTCCAGCATCTGTTGTCTCCTGATTTTTTAATGATCACCATTCTAAAAGGTGTGAGATGGTGTCTCAATGTGGTTTTGATTTGCATGTCTCTAATGGCCAGTGATGATGAGCATTTTTTCATATGTTTGTCAGCCTCATATATGTCTTCTTTTGAAAAGTGCCTGTTCACATCCTTCATCCATTTTTGAATGGGTTTGTTTGTTCTCTTCTTGTAAATCTGTTTTAGTTCTTTGTAGATTCTGGATATAAGCTCTTTGTCAGATGGGTAGATTGCAAAAATTTTTTCCCATTCTGTTGCTTGCCGGTTCACTCTAATGATTGTTTCTTTTGCTGTACAGAAACTCTGGAGTTTAATTAGATCTCTTTTGTTTATTTTGGCTTCTGTTGCCAATGCTTTTGGTGTTTTAGTCATGAAGTCCTTGCCTATGCCTATGTCCTGAATGGTTTTGCCTATGTTTTCTTCTAGGGTTTTTATGATGTTAGGTCTTATGTTTAAGTCTTTAATCCATCTAGAGTTAATTTTAGTGTAATGTGTCAGGAAGGGGTCCAGTTTCTGCTTTCTGCACATGGCTAGCCAGTTTTCCCAACACCATTTATTAAACAGGGAATCATTTCCCCATTGCTTGTTTTTGTCAGGTTTGTCAAAGATCAGATGATTGTAGATGTGTGGCATTGCCTCTGAGGCCTCTGTTTTGTTCCATTGGTCTATATGTCTGTTTGGTTACCAGTACCATGCTGTTTTGATTACTGTAGCCTTGTAGTATAGTTTGCAGTCAGGTAGTGTGATGCCTCCAGCTTCGTTCTTTTTGCTTAGGATTGACTTGGCTATGTGGGCTCTCTTTTGGTTTCATTTGAAGTTTAAGGCTTTTTTTTTTTTTTTTTTTTTTTGCAGTTCTGTGTAGAGGGTCATTGGTAGCTTGATGGGGATAGCATTGAATCCATAAATTACTCTGGGCAGTATAGCCATTTTCATGATATTGATTCTTCCTAACCATTAGCATGAAATGTTTTTCTATCTGTTTGTGTCCTCTCTTATTTCCTTGAGCAGTGGTGTGTAGTTCTCCTTGAAGAGGTCCTTTACATCCCTTGTTAGTTATATTCCTAGGTATTTAATTCTCTTTGTAGCAATTGTGAATGGGAGTTCACTCTTGAATTGGTTCTGTGTTAGTCTGTTATTGGTGTATAGGAATGCTTGTGATTTCTGCACATCAGGAAACCCAACTCATGTATAAGGACACACACAGGCTAAAAATAAAGGGATGGAGGAAGATTTACCAAGTAAATGGAGAGCAAAAAAAAAAAAAAGAAAGAGTTGCAATCCTAGTCTCTGATAAAATGGACTTTAAACCAACAAAGATCAAAGGAGACAAAGAAGGGCATTACATAATGGTAAAAGGCTCAATGCAACAAGAAGAGCTAACAATCTTAAACATATACACACCTTGTACAGGAGCACTCAGATACATAAAGGAAGTTCTTAATGACCTACAAAGAGACTTAGACTCCCACACAATAATAGTGGGAGACTTTAACACTCCACTGTCAATATTAGACAGATCAACAAGACAGAAAATTAACAAGGATATCCAGGACTTGAACTCAGATCTGGACCAAGAGGACCTCATAGACATCTACAGAACTCTCTACCCCAGATCCACAAAATATACATTCTTCTCAGCACCACATTGCACCTACTCTAAAATGGACAACAGAATTGGGAGTAAATCCCTCCTCAGTAAATGCAAAAGAATGGAAATCATAGCAAACAGTCTCTTAGATCACAGTGCAATCAAATTAGAATTCAGGATTAAGAAACTAACTCAGAACTGCACAACTTCATGGAAACTGAACAACTGGCCCCCGAATGTCAACTAGATAAACGATGAAATGAAGGCAGAAATAAAGATGTTCTTCGAAACCAATGAGACCAAAGACTCAACGTACCAGAATCTCTGCGACACAATTAAAGCAGTGTCTAGAGGGAAATTTATAGTAAAAAATGCCCACATGAGAAGCCAGGAAAGATCTAAAATCGACGCCCTATCATCCAAATTGAAAGAGCTAGAGGAGCAAGATCAAAAAACTTAAAAGCTAGCAGAAGACAAGACATTCCCTCTTCTTTCTTAGCCAGGCTAAATGTTTGTCAACTCTGTTTAACTTTTCAAAACAAAAAAAACCCACAACTTTTTGTTTTATTGTATATTGTATTCTTTTCTTCATTTCAATTTCACTCATTTTGTTGTACTGGCCCGAGCATAGAAAGTCAACACCAAGACAAAAGTATGCCAAATTGCAGGGTCTTTATTGCCGGCGGCCACGGAGGACTCGCGTCTCTCCAACCCGTGGCCCCGAAAGGAGGGAGTCAAGACCTTTCATACCCGTAAAACAACCTCGGGAGTGAAGGTGAGGGGCAGGGGTGGGGGTGAGGGGCTTCCGATGTTCTGAGGGCTAGTGGATTCTGTAAATCACCTCCTGGGCAGAGATGAGGGTGAGGGGCTCTGGACACTCCGAGGGCCAGGGGACTTTGGACATTCTGATTGTTACTTAAGTGGTTCACAAAAGTCAAGATTTAGCATTTGTTTACACATTGTCTGGGTAGAGTGGAAATTACAGTCCTTAGTTACTTATTACAAGTCGCAGGGACCAAGATGGCATGGGTTTGGACTGCTTGCCTGTCACATTTGGGTTACAGAGAGCAGTTTCAATAGAAAGCCGAGGTATGGTTGAGGTATGCAGTTTTATGGGGCTTTTACCATGTCACACAGCCTCCCGAGTAGCTGGGACCACAGGCGCATGCCACCATGCCGGGCTAAGTTTCTGTATTTTTAGTAGAGGTGGGGTTTCTCAGTGTTAGCCAGGATGGTCTCAATCTCCTGACCGTGTGATCCACCCGCCTCGGCCTCCCAAAGTGCCGGGATTACTGGCATGAGCCACCACGCTCGGCCCATACTGCTGGTTCTTGCCCAAAACAAGTCTCAAGAGCACACCAGAGGCTTGGACCCAAGGAGATCCTCAGCTTGACAGACCTGTGCTCTGGGTGTTTGAGAACAAGAGGTCTAGGCCAGGTGCCATGACTCACACCTGTAATCTCAGCCTGGCCAACATGGTGAAATGCTGTCTCTACTAAAAATTAGCCGGGCGTGGTGGTGCACATTTGTAATCCCAGCTACTCTGGAGGCTGAGGCAGGAGAATCATTTGAACCCGGGAGGCAGATTGCAGTGAGCTGAGATCTCACCACTGCACTCCAGCCTGGACAACAGAATGAGACTCCATGTCAAGGGAAAGAGAAAAAAAGAACAAAAGAAGGAAGGGTCTGGAGGGTCTTTGGTCCATATGCTCTGGGTGGCTTGTGGTGTCCTGAGTTTGCAGGGATTTCTCCGTCCCTCTGTGAGATGGGCGTGTGGGAGTGTAAAAATCAGCCACTGTTCACCGTGCATGGAGAGCATCCCAGGCAGGGAGGGGTCTGTGGGTCAGGGCTTGGGGAGAGAGAGGTGCCCATCAAAGAAGGGGAAAAGCAATCAATTGCTGGTTTCTATCCATGTCTACCTCCTGTCAGGGGCTACATGGGCAGAGAGTAGAGAAACACCAGCAAAGAACTGGCTGGGACCCAGGAAGGACGGGGTGGGAAGACTCCCATGGCCATAGGAGAACATTTATTAAAAGTAAAAAGATTGCAATATGTTGCAGGATGAGAAAAACACACCTAAAACAACAGGCATGGTAGAGTCTGATTACAAAATAAAAAGCACATGTAAGTACTGGAGTGGTAGAATGGTACCAGGTGGCACGAACGAGCATTGAGCGGGAGCTGGGCCGTGCGGGCGTCTGTGTCCCATGGAATCCTCTGGCAATGCCGAAGTAGGCCCCACTAGAAGATCTCCACTTTACAGCTGAGGGTCACGAGGCCCCTCGCTCAGGGATTACAGGCACCCACCACCATACCCAGCTAATTTTTTTATTTTTTCTTTTACAGATGAGGTTTCACCCTGTTGGTCAGGCTGGTCTTGATCTCCTGACCTCAAATGATCCACCAGCTTCGGCCTCCCAAAGTGCTGGGATTGCAGGCGTGAGCCATCACTCCAAGCCTTCACTGCATTTCTTTTTAATTTCGTAAGTAACATAAAATGCATTCTCTTTACATACGTATATATTCTTAGATATGCATATATTTTATGTATGTATATATGTATCTATATATATTTACATACATAGATATACAGAGTAAGAGCGAAGATTTGAGTTTCTCACCTCCTCCACTTCTATCAGTTCCCTCTCAGAGGGAACCGTAGGGGTGTTTGTGCCTCTTTGGGCGTTTCCCCAGAGTCCAGATGCTTGGCGAAGTGGTGGGAGTGGGGATGAATGGACGCAGGGACACCTATGAGGCTCCAGGCTCGGAGACTAGGCGGGACAGCGCTGGCCTCCTCTGAGAGCTGTGGCTTCACGCCCTGCTCCTGACTGGCTTCCCCAGCGCTCAAGGTAGGCGGCTCCCCAGGGCCCATTCACCTTTCTCACTTATCGCAAGTGTGCCCCAAGGCCTGCTTGCCTTCTACAGGTAACCGCAGGACATTTATCACCCCTGTGTCTCTGTTCCTTTGGCTGAACATGCCGTGACAATAGTTCAGTACTTTAACCTTACAGGTTTGTGACAAGAATTAGACAAGTAGCCCAGGCACGGTAGCTCACGCCTGTAATCCCAGCACTTTGGGAGGTCGAGGCAGGCAGATCACTTGAGGTCAGGAGTTCGAGACCAGCCTGGCCAACATGGTGAAACCCTATCTCTACTAAAAATACCAAAATTAGCTGGGCGTGGTGGCACATGCCTGTAATCCCAGTTACTCAGGAGGTTGAGGAAGGAGAATTGCTTGATCCTGGGAAGCAGAGGTTGCAGTGAGCCAAGATCGTACCACTGCACTGCAGCCTGGGTGGCAGAGTGAGACTCAGACTCAAAAAAAAAAAAAAAAGAATTAGGTAGACCCATGTTAGGTACTCAGTGCCTGCCTTGTGGAGAGGAGGAGGGATCCCTATCACACACCACACACATACACACACCCCACATACATCATGCACATACCACACACACCCCACAACACACACACAACACACTACACATTGCATACACACACCCATATCACACACATCACACAACACACTACATACACCACAAACACACAACACATACATACCACACCACACACAAACCACAAAACATACCATACTCACACATCACATCCCACACACAACACACATAAACCACAAAGCACATTACACACATCACATTCATCAGATACACCACACACTGCCTACTGCACATGCACACACCACATATACATGCCACACACACCGCACACACACACACGGCACACACGCGCACATGCACGCGGAGCCTCTGCACAAAGACCTCGTTAACCAGGTGCGTATTTCCCACGCCACTCTCTGTAAGCATGGAGGAAAGTGCTCACACCTATAAAGGGTTTCCTTGCGGTGAAGGAGCAAAGAAAGTTCCTGCTGCCCCAGGACAGAGAACCTGGCAGAGGTAATGGCTCTGGGCAGAGGTGTCAGGAAAAATAAACTGCATTTCCCTCTGGCCTGCGGGACCCTCTCGGAGCCCGCAGCCCCCGCTCCGCCCGCAGCCCCCGCTCCGCCCGCAGCCCCCGGCCCGCGTTGCCATGGAGAGCGGCCTGCGCACTCGCCGGCGCCCCTCGGCCTCCTGCTGGCTCTCCGCGGGCGGCTTTGTCCGGGCTCAGCGCGTCCCTGCAGCTGCGGGGAGAGGAGGAGACGGGGCGGCGGCCTGTGGGTGCCGCGGATCGTCGGGGAGGGCCAGGGAGGCGGGGCCGCTGCGCAGAGCCCTAGGGCTTCAGTCTTGGGCTGACTGGCGCGGGAAGCGCCACCCGGCCCTCCAGGTCGCCAAGGAGACCCCAGCCTCCTGCGGCGCGCTGTGACCGACCGCCCCGGGCTCCTCTGGAAGTGGCTCGGCCAGCACCGAGTTTGCCTGTGCGGCGCTGGGGGAGCCTCTGCGTTCCTGTTCGCTTTGTAAGTGATTTTCGTCCCCAGGGGGAGGCGGTGAGTAGGTTACACTGGAAAAGGTGGAGATTTTCACTTGTTTCAGGTGGCTTTGAGATCCTATGTGGGGTCATTTTTCTGGGGGTCCGGGACTGAGCAGGGCTTCTCCAGGGGGCGGGCTGGCGAGACCCTTCTGCAGGAGGAGGTGGCTGTCTGGTGTGTGGTTTGATGAGGTGTTTCTTTTCTTTTCTTTCTTTTTTTTTTCTTTGAAACGGGAGTCTCGCTCTGTCGCCCAGGCTGGAGTGCAGTGGCGGGATCTCAGCTCACTACAACCCCCGCCTCCCGGGTTCAAGCGATTCTTCTACCTCAGCTTCCCGAGTAGCTGGGACTACAGGCATGCGCCACCACACCTGGCTAATTTTTGTATTTTTAAATAGAGACGGGGTTTCACCACATTGGCCAGGCTGGTCTTGAACTCCTGACCTCGTGATCTGCCTGCCTCGGCCTCCCAAAGTGTTGGGATTACAGGCTGAGCCACCACTCCCAGCCGGATGAGGAGCTTTAATTAGCTCTCTGCCCCCTCCTGAGCACAGCCCAGTGGAGACTGAGCTGAAGAAGACCACCTTGGCAGTCCTGGAGGTGGGTCCTGGGGCCCCTGGCTCTGGAACTGGTTTCTCCAGGATACCTACTGGATAAGGGCTTTAGGCTGCACTGTGACGAGATCTGTTTTATTTCTGGATTTCTCCACCCTTGCCCATTCTTCCCATTTCTTTTCAAATGAATGGGAAACGAAAATAGTCTGTTTGAAAAAAGGAACACATGCCATTGCCTGGGTGGTTACCATGGCAACGGGACCCCTTGTCAGATGCCAGGATTATCTTGTCTTTTTGTTGCCTTACTCTTACCACTCGGCATTTCCCCCAAGTGTCACCTCTTGTAAGGGAGAAAATAAAACCAAGGTGAAACAGGGTGGCTTGGCTCTGCTAGGCGGAAGTTTGACATTTGTTAAGACAACCGAGTCTTCGGCTAGACAGGAGCAGAAAGAGGCAGCAAGGCTGGCTGTGCCCCTTTTGTGGTTCGTGCCTCTGGTTTTTGGGGATCCAGGTTGTCCTGGCTCTTTGACTGCGTGTTTCCTATGCTCTGTGTCTGTGAATTAGGACAGTTAGAATGTTGTCATTTTCTGGGATGGCTGGGAAATACAGGTGTCATTGCCTAGAATCAGTTTGAAGTGTAAACGATGAGTTTGTGTTTTGCGTCTATGTACGTGGGTGCACAGGATTTAATGTTATGAACTATTAGGATGGCAGCAAACCCCAGCTGCAGTGAGGCTGACCCTCTTTTTCATTTTGTGCAGGAAAGTTACACATTTCTCAGTAGCAGGGAAACCTGGCTGCTTTCTGGCCGCTGCCCATGGCTCTTCTTCCCAGGCCCTTGTGTTGGGGCAGCGGATGGTCAGCTGAAGGCCAGCTGGCTTTGGACACAACGCCTTCTCTGTGTTGTGCCCAGGGTCCCAGCTCACTCACTGAGAGTCAGCGGCTCACACCATCTGTTCTGGGGTTGGACTGTGTCCCAAGTGCCCCTCCTCATCCTCAGACCTCAGGACTCACTGGGCAGAGGTTGGGCTGGGGCTGGAGGCCTCAGTTTCCTTATCTGCAAAGTGAGGGTTATAACAGCTCATCCCTTGGGCGTTTAGGCAGGCTCCTAGAGGACTGCAGGCTCCTCCAAGCCCATCATGGTCCTGGCTTTGCTGTGGACACCCCAGACAGGGGTCACACAGGACACATCCTCCTGTCACCATGGAGCACACCTGCTGAGGGACTGGTGCCTGGAAAGGGGAACAAGTGTGGAAGGAAATCTGGCCCCATCCTGTGGATCGGTGCCTCGGTTTCCCCACCTGTAAATGGGATCATGTGTCACCCATTGGCAGCTTGCCGTTGGGTGAAAGATCCGAGGACTGCATCTGCGCTGGATGTGATTTGTACAGAAGCCTCTCATCCTCGACAGCGTCTGGCAAGCGCCTGCCGGTCCACTCCGGCTATGGGGGAGACGTGGGCCCGTCTCCCCATCATTCCCGTGCACTCCTTCCCAAGCTCATGAGCAGCAGTGCTGACTCAGTCCTGCAGCATCAGGTCAGCCTTGGGGTGTCCCCATTCGCCATGACATCCCAAGGAGAGGGTGCCCAGAGAGCTGTGTGTGGGACCCTCAGGGACAGGATGGGTTTGGGGGGTAGGCATGGCTCCGCAGTCTCAGGTTGCCCAGAGCCACCAGGCAGCGGCTCTTGGCCCTGAGTATATCTGTGTGGCCCAAGAAGAGGTGAGGTGCTCGTGTGTGCAGAAATGGAGAAGCACCTCTGTCTGAGTGTGCCAGTGAGGGGTGGGGCTGCCTCCTCCCACCACAATCCACTGAGGAGCTCTAGCAGGGAGCTATCCAGCTGCCCAAGGAGCCCTGTGCCCACCAGCAGGGACTCAACTAACCAACCAACTAACCAACAGCTGACCAGCTAACCAACCAACAACTCATCAGCTCCCTTCCCCCTCTGTTTTCTCCTTTTCCTCCTACCCCCTTCTCTCCTCCCTCCCTTCTTTCCTTCCTCTTTTTTTTCTTTTTCTCCTCCCTTCCTCTGTTCACCTGTCATTCCAGGAAGGATCTGGTTCAGCACAGAGTGCAAAGGATAAGAAGTAGATGAATAAAAAGTAAAAGCAGGTTGGATTTGCCAGACAGAACTTGTCACGGGGATGGCAAAGTCCCAGGACACTGGGAGGCTCCGGCCCCACGCGGCTTGGTGGCCCCTGCTCACAGAGGCCGGGACTCCTCCGTGCGGATTCTGGACTTGGACCAACACTCCCGGGTCCCTGACTGAGGGTGGGGAAAGAAGAGGGCAGGAGGGGTTCATTCAAGGCTGGCAAATGTAGCCCAAGTCCCTTCCATCCCCTGATGGGGTCCTCATGAGCTGTGGAGGCTGTGGTGGTCTGTGGCTAGGGCACCTGGTGACATTTAGTCTAAATAATTAAATCTAGGGCTGGGCAAGGTGGCTCATGCCTGTAATCCCAGCACTTTGGGAGGCCGAGGCGGGCAGATCACGAGGTCAGGAGATCAAGACCATCCTGGTCAACTTGGTGAAACACCGTCTCTACTAAAATACAAAAAGAATTAGCCAGGAGTGGTGGCGCGCGCTGTAGTCCCAGCTATGCAGGAGGCTGAGGCAGGGGAGTCGCTTGAACCCAGGTGATGGAGGATGCAGTGAGCCGAGACTGTGCCACTACACTACAGCCTGGGTGACAGAGCAAGACTCTATCTCAAAAAAAAAAAAAAAAAAAAGAATTAAATTCAGATGCAAATGAGTCCACCTAGGAGGGATCTATGGATGACAGCCCCTAAGTGACCTGGGGATGGCTCAGGGACAGAGTGCTGCCCTCCCTGCCTGGGCAGCTGGAAATGGAGCAAGGGCCTTTGTGCCACATCCGCCGTGTGCTGACGAGGAGAAGGGCAGCAGACGCAGCCCTGTCCAGCGCTGTGGAGATTCACTTCTCCCTGAGATCTGGCTGCCCCCGGCCCGCCTGGGCCCGGAGGAGAATGAGGAGAGGCGAGGGTGCCTAGGAGAAAGGCCGTGGAGGTGGAGGGAGCCCTGCAGGCTGAGGGTTGTGGCTAGGGGCTGCCGAGACCCCAGGCTGCTCTGGGGTTCCGCTCTAGGTCTTGTGTGTTCATGAGGCAATTCCAACAGGCCTTTTAGAAATTCAGCTGTGGGGCTTTTAGAAGGAAAATGGTATATAGCATACCAATATGTGCTTGTTGAATAAATGCATGAGGAAGGCCTTTTATTTTTCTGATAACTGATATCCAGTAACTCTAGGTGTTCCTGCTTGCCTTCTCTGGGTAAATTATTTTCTTCTCAGAATATGCCAGCTAGACGCAACCCATAAGGTAGAATTTTTCATCGAAATTGTAACTTCCTAAAATAAAGTCATGTAGCCGAGCAGGATGGCTCATGTCTGTAATCCCAGTACTTTGAGAGGCCGAGGTGGGCGGATGGCTTGAGCCCAGGAATCGAGACCAGCCTGGGCAACATGGTGAAACCCTTCTCTACAATAAATACAAAAATAAGCCGGGTGTGGTGGCATGCGCCTGTAGTCCCAGCTACTCGGGATACTGAGGTGGGAGGATAGCTTGAGCCCAGAGTTTGAGGCTGCAGTGAACCGTGATTGTGCCACTGCACTCCAGCCTGGGTGACGAGTGAGACCCTGTCTCAAACAAATTAATTAATTAAAGTCGTGTAGATTTTGCCAGATGTGGGGTTGTGTCTGATCACTGTCACGTTCTTGGTCCCTGAAACACCAGTGCCCGAAGGATTCATGCAGCTGCAGAGGTGGTAAACTGAATGAGTAAACCTGCTGGCCTTTGACCATGCAAAGTAGGTGCAGAGTAGGCTTGGGGGGGACCCCAGTCAGTAGATCCTGACTTTACAGCTGCAGAGAGGATGCTCCTGTCCTCCAGTTCCAGGGCAGACAAAATCTGAGGGTCTAAGATCTTCAGGGGCATCTGGCTCTTTGACCCTCTCCCT
>NW_022437122.1:139070-147435 GCF_009761245.1 Sapajus apella
CTCTTGACCTCGTGATCCACCCGCCTCGGCCTCCCAAAGTGCTGGGATTACAGGCTTGAGCCACCGTGCCCGGCCCTGATCTTCTTTTTAAACAAGTTCCAGAAAATTTTGTCTGCAAAAACAACTATGCTGCATAAGGAATAATTCATTGCCATAATTCAACTCATGTGCCTCGGTAAAGCGGGTGACCAGACCACAACTCTTGTTTATTTTCAAGTATGCAAAGGAGATATGCACGTATCATTGTTGCAAATCAAAATGTTTTAAAGCTGAAGCCCCCTCACCCCCAATCCATCCTCTACCCTCCAATCCTACGGCCCTCCTTAACATTGTGAAGGTTGAGCAAGTGTGGCTCAAACCTCTCCCTCCTTCCCTCTCTTCCCCCTCCCTCCCTTCTTTCTCTTTTTCCTTCTTTCTTTCTTTCCTTCCCTTTTCCCTTCCTTCCTTCCTTCTTTCCTTTTTTTTCTCCTTTAAGATAGTGTTGCTGTGATCACCCTTCGGTGCCTCTAATTCTAACCTTTCTGGTTACTTCCTCCCCCCAGGTCCCCTAGCTCAGCATCTGCCCTTAAAGGAAACCTAAATAAACATGTGCTGTTGAATTCTGAATGGTCTTTGGTTGATCGGGAGCTTAGACTAAAGGACTGAATAGTAAAGGGTGGATCTGAGTGATTGTGAGAATACCACTTGGCAGAATGTGGTGTCTGGATTGGACATGGAGCGCAGAGGAAGGGAGCCGGCACCTCCCGGGGCCTATGAGCGCTTCTGCTTGACGCTGTGCAGCTGCTCCATAACAATGCTGAAATTATCCTTTATTCAGGGCCTGTTTGAGTAGGGGCGTGGCCACCCCTTTATTGCCTTATTTTTAAATGTATATCATTCTCTATTTACACATGGATATTTTTTTCCTACAGAGTAAAAAAAGAAATGCACCAGACGCAGCACTTCCGTGTAAGTGTAGGCACATCAGGGCTCCTTGCTAAGGATAAGAAACAATCGCTTCCACTTCAGGCTCCAATGGTGTCCTAGCCAACTGCCAGAGCCGCTCTGTAATTACGCCTCCCGAGTGGAAAGCTCTCAAAATGCCGCTTGGGCTAAGAGTCTGAAGCTGGGATTGCCTCTCTACTTTGGCTAAGATGACTAGAGCATCACATATTTTTGAAGCAACTTTAGAGAACAGAGGTGCAGTGAGTGATGACGAGCCAGCTCCTTGCTGCTCACACAGTAGCATTTTACACGCGCTTTCCCAGGGAGCCCCCAGGGACTTGGTGTCCAGGGCTAGTTTCCCTGTGTTGGGGTGAAGGGGCTCACGCAATGTCGCCTGCACACAGGCCTCACAGTTCCAGATCCAGGCTTGTCCACCCTCCCAGCTGCCTGCCCAGGGGGAAGGCAGGTCAAGCTAAGGGCAGTGCCAAGGTTTAGGAAATATTGTCTGTCTTTGGACCAAATGTAATTTCAGTTTAAAGCAACCTAGAAAATGTTTTGCAAAAAATGTGTTTTTAGAAAGCAGAATTACACTCAGCATCCCTTCTTTTTTGGTTTCTCAACCACATCTTTCCTTACAGAGATTTAGGACAGCTAAGTAGAAATTAAATTTTCCGTATGTAAACAGGCATGGAGACAGCTGGCTTTCGTCGGGCGAGAGTTCCCGGCTGGGAATCTCCAATGAGCAATGAGCAGCTTCCACTCTTATTTTTAAACAAGTTGGCTTTCCTCCCAATTGCAAATATCATAAATGCTCTTTGTAGAAACTTATATGTTACTGAGAAGCATTAAGAAGCAAATGAAAATTCCCAGAAGCTCACCACTCAGAGACGGCCACTGGAGTCGGGGTTCCACACACTTCTCTCTGGGGAGCTTCCATTTCCTTGGGTCTTGTCTATGGTTAGGTCACATGTTCAGTAGGATTTGTCTTGCAGCCTGAACGCTGACAAAGGTGCACCACCCCCTGCCCCATGCAGAGCCCCACGGGAAGGTCTTCTGGTCCCACCCACTTCCTGCCCTGGCTAGTGTGGTATTTTTGTGGCTTTCCCCTGTCTGGTCAAAAGAATGAGAGTAACTCAACATGGATACTGTGTCCAGTCCTTGGGTCTCAAGGGTCCTGGGCAGATCCAGGACCTGTGGTTCTCAGTTCCCAAAAGCAGGCAGGTGATTGGAGAAGCAGCCAGGCTCTGAGCCCTGGGTCCATGTGGCCCAAATGACTGGCCGTGACCCTAATAAATTAACAGAAGGGCAGGGGCCAGGGTCACCTTTCACAGGAGGAGTGGCAGTCAGGAGGGTCTCCGCTGGCCAGAGCCGCTCCTTCCTCAGGGGCCATCTCCCAAGCCTGCTGAGTATTCTTGTAGCCTAATGGTTGTTGACTGACTGACTGATGGCATTTTGGTCTCTCTGAACCTCAGTGTCTTGGTCATTGAATATGACTCTTACTTCCAAGCTCGTTACTCCCCTGAGCTCCTGGCTCTCTGGTTCCCCTTTGTCCTGCACCTTGGGCTAAGATAACTGCACCTTGGGCTAAGATGCAGCGGAGATGGCTCGTGTCCTAGAGACCAACCACCTTGGCTGCATCTTGTTAGGGTCTTGTTAGGTGGTGGCCTTAGCAGTTACTCCACTCTCTGAACCATAGCTTTGTCTCCTGGAAAAGGATAAATAAGATGATGCTTGAAGGCTGCAGCGTTGTCGCCTGCCTCCATGGAACTCACAGTCTTCGGGGAGAGTGATGGCGATACCGGGTCTATGTGTCCGAGAGCCAAATGCAGCTGGTGTGACCAGGTGGCCAAGGAGCAGAGGGAACGACATGAGCGGCAGGGCGCGTGCGGGTAGGGAGAGGTGCTCCCAACCACTGGCGAGGCTGGGAATGAGGCTGGGAGGCTGCAAGCGCCGGGTTCCAGCCCGGCCAACTCTGAGATGAGGATTCCAGCATTACTGTGAGTCACCCATCGGCTCACTGCTTCTCCTAAGAGTCAAGGGATGCCACTACCTGGTTTTTAAATTAAACTTTTTGTTTTGAAATGACTGTACAGGCATATGCAGTTATTAGAGATAATGCAGAGATGCTGTGGGCCTTTACCCAGCCTTCCCCAGTGGTAACAGCTTGCAAAACGATAGCGGACCATATCACAGCTCAGACATTGACACTGGTGCAGTTGAGACAGGGAGCAGCCCCAGCGCAGGGAGCCCCCTGTGCCCCTTCCTGTCCACCCCTGCTCCCTGCCTGCCCCTGACAGCAGCCAGTCTGTTCTGTGTTTCCACAGTTTTGTCATTTTGAGAATTTTATATAAATGAAATCACATGCACATAACCTTTTGAAATTATCTTTTTTCCACCAGCATAACCTCTTGGAATTTGTCTGAGGGAATTCATCCAGGGGAATCATGACACATCCAGGCTGCTCTGTGTGTCACTAGTGTTTCCTTGTTACTGCTGAGTGCTGTTGTGTGGCATGGAGGTACCTCAGTCAATGTGTAAATGGTAACATAGTTTTCATTTCCGTGTCTGCACGTTCATTGCCAGTATATACAAATTCAAGTGATTTTTGTAACTGGATTTCGTATCCCTGACCTTGCTGAATTCACAGACTAGGGAGTTTTTTCTTTTCTTTTCTCTTTTCTTTTCTTTTCTTTTGACAGAGTTTTGCTCTTGTTGCCCAGGCTGCAGTGCAGTGGCACAATCTCAGCTCACTGCAAACTCCGCCTCCCGGGTTCAAGTGATTCTCCTGCCTCAGCCTCCTGGGTAGCTGGGATTACAGGCACCCACCACTGCGCCCAGCTAATTTTTTGTTTGTTTGTATTTTTAGTAGAGACAGGGTTTCACTATGTTGGCCAGGCTGGTCTCGAACTCCTGACCTTAGGTGATCCACCCATCTCAGCCTCCCAAAGTGCTGGGATTACAGGCGTGAGCCACCGCGCTCGGCTTCTTTTTTTTTCGTTTGTTTGTTTCTTGGCATTTTCTTTGTAGACAATCAGGTCATCTACAAACACGGACATTTTTCTTTCTTTCTTTCTTTCTGCTCTGCATGCCTTTTAGCTCCTGTTCTTGCTAGAACCTTCTCCACTATGTGGAATAACAGTGGTGAGGGCAGGCAACTTTGCCTTGTTCTCGCTTTGGGGGATTATGATGGGCTGAACTGTATCCCTACAAAATACACATTGAAGCCCTAATCCCCAGTACCTCCAAATGTGACTGTGTTGGAGATGGGGCGTTTAAAGAGGTAACTCAGTTAAAATGAGGCGCTGAGAGTGGGTGCTGATCTGTCATGACTGGTGTCCAACAAGAAGTGGTGAGGACTCACAGAGGGACAACCATGTGAGGACACAGGGAATTGATGGCTGCCTGCAAGCCAGGGAGAGAGGCCACCAGAGAATCCAACCCTGCCGACACCTTGATCTCAGAGTTCCAGCCTCCAGGAAAGTCAACTTTTGACGTTTCAGCTACCTAGATAATAGGACTTTGTTATAGCAACCATGATAAACTAAGACACTGTCCTCCAGAGCACCGCAGGACACTCTGTTCTGAATTCAGAAACTAGTTCTCCCCATCCTTGAACTTCATCTAACAGAGTCTTTTGTGTCTGGCTTCTTTTGAGATCCATCCATATAGTCTTGCTGTGTCTCCTAGGCTGGAGGGCAGTGGTGAAATCGTAGGTCACTGCAACCTCGACCTCCTGAGTGCAAGCAGTTTCCTGCCTCAGCCTCCAAGTAGCTGGGACTACAGGCACATGCCACCACACCCGGCTGTGCATCATTGTTGTATCAGTGACTTATTCCTTTTTATTGCTGAATCTTATTCTATCCATGTGATGGCTCCACCACACTTGCTTTTGATGCATTCCCCAGTTGTCGGACATTTGAGTTGTTTCCAGCTTTGAGTTACGAATACAGCTGTGTACATTTGTGTGCAGGTCTTTGTGTGAACAGATGCTTTCTTTTCTCTTGGGTAGATACCGAGGAGTGCAATTGCTGCATCATAGGGAAGGTGTATGTTTAACTTTGTGAGAAAATGCCAAACAGTTTTCCAAAGTGGTTGTATAATTTTCTGCTTCCACTGGCATGAGAATTTCACACTGAGAGTTATGTTGGCTCCACAGCCTTGCCAGCACGTGGCATTGCCAGTCGTTTTCACTGTAGCCATTCTGATGGGGCTGTAATATACCTCAGTGTGGTTTTGAGTTTCCCTCATGGAAAGCAATATTGTCCACCAGCCCATAGACTTATTTTCTGTTTAGGTAACTTAAGTCAAATGCCTGCTCCAGTTTTTTTCTCATTTTAAAAATGGAATTGTTTGTCTTTTTAAATTAATTTATAGGAACTTTTATGCATTCTGGACACAAATCTGTTGTCAGATATATGTATTGCAAATGTTCTCTCTCAGTCTGTGATTTGCCTTTGAAATTTTCTGGGTTTTTTTTTTTTTTTTGAGATGGAGTCTTGCTCTGTTGCCCAGGCTGAAGTGCATTAGCGTGATCTCTGCTCATTGCAACCTCCATCTCCCAGGTTTAAGTGATTCTCCTGCCTCAGTCTCCAGAGTAGCTGGGATTATAGGTGTGCACCACTATGCCTGGCTAATTTTTGTATTTTTGTAGAGAGGGGATTTCACCCTGTTGGCCAGCCTGGTCTCGAACTCTTGACCTCAGGTGATCTGCCCACCTAAGCCTCCCAAAGTGATGGGATTACAGGTGTGAGCCGCTGCACCCCACCACCTTTGAAATGTTTTTAAAAGACTTTATTTATTTATTTGTTTTGAGACAGGGTCTCATTCTGTCATCCAGGCTGTGCAGTGCAGTGGCATGATTTGGGCACACTGCAACCTCCACCTCCCAGGTTCAAGCTATTCTCCTGCCTCAGCCTCCCAAGTAGCTGGGATTACACCACCACACCCAGCTAATTTTTGTATTTTTCGTAGAGACAGGGTTTCACTGTGTTGGCCAGATTGGTCTTGAACTCCTGACCTCAGGTAATCTGCCCACCTTGGCCTCCTAAAATGCTGGGATTACAGGTGTGGGCCACTGTGCCCAGCCTTAAAGATGTAATTTTTTAATAGCAGTTTTGCATTCACAGTAATTGAGAGGAAGGTACGGAGATTTCCCATCTATTCCCTGACCCCACACATTCAGAGACACCCTTTTTATCAACATCCTTCCCAGAGGAGACACTTGTTACAATGGATGAACCTGCACTGACACATCATTATCACCCAAAATCCGCATGTGGCTGGCCTTTTCACGTTCCAATGGTGCCTTTTGACCAGCAGAAGTTTTCTATGTTGATGAAACATGTTTTCATGTTGAAGAAGTTGTTCACCAAGTTTTTTTGCATGTGTAGCTTGGTGCCTTTTAGATTCTAAGAAATCATTGCCAACCTCAAATTCATGAATATTTTCACCTATGTGTTTTTAGAAGCTTTACAGTTTTAGCATTCACAATTAAGGCTTTGATTCTAGTTACTTTCCGTGTATAGTGTAAGCAGTCAAGGTTCATTTTTTGGTATGGCTATTTAAACATTCCATTACTATTTGTTGAAAGGACGTATCTTTCCCCATTGATAGTATACTGGCACCTTCATTGAAAATCAATTGAACAAATGAATGAAAATCTATTAGTTCCGTTGATTTATTTCTCTAACCTTATGTTGATACCACATTGCCTTGCTTCTGAAATTTATTTGTTTTATTATAACTATAATAAAATTATTTTAGTTAATAAAATATAATTACTATAGTAAGTTTGGAAATAGGGTAATTAGTTGAACTCATTCTCTGTTTCTGGACCTTCAGCACATCTCTGACATTGGGCAAGGCTCGGTGGCTCATTCCTATAAATCCCAGCACTTTGCGGGGCTGAGGTGGGAGGATCACCTGAGCCCAGGAGTTCAAGACCAGCCTGGGAAACATAGCCAGACTCCATCTCTGCAAATAAATAAAAACTTAGCCAGGAATAGTTGCACACACCTGTGGTCCCAGATACTCAGGAAGCTGAGGTGGGAGAATCCCTTGAGCACAGGAGGGTGAGGCCATGAGTCATGATTTCTCCCGTGCACTTCAGCCTGAGAAGAACGAAAATCCTGTCTCAAAAAAAAAAAAAAAAAAAAAAAAATCTGCCCTGATAAGGCTGTACAAAATGTCTTTGCTCATTGGTGTGGGTGTTTTGAAAGGTTGATGGCTAAGGCGAGTGTCCCTTATGCCCTCATGTTTCCAAGACCACCCGTCCCCGCGTCTGCTGTACCTCATTTCTCTATGTCCATGTGGCTCCACACTCCTCATGTCTGCGTGTTCTCATTCCCCATGTCCCCATAGCCTCCACATCTCCATATTGATGATGTTCCCATGTCCCTCATGTCCCAAAGTCCCTGTGTTCCCATGTCTCCATATTCTTCATGTCTCCGTGTCCCATTTTCCCATGTCATGTCCCCATGTCCTCATGTCCTCATATCTCCATGTCCTCTATGTCCTCATGTCTCTGTGTCTTCAGGTTCCCATGTTCCCCATGTTCACTTATCGTCATGTCCCCATGTCTCCATGACCTCCGCTCCCCATGTTCTCATGTCCCCAAATGCCCATATCCTCATGTCCTCTATGTCCTGTCATCATGTCACCATGTCTGCACATTTCTATATCCCTCATGTCTCCAAGTCCTCCATCCCCATGTCCTCATTCCCTCATGCCTCCTCTCCCCACATCCTCATGTCTCCCATAAACCAGCCGAGAGCAGGGTTGACTTATGCTGTGTGCTTGGTAAATATAAGCTGCTTTCCTCCTCAAAGCTTCCATTCATGGCCGGGCACAGTGGCTCATGCCTGTAATCTCAGCACTTTGGAAGGCTGAGGCAGGTGGATCACGAGGTCAAGAGATCGAGACCATCCTGGCCAACATGGTGCAACCCTGTCTCTACTAAAAATACAAAAATTAGCTGGATGTGGTGGTACCCACCTGTAGTCCCAGCTACTTGGGAGGCTGAGGCAGGAGAATCGCTTGAACCCAGGAGGTGGAGGCTGCGGTGAGCTGAGATTGTACCACTGCACTCCAGCCTGGCAACAGAGCAAGACTCCGTCTCAAAAAACAAAAACAAAAACAAAAAACCTTCCATTCAAAGGGTACAGAATAACCATGGGTAACATGGCTTCCCTGAAGAAATGCATCCCAAGTGTAACTATTAGGTGTCAGGTGGACACTTTGCCCCACAGAGGTAAGATAAACTGGTTGCAGTCCTGGAAAGGAATGGGGTGTAACAGTCAGGGCCAGCTGGCTGCTGTAACAGTCCCAGGCTTAGTCATAGTCCGGTGCTGGCAATGGGAGAGTTGTGAGGGCTCTGTTCCATGGAGTCAGAGGGGGAGCACTCACCCACCAGGAGAGAGATCCAGGGAGAGCACTCGCCCAC
>NW_022437122.1:147445-201974 GCF_009761245.1 Sapajus apella
AGCACTCGCCCACCGGGAGAGAGATCCAGGGAGAGCACTCGCCCACCAGGGGAAAGTCCCTCGGTCAGCTGAGAGAAATTTGGCCAGGGTTTGCAGAACAGTGTAGGGTCCCTGGGCCACCCTTCTGGTGAGTGGGTGCTCCCGCTGGTTAACAGTTTTCTCCCCACAGGCTCTCTCAATCCTGGCCTCTGTGGTCCCACACAGGCCCCTCTGGGTCCTGGACTTCAGAGCTCCTCTGCCCCACCATGGCCAGCTTTCCTGGAAGACAGGGCTGGGGTCCCTGGGACAAAGCAGGAGTCCTGGGGAAACCCCTTTCTCATCAATGGTGCCCACCCCTCATGAAGTGAGCTGCCTGGGGGAGGATGAGCAGCACCCCTGAGGGACAGGCTGAGGGACACTGGAGGCAACAGGGCCTTCCTTTGCAAAGCCTATGACTCCATGAAGATATTCAGGTGCGTTGATATTGAACAGCACCAATGGATCATCACTGTGGCCCCAGGAGCCCTCCATGGTCACCAGGAGCCCTCCATGGTAGAGGACTCATTTGAGCCATTGGGACATGAGTGAAATAATTGGTCAGAGAAATTGGAATATGTGCCGATACTTCCTAGTGGCTGCTTCTCCACTGTGGGCTGATCCCACCACCCTCCAACAGGTCACCTGTGCCCTTTTTCCGGATGAAAAAATACCACATCACTGGCTGGGCTCAGTGGCTCACGCATGTAATCCCAGCACTTTGAGAGGCCGAGGAAGGTGGTTCACAAGATCAAGAGATCGAGACCATCCTGGCCAACATGGTAAAACCCTCTCTCTACTAAAAATACAAAAATTAGCTGGGCGTGGTAGCACACGCCTTGGGAGGCTGATGCAGGAGAATCGCTGGAACCTGGGAGGAGGAGGTTGCAGTGAGTTGAGATTGCGCCACTGCACTTCAGCCTGGCAACAGAGCAAGGCTCTGTCTCAAAAAAAAAAAAAGAAAGAAAGAAAGAAAGAAAAGAAAAGACTGCATCACTTTAAAACAACAGTAAGCACTTCGCTCTTTAGTTTTGATGGGCCAGGAATTGGGGTGTGGCTTGGCTATGGCTTGGGGATCTCTCATGAGGCTGCAGATGGTGGCTGGGCTGCATTGTCATCTGAAGGCCTAACTGAAACTGAAGATTATTTCCAAAGGGGCTCATTCACACATGGCAAGTTGTTGCTGGTTGTTGGCTGGAGGCCTCAGTTCCTCTCCATGTGGGCCTTCTATAGGGCTGCTTGAGCATCCTCACAACATGGCAGCCGGCTCCCCCAGAGCAAGTTATTCAGGAAAGAAAGGCAAAAGCTACAGTGTTATGTCTGGCCTGGCCTTGGAAGTCGCCTTTATCATTTCTGCAATGTCCTATTGTACGTTAGTGTCCATAGGTCAGCTTTATTCACAGTAGGAGAGGCAGATACCAGCAGGTGGTGATCACTGGGCCATTGGAGGGCTGGCTGCCACAAATGTGTTTCTTTTTGAATGATGTCACCACTTCCTCCCATTCACCCCCACCAGGGATGACAGGACATTTGGCCTCAGTTCTACTTTTAAGGCACAAACCCCTCCGCACCCTCTTGTAGTCCCTCACCTGCCACAACCCCTCCCCTTTCAGGTCATCACAGCCAGCCTGCTACCGTGCTGCCAGAATTTATCTTGACCTTCTTAGGACAACAGCTGTGTATTCCTGGTGGACCTGGGTTTGTGTCCCTGGTCCTAATGGGACCCCACTGCTGGCCTCCTAGCACAGGGGACATCTGTAGAGGGGAAGGCTGAACCAGGTGGTAGTGGCAGGCACTGCTCTCCTTCCTGACCTGGGCTGGAAGCATCTGGATGGTCCAGGGCTGCCTCCTCAGGGGGCCCTGGTCCCTCAGGGAGGAGGAGTCAAGACCCAGGGCCAGGGCACAGCAACAGGGATTCAGATGTCAGTGGCTTGGATCCCTTGAGCACCTACTATGGGCCAAGCCCTCGTTTCTCACAAAAACTTCCCCACATGCATCCCACATTTTCTCCATTTCATGGAGGAAGAATGGAGGCTTCAAGAAGTCAGCCAGGCACGGTGGCTCACGCCTGTAATCACGGCACTTTGGGAGGCTGAGGCAGACAGATTACCTGAGGTCAGGAGTTGAGACCAGCCTGGCCAACATGGTGAAACTTTATCTCCATTAAAAATACAAAAAATGAACCGGGCATTGTGGTGGGCACCTGTAATCCCAGCTACTCAGAAGGCTAAGGCAGGAGAATGCTGGAACCCAGAAGGTGGAGGTTGAAGTGAGCTGAGATTGTGCCACTGCACTCCAGCCTGGGCAACAGAGTGAGACTCCGTCTCAAAACAAAAGAAGAAGTTCAGCGATGTGACTGAGGCCACACCCCCCACGAGTTGGAGCCCAGGTGACCCTGGCCGCCCCATCCCTGTCACAGCTAACTGCAACTCTGCATCCTCACACAGGCAGGTATCAGTGGGATCAGATGGAACCTGGGGACAAACTCCACATCACCTTAGCCTGTAGCTTTTGGGAGGGGGGCACACCACTGTGTCCTGTGCCTCAGTTTCCCTGTTGTCGGATGGGGGTAACCATACAGCCCCTGACAGGGGCATGAAGCGGCCCAATAAGCAACCATCCATGGGGCACCTGCAGCAGTGCCTGGCACAGGGAAGCTGAGGCCCAGAGAAATTGCTTTTATTTACCATTTTATTTTTATTTTATTTTAGAGACAGAGTCTCACCCTGTCCCCCAGGCTGGAGTGCAGTGGCACAATCTCAATTCACTGCAACCTCCACCTACAGGATTCAGGTGGTCCTCCCACCTCAGCCTCCCGAGTAGCTGAGATTACAAGCATGCACCACACGCCCAGCTAATTTTTGTATTTTTAGTAGAGACAGGGTTTCACCATGTTGTCTAGGCTGGTCTCAAACTCCTGACCTCAAGTGATCCTCCTCCCTCCGCCTCCCAAAGTGCTGGGATTTCGGGCATGAGCTGAGAAAGTGCTTTAAAAAATGAATTTAAGGCTGGATTAGCAAGCATTATTAAAATTGAGTCAGACTTTGCACTCTAAGCCCTTCAGGGCCCAGTGTTATTATTTATTGATCCTCTCCCTAAAACAATGAGGGCGCCCTCCTGGTGGGGGTGTTCAGCAGGGCAGGTGCTGGGCCTGCTGGAGCAGCCCTCGTGGGTCAGGTCTCCCAGGAAGCACCTTGAAATATGTTTGCAGGGGGCCTCTTCACTCTCAACTTGTGGCCATTTCATTGTTCCCAACCAAGAAGGTCTGAGGAAGCCTCCGATGGTGTTTCTGGGCTCGTTCTGAGCTTGTCTGGTCTAGGGCCGGCCCCCTCACTCCCGGCTGGGCCCCTCCTCCCTGACGATCCGTGGCAGATCTGCTCAGAAAAGTCCACCCCGCAGAAGCAGGAGGATGGTGGCTGCGGGTCCTCTGTGCAGCCCTGTTAACCTTTAAACCAGCACGGCCACTGCGGCTGTGAGCCGAGGGCCTGGTCGGTGGAGAGCCGGGGATTGCGTGTTTATTTGCCGTTGCCCCCGCCACCCTGCAGATCGCACCTTCCAGAACCAGTAAGCCAAGCTCTTCTCACTCCAGCATAGCGATGCGGAAATGCAAATACACCATCGTGTTGTGACCCATATTGCGAAAATTAGAAAAAGGAAGTTGTTTTGCTATTGCACGAAGTTCAGCCCGGAGGAGAAACTCGCTTGCCTTCGGACGACAGGTGAGTGGGGTTGGGTCCTGAGGACTTGGCAGAGCCCCGAGATCCTAACTGGTTTTGTGGGACTCTGGGGTGGTGGGAGCATTCAGGACAGGAGCCATTTCAGGGTGATGGCTGTTTTCAAGGCAGGAAGTAGTGGCACGGAATGGTGTCTTGTTTTTGTTCTGTCATCTTTCTCTGGGTTCCTGTAGTGTAATGTGTAAAAATTCAGTTATTGTGGGCCTTGAATGGCAAGTGTGAGAAGCCTTTGTGAACTGCAGAGTGCTGGCCCAGCGTTGCCTGTCATCTGGGGGCGGCTCGGGCTCTTGTGAGGCGGATGGTGCCTACCTGTGCCCCCATCAAAGCCTGGCAGGGGCCAGGTCCGAGGCTGACCAGATGCAGGGAGCCTTTCCCCATCGGCTGGCAGCGCACCAGCCAGGGCATCGAGACCACAGCCAGCCCCTCTCATATCACCAGGCCTGGGGGGCCGGGGCAGTGCGAGCCTTCCTCTGCCTGAGCAGAGGCGAGTGATCCCAGACGTGTCCCGGGGGCTAGGCCTTCCCACACAGTGTGGCTCCAGAAGCTTCCTCTGTTCTGCAGTTTGGACAGCAGATGCGGGCCTGTACCCACCAAAGGCTCCTCAGCACTCCGTGCCATGCCTGGCAGTGTGGGGCAGTGGCGGGGCTGCCTGAAGAGGCACACGGACTGATGGCAGGGTCTCAGTGGCGGTGGCAGCACAACCAATGCCACTGTGATTGTGCCCACTGTGCAGAGGGGGCAGCAAGGCATGTTTGGGTGGCACAGCGTGGACACACTCGTCTGCGAAGGGGGACTGAGGTGTGCCAGGCTCACTGTGGTTCAGGCTGGACACGATCAACAGGTGCCGCTGCCATTCAGACCGGCGCTTGCCAATGCCCAGGGTGGATGCTGGTCAGCCATTCTTGCAGGGGAGGAAACCGAGGCACAGAGCCGGCTTGCCCTGGGCTCCCCTGCCTGCAGAGTGTCTGACTGAGCCCCAACACAAACCTTCACAACTTGCTCGGTGACCCCAGAGCTGGGTGGGGCTGGCCGGCTGGGTGTGAAAGGGAGGAAGTGGTTTGTCCCCAGCTGGGCTGTTACCGGAGGCCGGAGGGGGCCCTGATTCCACTCCTCAGCGGGCTGAGGTCAGTGTCTACACGAGAACCAGACTACCCAGTGTGCAAAGCCCCTTGGAGCTATACCAGGCAGAATGCCCTGCACACAGAGACCTGCTGCCGTGTTCTACAGAGGCTAGAGCAGTTCACTGCTGTCTGAGGATGGGCCTGACCGTCCTGTCCTGCGCCCCTCGAGGACTCCCAGCTTAGGCCCTGGACTAGAACAGTGACACGGGAGTCGCAGGTGCGTTGCTGGGAGCTCCTGATGCATCCTCCCCACCTGCACTGATGGGTCTCTCAGAAGCCCAGTTTACAGATGAGGAAACTGAGGCCCCTCAGTAAGGGCAGTGCTGGGCAGGTGTGAAACCTAGACAAAGATGGGACTGAGCTTGTGGAGCAAGGAGGCTCGGAGACGAGCGTGTGCTAAAAACGATGAACAAGGTCAGGAGGAAGAACAGCGCAGGACACTGGTGCCTGCCCGTCCCTGGGCAGGACGACCATCAGCCCTGGGGACTGAGCCAGTCTGGGAGAAAGCAGGAGGTGAGGGGACCTTCATTCATCCCTGACATTTCTCCCCGTATGCTACCTCCCCTGTTCTGCAGATACTTTGGGTCCTGGTAGGTGACAAGGGGCCCATTGTCCAAGGAGGGAGTCAGGGACGTGAGTTTGCCACGGTTGGGTCTGGCTGACTGCAAGGACAGTGCAGGGCAGGCCCTGTGTGAAATGGGGGCCGCCACGTCTGGGTCTGGGGACAAGCTGCCTGCTGCCTGGTGACAAGAAGCTGTGCCCTTGATGCCTCTGTCCCCACATGTGAGATGAACAAGTGGGCTTCCTCACTCCCTCCTTCTGAGCTTGCCTCCTGCTGGTGAGTGTACTGGTCTCAGGAATGTAGCCCACAGGTAAATGGTTGCTGCATTTCCCGGAAAGCAAGTATAGAACCCCTAACAATAATCCCAGGCCTCCGGAATGGGGTCTCCCACTCTGTGACAACAAGGCATGCTGTCCCCTGCCTCACCTCCCAGGTGGGGGTACCGCAGACTCAGGCTTGGAGGGCGCACCTGTGGGCCCTGCCTGGGGCCCACCCCACTTGGAGATCTGTGCAAGGCTCCTGCCCAGGGTGCCCAGTCTTCTGAGGAGCAGCAGTGGCTGTGCAAGGGGACCGAGGAAGGAGGACAAGAGTGCGTGAATGGGGGCAGAGCTCCGAGGCTTCAGAAAGGGACACTGACGATCCCGCCTCCCCTGGACACCCCCAGCTGGGCCGGGAGGTTGACAAGGAGGCTGGTGTGAGGCAGGGCCTTGCTCTTCGCATCTTGTCATTTTGGTGTGAATTCAAAAAACTTCTCATGAGAATCTTCTGAAATGCATACCTTTAAAAAAAGGTTTTCTTTTTAATGGTGGTAAAATACACATAACCTAAAATATACCACCTTGATCGTTTTTAAGTGGTCAGTACAGCGCCCTCAGCACATCGACATTGCTCTGCAACCGTCACTGTCATCCATCTCCAGAGCATCTTCACCTTCCCAAGCTGAAAATCTGTCCCTGTGAACCCCTCCCCATTTCCTCCCCGGGCCCCAGCAGCCGCCATTCTGCCTTCTGTCTCTGTGAATTTGACTCCTCTAGGACCTCACGTAGGTGGAATCACACAGGATTATCTTTGTGACTGGCTTATTTCACTTAATGTCCTCGGGGTGCACCCTGTTGTGGTATTGGTCAGAATTTCCTTCTATTTTTTTTGAGATGGAGGCTCGCTCTGTCGTGATCTGCCTCCCAGGTTCAAGCGATTCCTCCCAAGTAGTTGGGACTATAGGCGCCTGCCACCATGTCCAGCTAATTTTTGTGTTTTTAGTAGAGATGGGGTTTCGCCATACTGGCCAGGCTGGTCTTGAACTCCTGACCTTGTGATCCGTCCGCCTTGGTCTCCTACAGTGCTGGGATTACAGGTGTGAGCCACTACACCTGGCCTCCTTCTGTTTTAAGGCTGAACATGATTCTGTTTTATGCGGAGTCCACCTTTTCTTTATCTATGTATCTGTGGATGGACACTTGGGTGGCTTCTACCCTTTGACTGTTGTAAGGAATGCTGCTGTGTATGTAGGTGTACAAGCATCTAAGACCCTGCTTTCAATCCTTTTGGGAGAAACATTCTTGACTATGGACTCACATTGGAAACTGGTGTTGGCGTAAACGTGGCTGCCCTAAGAAGAGCTGCCACAGCCTTGGGAGAGGTGGACACCCCCTATCCACCAGCCCCCAGCCTGTCCAGCCTGTCCTGTTCCAGGCTGTCCAGCCTGTCCTCCCACTCCACAATCACAGTCTCTGTGCCAGGACTATGGGTCATGAAGCCTCATTTGGTCTTAATCAGCAGAAGTAACTTGTAAAGGTGGTGGTGTGAACAGACACTCACAAATGAGTGTCTGCTCGTGGCATGCCTGCACACAGGACGGTGCTTCGTTGATCCGCCTCCTCTTCCCCCTGCTCAGCTTGCCCTCACTTCCCACCCTCTCTGAGGTCCCTCTGACCCCCACCCCAATTCAGGAGCATGTGGCAACTCACTGAGTTCTCCGCAGAGATGATGGAGACCCCCCCCGCCCCCGCCCAGCAACCAGGGCATTTCCCAGGCTGAAACCCCAAGGTAATTGCTCTGGGCTTCCACGCACCTCCGGGTCAAAAGATAGCTTTACTTTTTTTTCTTTTTCTTTTTCTTTTACTTTTTCTTGGGACAGAGTCTCGCTCTGTCACCCAGGCCGGAGTGTAGTGGCACGATCTCGACTCACTGCAATCTCCACCTCACAGGAACAAGCAATTCTCCTGTCTCAGCCTCGTAGCTGGGATTATAGGTTCCCACCATCATCCTCGGCTAATTTTTGTATTTTTAGTAGAGACAGGGTTTCACCATGTGGTTAGGCTGGTCTCAAACTCCCGACCTCAGGTGATCCACCCAACTCAGCCTCCAAAGTGCTGGGATTACTGGCGTGAGCCACCAGCCTGGTGGCTTTAATTGACTGCCATCAGTCATTACATCTGGGTATGGCCAGACTGCCCTGGGCCTTACTCACTGTGGGTGGCCTCAGTGGGTTTGGTACCTAAAGCTGCTGCATTGTGTGGAGGGACACAGGGCAGGGGCCAGAGCACTTTACCCCCCTGCTCACTGGCTGCTGTGATGGAGACACAAACAGTCCTAGGACGCCCTGGATTCTGGGGCTTTCTAAATTTCTTCATGTTTGTGGATTTCCTCGTGGTGGGTAGTGGCAGCCCCGGGTGTCTAGGACCTGTTGCCTTGCTGAGTCCACAGTGGGCACAGCTCACCTGGGTCAGCAGCTCCAGCCTTGCTCACCTGAGGCAGCTCAGAGCTTCCTAAAGGGAGAGTTGGGGTGGCGGGGTACAGAGAACTGACCTCGGCTCCCTCAGTGCCTCTGTGGAAATATAGGCATAGTCCTGGGCGGATCAGAGTGACCCAAGCCCGGGGGCTTCCAGTGCCTGCGTGCCAGGGCCAGCCTCTCTGAGCCTCGGCATCTTCCTACGAAGGACAGAATTGTCTCCTGTGAATGTGAGAAAGGGCTCGGCACTGACCCTGTGCATGGGTGTCCGTGGGTGTACGTGGGTGTGATCACATTATATGTGTGTATGCATTGTCAACCTAAAATAATCAAGAGAATCAGACTGTAGTTAAAAGAGAGTTTATTGAGGCACAAAGTTGAGGAATGCAGCCAGGGAGACACTTCCGACTTGCCTTGGGGAGTGTTTTAAGAAAAGAAAGGATGAATCAGGAGACGGGGTGGTATCCGTTGTTCATCGGGAACTCTCATTGGTTCACAGAAATAATACTGGTTAGTGATTGGCCAGCCACTGTTGAACTACAGGGCAGGTGGCATTTTAGGGCTATTTGGCATCTGTTTCTCTAGAGCCTGCATAGCAAGTGGTTTCAGGAGGGATCCATTTGGCTTGATGGGGAGTGAGATGTGACTGTGTTGTATTCCAGTGCTCTCAACGCCTGATCATATAAAGGGGCTGGCACTCCTCAGATAAAGGTCTTTTTATTTTTCAGCATACGTGTGCACACATGTGTATGTATGTGCACATGTGCGTTTGTATATGCATGTGCGCAGCTGCGCCTTGAACTCCAGGCAGTGGCCACACCAGCCCAGGAGGGTTGCTGCTGGCAAAGCCTTTGGCCGCAGAGGGGCTCTGCCCAGCTACACCTCCCGAGGCGGCTCATCCCTCTCCTGCCCTCTATCCAGCTGTCTTTGTTTTTCTGTTCTCATTACCTCTTTTATTTTAAAGCAGCACATACTCTGTAAAAAGTCACTGCAACAGAATAGAAGGAAGTGAAGTGACAATTAGGGGCTCCTCAACCCAGACTCCCCTTGTCAAGGACCCCCTAAAAACCTCACTTTTAATTTGGTTACTTTTATAAAGACCCTGTCTCCAAATATGCCTGCATTCCAAGGTACTGGGGGCTAGGACTTCGGTGTGTGAATGGAGATTACCAGCAGGATCCATAACACAGGTGTTTGCAATGCAGAGTTGCAAACGCGAAGCCAGAGGTGAGTGTCCTTCGTTTGGTTTGGTTCATCTGCTCTGGCACAAAAGCCCTTCGAGATAAGACGGGAGTGATTTGAGGGCCCCCAATGAGCACAGCACACCCTCCGCCTCTGGACAGGATGTCGGGGGCCCCGGCTGCTCCAGCCGCCCAGGCTACAACCACACACCTCCTCACCTTGCCTCATGATCCATCCTCCCTTCTGTGGTAAGGAAACCGATGCTCAGGAATGAAACTCACCAAGTTTGGACAGTTCAACGGCAATAAAAGTGAGATTTTTCTTTTTTTCTTGAGACAGAGTCTGGCTCTGTCCCCCCAGGCTGGAGCGCAATGGCAAGATCTCTGCTTACTGCAACCTCCGCCTCCCAGGTTCAAGCGATTCTCTTGCCTCAGCCTTTCAAGTAGCTGGGATTACAGGAGCCCACCACTACACCTGGCTAGGGTGGGACTTTTCTTGATCAGCCCCGTGAGGTATACGTGGAGTTACATACCATTGATGCACATGTTTTAAGTGTACAGTTGGATAAACTTTGACATAGGGGTGTGCCTGTGAAATTATCACCACAATCAAGGTAATGAGCATGTGTAGCATTCCTGAAAGCTCTTACATTCCTTTGTAAGCTCCTCCCCGCCCCCAACTCCCCTTCACCCACTCCCACACCGCTTCCCCTACGCCAACCCCGCAGCCCTTCCCCCTCCTTTCCAGGCACCCAACATATCTGCTTCCTAGCACCATAGGCTACTTGGCACTTCCTAGAATTCTGTAGTAATAGGAAAACATAGTAGGTCTTCTTTGCCTCCTTTTGCTCAGCATAATTATTTCTAGATTCATCTGTATTCTATTCCCTTTTTAAAAATGGTCTGAAAGATCTGACTGGACTCGGGGACTCACACCTGTAATCCCAGCACTTTGGGAGGCTGAGGTGGGAGGATCACTTGAGGTCAGTAGCTTGAGACCAGCCTGGCCAACGTTGTGAAAAACTGTCTCTGCTGAAAAAAAAAATACAAAAATTAGCCAGATGTGGTAGGCGCCTGTAATCCCAGCTACTTGGGAGGCTGAGCTGGGAGACTTGCTTGAACCTAGGAGGCGGAAAAAAGGTCTGAAAGATCTGGGTAGAATTAGCATCATTATTTCCTGAAATGTTTGTGGAATTCACCAGCGAAGATCTCTGTGCCTGAAGTTTTCTATGTGGGAAAAGTTTTCACTATAAGCATTTCTTGTGCTTGTTTTACACTGAGCTTCTTAGATGTATACATTTTTAGTTTCCATCAAATCTAGAAAACTTGTTATTGTTTCCTCAAATATTTTTTCTGTCTACCCCTTTTTGAGACTCCAAGTACACATGTATTACACTACTTGAGGTTTACCCGCATTTCACTGTTGCTCTGTTTTCTCTGCATGTGTGGGTTTCATTTTGGGTAGCTTCTGTTCCTGTCTCTTCAAATTCACTAATTTTTCTTCTACAATGTCTAATTGGCTGTTAATTCCTTCCAGTGTGTTTTTGGTCTCACACTTTGTAGTTTTCATCTCTGGAAGTTTAATGTAGGCCGTCTTACATCCTCCATGCCTCTACTGGACTTTAGAACATAGTAGAACATAGGCATGATAGCAGTTTTAATGTCCCTTTCTGCTAATTCCAACATCTGTGTTAGTTTTGGGTCAGTTTATGTTGAATTTTTTCTCTTCATTATAGGTTATATAGTCTCTTTTATGCATGCTCCACCATGCCTGGCTAATTTTTGTAGTTTTAGTAGAGATGGGGTTTCTTCATGTTGGCCAGGCTGGTCTTGAACTCCTGACCTCAAGTGATCCAACTGCCTTGGCCTCCCAAAATGCTGGGATTATAGGCATGAGCCACTGCACCTGGCCTATGCCTGGTAATTTTTTATTGGATCCCAGACTATGTGAATTTTACCCTGCCATGCAGTAGATATTTTTATAGTTCTAGAAATACTTTTTTTTTTTTTAAATCTTTGTTCAGGTATCCAGTTTTGTAAACACATGGCCTTTCTGTTAAGGTTTGTTAATATTTGCTATGTGGGACCAGGGCATTGATGACTGCAGGGCTAATGTATCCATCGTTCCTGAAGCGAGACCCTTCTGAGTATTCAACGCAATGCCCTGTAAACTGCGGGGCTTTTCAGGCTGGCTGGTGGGCAGAGGCATGTCCCTGCCCTGTGAACGCGCCCTGTGGTCCTCGCAGGTGGTTCTTTCTCTGGCCTCGTGTGCTGTGCCCTGGCACACATGCCAAATGATCGTCGAGGGGCCCCTCTGAGATCTACAGGTTCTCTCTCTCTGTGCAGCTCTCTCCTCTTCAGGGCTCCGTCCTGTGGACTCTGGCCACCTTAGTCTTCCCAGTTCTGTCTTCTCAACTCAGAGAATCCACTGGGCTCCATGGGGCTCCCCTTCCCTGATCCACGGTCGGGAAATAGTTTCTGGGCAGTGAGCTGGGGCAGCAGGAGGGCTCACCTCATTCATTCCTGTCTCTCAGGGACCGTGGTGCTTTACTGCTCAGTGTAGAGTCTTGCAAACTTGTTTCGTACGTTTTGTCTGTTTTTGTTGCTGCTCCGGGTAAGGGTAAATCTGGTTTCTATTACTCCATCCTGACCAGAAGCATAATTCGGAGATGGGGTTGAACCAGGCTCTGTCTTGCCAGACAGCTACCTTTGAACACACCAAGGCTGAGCACAGCTCACATTCCATCCGGTGTATTTTTATTGCTGTGCCATATTTGACCTTTGGAAACCTGAGTTTATCTCTTGTGCTGTGAGAGGAATGCAGCAAAACATGTATTTTCTGTTTAGAAATCTTAATATTGCCCCCCATTGAACTTGTTAGGAATGTGGCAGTAGCCAATCAAATGCCCACCTGAGCGATTCTGGAGTCATTTAAAGAAATGTTCATTCAAAAGCCCCAAGAGAGCAAGGACTCAGGAGCCTGTGCAGGGTGGGGTGCTTCACCCGCGGAACCTGTTGGCATCCACAGCCACGGGGGACGCTGCCGGGGCCCGGGCCTGTGCTACACCCTGCTCGGAGGCACACTTGCCTGCTCTAGGCAGCCAGGGCAGGCGCTGGGACAGCTGCCTCACTGTGTGCCTGTGACTTTGTGAAGCCTGTTTCTTCACTGCTTCTTCTTTATTCCACTTAGCAAGTGAGGCAGGAGCATGTAAAGCTGCTGACAGAGGAATATCTGAGTGTGAGTGTGAGTGTGTGTGAGCGTGCGTGTGCGTGTGTGTACATGTGAGTATGTACATGTGAGTGTGCGTGTGTGTGTGAGTGCACGTGTGAGTGAGCATGTGCGTGTGAGTGAGCGTGTGTGTGAGTGTGCATGTGCGTGTGAGTGAGCGTGTGTGTGTGCGCGTGTGCATGTGCATGTGAATGTGCGTGTGTGAGCCAGCACGTCAAAGTGAGTGTTTGAGGGAGCTTCTCTGTGTATGCCTGGGGGAGGGTGTGAGGTATGGGCTGGGGAGGGGCCTGGTGATGCTCACCAGCTCACCTCACATTGGGCAGTGCCTGCATGTTCAAGGTGACCCTTCCCCTGGGCCACAGGATGCTGGGTGGCCAGGGACAAGCTCAGCCCTGGTCCCAGAGTTTCCAGCCAAACAGGACACTGCCCACCCCACAGTGCACGGCTGCTGGTGCAGGCCCCACCCTTCTGGAGTGTGCCAGTCTGGGGTTGAGGATATGGCTGTGCAGATGCCCATGCCCCATTCCTGGGGTCCGCATGCTGGGCAGTGGCACAGAGCTTCCCTCCACACCTCCCCAGAGCTGGGGCCTCTGGCTGCTCCAAATACAGGTATTGATTGACATACCACCTATGCAACTTACGACCATTCAACTTTACGACCACAATCGCTAGCCACGACTGCTCCACGTCTGGCAGCGCAAACGTTGCCCAGCTGGGCGTACGACAGTGCGGACCAGCTTCCAGCAGCACTACCATCTCCGCGTGCACCATTTCAACTGTACATATAGCCTACTCAACTTACGACCAAATGGTGTTACGACCGGCCCGCGGTCCCGACCGTGGTCGTAAGTCGAGCGCTAGCTGTACCAGTTGGAGAAGGTGGTTTTCTTCTCTTCTGGTGTCTTTTCAGTACCTCCTAAACGGCTCTACTTTGAACCTGCTGGGCAAGAAAGAGATTTTCAAGGAAACCCTCTACTCTGTGCCAACCCCTGCCAGCCAACCTCAGACCCCAGCGTGGACCCAGGCGCCTGTGCCCGCCGACCCTCGGCACCCTCCTCGGAGAGGCTGGCAGCATCGGGTATGGGGATGAGTGACTGCCACTTGCAGCTGCGGTCCTTGGCTCCTTGGCGGCTGCGTCTTGGGCTCAAGAGGACAATTTGAAGGGATGGCAGTCTCCCTCTAGGCCCATCTCACTTTGCTCCTCTTAGAGGCGCCTGGTGAATTCTTTGTGCACTTAGAATTGACACCTGAATTTGGTCCATGAGAGGTGTGGTGGGCCAGTGTGAGGTGCCTCCAGCGCACAGGAGGGAGGAGTCTGGGGGCAAAGACCTTGGTCCACATCCTCTGGCGGGACCCGCTTCCTCGCCGCGCCCTCCCCCAAGGGAGATGGTAGAGACAGCTGGGACCCGGGACCCCTGGGGGCTGTTTTCTGACCTGTCCAGCAGGCAGTGGTGGGGAGGAAGTGGAGGAGGAGGACTCACATCCTGGGAGTATCCGAGGATTGGAAAGCACCATGGATGTGCTATAAACAGAAGCCACTGTGTTCCTGCTGGCTGTTGTCACTACCTTGGGCATATATCTTGAATATAGTTTGAATTTATTGAACAGCAGATAGCTTCACACCGCAGGGTTACCTTTTTATGCAGAAGAAACTTAATTTAAAAGCAACACATTTTCCATTTTCTGTTCTCTAAAAGCCTGTCTGTACAAGACCCACCCGAAGCTGAGCGGGGCATTCACTCTTTACACACAGCCCCCAGCCCACCTGCTCGAGGCTTTGGGGTGGAGGGCGGAGGGTACGGCCTGGGGGCTGCATTTGGGAGGGGCCGGTCATTCCTGGCTAGCACTGACTCAGGCTTGTTTCTACCCTGCAGGAAGCCCCTGACCAGCCTCCAACTGAGCCCAGTGAGCTCCGCTTTAAGGATGGAGTCAGTTGAGGGGTCCTCAACCCCTCCAGAACCCATTACTGCCCTAGGGGTGCCAGATGCTGGGCCTGGCCATTCCTCCCTAGGGAAGCTCCAAGCGCTCCCTGTTGGGCCCAGGGCTCACTGCGGGGACCCTGGCAGCCCAGCTGCAGCAGGGGACAGCGCTCTAGACATGGCCTTCCCGGGAGAGCTGAGTGGTAGCTTGAAGATCCCCAACCGGGACAGCGGGATCGACAGTCCATCCTCCAGTATGGCTGGAGAGAACTTCCCCTGTGAGGAGGGCTCAGAGGCTGGCCCAAGCCCCACTGTGCGGGGGGCGCACCCAGAGACGGCGCTGCACAGCCAGGTCCCGAAGGTCACCCCCCAGGACGCGGCCGACAGCGATGTGGGTGAGGACCCTGACCCTGAGACCACCCCCCAGAAGGCTGATGAGGACACCGGCCTGGCCCAGGTAGGCCTCCCCTACTCTGTCCCAGCTGTGGGCTGCAGGCCTTTCCTTGGGGGGGGTTTGGGGTTTTCAGTGGGCATCACCCCACACCTTGTTTCCAGGAATGTGGCACACAGGCTTGCGCTGTGTGCAAGGGGAGGTCCTGGGATGCAGTCTCCTGAGAAAATCCCGTGGCAAGAATCCACGCAGGCCATGCCAAGCCTACCTGACACCTTGAGCAGCGACCTCAGTCCTGAGCCTCAGTTTCCACAACTGTGCAGTGGGCACCTCCCGACTCTGGGGAGGTGTGATGGTCAGTCCTACTGGTGGTGCTGCCAAACCGCCCTTTGCACAGCGCTCACTGCCGACTTCATAAAACTCCTGGGAGGAGACAGTGTGAGTGGGGAAACTTTTTCTCAATGGGAAACTGAGGCACAGAGAGCATGGCATCTGCCTGGGGTCACCCACGGGGCGTGGCACAAGCTGAGTCCTCTGTGATTTTCAGGACAGGGTGAGGCAGGACCTGTGAGGCCCGCAGTGCAGTGTGGAGACCAGAGCGGACCGTTCCCACAACACAATGGAGCTGCTTGGAGGGAGTTCATTTGCATTCTCATTAGCATTTATGGGGCTCTTAGCTAGGTGCTGGGATTGGGGGGAGATGGAAAGGCAGCAGATGGCCTCAGGCTCAGAGAAACTATGGGTCTGGGGGGGCACAGCATGAGTAAGCTGCCAAGTGACCAGGTCCTGGGAGCGTTTTCCGGGTCAGGCTTGCTGGCTCCTGGGTGGGGACGTTGCTGGCTGACACAGGGACCATCAGGAGACAGGCTGGCAGCTGAAGGGCAGCCTGGTGCCTGGCCCACTGTGGGCCGGCTTTGCAGAGACGAGGCCAGGGCTGTGTTGAGTGCAGACTTTATCATCACTCGGTGCAGGAAGGAGCAGGAGGCAACTGCCATTGATGTGATGGTTTGTCATCCTCAGTTTCCAAGAGAAAGGGGCACATCACACACACTGTGGGGCCACGGGGAAGCCCAGGGTCGGTCAGGAGTCAGGGGGTTCAAGGGGGAACTGTGGGCCCGAGACGATAATGTGGTTACTGCAAGAAGGAATGGGCAAGGCAGGGTAAGCAGGCTGAGGATTGGCTGGTGTGAATCATTTCAGTGGGTTCTGGGGCACAGGGACTGTCCCTGGCTGTCTGGTACCTGCCCTGGGGTGAGGAGGGAGGGGGATATGGCCCAGAGCGTGAGGGCCCCATAGAGGGGTGGCGGGTGTGGCTCTGGGTGGGTTGGTCTGCATTGGAAAGGCGAGTTTGCAGGGCAGTCCGGGCCTTCATTCTCTCTAGGAGGGGCAGTCCCTCCAGGGTCAGAAAGGCCAGATGTCAGTGCATCAGAACACAGACAACGAAGGCCTGGTGAGTCCTGGCCGCACCACCTGCAGCTCCAGGGGTATCCCGAGCTGGCTGCCCAGCCTCCTGAGTGCTGGGGACAAGGCAGACCCCAGGCCCAGCCCCTCAGGTTCTGGGCGTGCACAGGGCCGGAGGCTTGTGTGGGGAAGGCCAAGGTCTCGCTGTCCGGAATAAGAAGTTTCTGACATTTGCTCTGGTGCTTCCGTCACTGACGGGAATGAGTTTGTCTCCGCCCTCGAGGGGTGCCTGGACACCATGTCACACACCATGCAGGAGCCTTGGGCCCTGGAGCCCCCTCCACCCCACCCGGAGGAAGAACAGGGGTTCAATGTGGGGGGTGGTGTAGGGGAACACGCCAAGTCAGTGGGCCAGGCTCTGCACCATGAGGAATTAGCCAGAAGCTGGCTGAAACGTAATACAGGAAAGGCGCTGGGGAAAGGTTAAGGATGCTTCAGCAGCACACTTCTTGGCCCCGAAATCACCCAGCTGTCAGGGGCACGTGGGGTTGCCTGGTCAGGCATGAACCTGCCACTCATATGGAGACAGCAGGAGTGCTGGGCCTGGAGCCACATGACGGGGTAGGCGGGGCTGGGCTGGCACCCCTAAACGAACAGGGGTTTGACCCTTTCCAGCTCGCTCAGGAGCACTGTCTCTGGAGGGATCCCCGCCCATCCCACCCTGGGCTTCATGTTTTTAAAGGGAGCATCTTTCAAGGTTAGGTAAAATAATGGAGGATTAATTAGACTTAACCATTTAGTACCTTGCATTCCTGTCCTTGGTACATGGTGGGGGAAGGCCTCACGAGTGTTGGGGACACCACCAGCTTGTGTGTCCTTTCAGGGCTGTGCATGGGGAAACTGGAGAGTGGGGGCTTTTTTACAAATACAGAAATTGAGGCACAGAGGAGTTGAGTTACGAGCGTGGGATCAAGACGTTCCAGGCTGAGCCCTCATCTCTCCCTGGTTCCCCTCTAGGCTTGTCCCTGTGAAGGCGCCCCCTGGGAACACCACTCTGCTCACCAGAACCTGGGAGGTCCCCATGCCCTGCTGCAGTGTTCTGCGACCCCCTTCCCTGCCTGCTCTGAGCTGGACCCCTCAGTCCCTCAGGAACTGTTCCTCCTCTCTATTCCCCTAGCCCCGCCCCACCTGGTGCCCCCGTCCCCCCACAGCACCCCCTCACCCGACGCAGCTATCAGAAACCTCCTCTCCTCTTCCTGTTGCCTGGGCACTGAGGCCTGACCTGAAGACCCCAGGCTGGCACAGACGCCTCCCCAACCTCATCTCACCACCGGCCGCAGAAAGGGCCTTTTTCTCTGCTAGGGACTCCGGTCTGTGCCGCCTGCCTAGGGGCCTGCAGGAAATCTGCCTGTGAGATTCTGGGCTGCCCCGTCCGTGGGTGCCACCCTGGCTCATTGTTTTGTGCAGTGTCCCCACTAACCTGCAGCTGCTGAAAGGGACTCTCATGGTCTCTGCCCCGAGGTGTGGGTCACAAGGACTCAGGACCCAGTCTGTAAACGAACACGAGTAAGTCAACCCCAGATTGTTGAATAAGGTGAAAAACGCAAATCCAAGACAAAAGCACTTTTTCACAAATAGGTTTGAGCAGGGTTCAGTATTGGAGGTCTGGCTCCAGGTGTGGGGGAACGTGGCTCCATCTGGTGACGAGCGGCTGCCTCGGGCTGCAAGCTTCTTGCGCCTTCTCTGTGGAAGGCGTTTGGCAGACCAAGGGCGAGGAGGCCGCTCAGCAAGCAAGGCCAAGGGCAGGAGCACCCAGAGGCCAGGCTGCAGAGGGACCGCAGCCAGCAGGCAGCGGAGCCCCTGCGCGCCACCCGGGGATACACCACTTCTCTTTCTTTTTCTTTCCTCTTCCGTTTTCCCATGCTTTAGCTTAAGCAGCCTGGTCTGCTAAAAATATAACACAGGAGGCTGTAAGGGGAACCTGAGGCTCCAGGATAGATTGTCATTTAACCCCGTAAATGAAAAATAAAATCCTAAGCCCCCCACCAACTGAACAAACCCCTCGTGGCCAAGGGGACCCCAGAAAAGCCTTAAAAACTTGAGTTTCCAGCCATGATGGGATGGGAGGTGGGTTTTACTCTCTCCTTTTTGCAGTTTAGACACAACTGACCAGCATTAATGTTAAAATAGAGATCAGAAGACTGACAGAACAGACTCTTTGTGCAATAAGATACCAAATTATAAACAGGACCAGGCAGTGTACATGCTCTACACTTAAAGAAGAAACTATATTCTAATAGCCACGAGGTTTTTCTTTTTCTTTAGCAGCTAAACAAGCAATAAGCAATATCAAAACAATGGTAGCTCCACCAGATGCTGACTGGCTGACCCCCTGCCCCATCCCCCACCCCACCCCCGTTCCACAAGCCGTAACTGCAGCCTTGATTGGACAAGAGACTGATTCAGTAACCTTCTCCCAATAAGAAGACCACTGACTATGTTTGGGCTGGCTCTGGCCAGTTTGCAGAGGCTGCACATTTGTGTGCACTTGTGTCCTGAAAAGACCTTTTAGCATATAGAGCCTGATTGTAATACATTTGAATGTTAAGGGTCCACCCCAAGGTGAACATGAGCCGCATGTTACACGCATGCTGGTTCAATACACACGCATCAGGACTATCCTCATAAATATCCATAGCTCCTTCTGCCACCTGTTGAATATGTATACTTGGCCAACCTGTTCAGCTTAAATTCCTGTCCAGACTCTCCTCCTTAAAAGTGCTGTCTCTGGTCTTGGCTGGCCACCTTAGAGGCTGTAATCCTTTATAAAGATAAATCTATAGATTTTTTAAGGCCAGGCACAGTGGCTCATGCCTGTAATCACAGAACTTTGGGAAGCCGAGGCAGGCAGACCACTTGAGGCCAGGAGTTCAAGACCAGCCTAACCCATATGGTGAAACCTCATCTCCACTAAAAATACAAAAAGTAGCTGAGCGTGTTGGCACACACCTGTAGTCCCAGCTAGTTGAGAGGCAGAGGCAGAAGAATCACTTAAACCCGGGAGGTGGGGGTTGCAGTGAGCCGAGATCATACCACTGCACTCCAGCCTGGTAACAGAGTGAGCAAGACTCCATCTCAAAACAACAACAACAAAAAAATCTATAGATGTTTTTTCTCTTTGTCTAAATGTATAGTTTTTTTTCTAAATGTTGTGATTTTTTGTTTTTTTGAGACGAAGTCTGGCTCTGGTCGCCCAGACTGGAGTGCAATGGTACAATCTCAGCTCACTGCAACCGCCACCTCCAGGATTCAAGTGATTCTCCTGCCTCAGACCCCCGAGTAGCTGGGATCACAGGCGCACACCACCATGCCCAGCTAATTTTTGTATTTTTAGTAGAGATGAGATTTCACCATGTCAGCCAGGATGGCCTCGAACTCCTGACCTCAGGCAATCTGCCCGCCTTGGCCTCCCAAAGTGCTGGGATTACAGACATGAACCACCGTGCCCAGCCAATGTGGTGATTTTTAAGTAGACAGTCTTCACGTGTGCCCTCTGAGGAAGGTGCTGGTGTTATCTTCAACCTGGAGATGGGGAAACAAACATAGAGGGGGTGTGTTCCTGATCAGCCGAGCACGGGTACTGCCATCTGAAGTCTGTGTCCCCAGGGCCAAATGGTTTTTGTTTTCCTTCTTTTATGCTGTTTTTTTGTTTTTTGTTTTTTGTTTTTAATATATAGAGAGAGATAGGATCTCATTATATTGCCCAGGCTGGTCTCAAACTCCTGGCCTCAAGTGATTCTCCTGCCTTGGCTTCCCAAAGTCTCAGGATTATAGCCATGAGCCACCATGCCCAGCACCAACTGATTTTTGTGTGTTCACTTTGTATCCTGTAACCTTACTGAATTGGTTCATTGGTCCTAACAGTTTTCAATGGAATTTTAAGGATTTTCTACTGTAAAATCATGTCATGTGTGAACAGAACTAAATTTACTGCTTCTCTTCCAGTTTGGATGACTTTTCTCTCTTTTTCTTTCCTAACTGCTCAGGCTAGAACTTCCCGTACTATATTGAATAGAAGTGGTGAGAGTGGGCATCCTTGTCTTATTTCTAATCTTAGAGGAAAAGCTTTTAGTCTTTCACCACAGTCTTTCTTTTTGAGATGAGTTTCACTCTGTCACCCAGGCTGGAGTGCAGTGGCGTGATCTCGACTCACAACCTCTGCCTCCTGGGCTCAAGCAATTCTCCTATCTCAGTCTCCCAAGTAGCTGGGATTACAGGCGTGCATCACTGTACCTGGCTAATTTTTTTGTATTTTTAGGAGAGACAGGGTTTTGCCATGTTGGCCAGGCTGGTCTTGAACTCCTGACCTCAGGTAACCTGCCCGCCTCAGCCTCCCAAAGTGCTGGAATTACAGGCATGAGCCACCGCGCCTGGCCTGGCCTTTCACCATTGAATATGATGTTAGCTGTGAGCTTCTCATATATGGACTTTATTAGATTGAGGTAGTTTCATTCTGTTGCTAGTTTGTTGAGTGTTTTTATCATGAAAGGATGTTGAATCTTTTCAAATACTTTTTCTGCATCAATTGAGATGATCATGTGGCTTTTGTCCTTCATTCTGTTAATGTGATGTATTACATTAATTGATTTTTGTTATGTTGAACCATAGTTGCATTCCAGGAATAAACTTGGTCATGGTGATCAATCCTTTTAATGTACTGTTGAATTTTATTTCCTAGTATTTTGCCGAGGACTTTTGCATCAATGTTCATCAGGGATATTGGCCCTATTGTCTTTGTACGGCCTTGCCCTCGGGATAATGATGGCCTCATTGAATGAGCTTGGAAGTAGGCCCTCCTTTTCAATTTTTTTGGAAGAATTTCAGGAGGACTGGTTTTATTTCTTTTTAAAGTGTTCGTAGAGTTCATCAGTGAAGCCATCTGGTCCTGGACTTTGGTTTGTTTGGAGGTTCTTTATTACGAATTCAATCTGCAGACTCATTACTGCTCTTTCAGATTTTCTATTTCTTCGTGATTCGGTTCTCCTAGGTTGTGTGTTTCTAGGGATTTATCCATCACTGTTCACAGCATTTTCTTGTGGTCCTTTTTTTTCCTGTGGCATCTCTTGTAATATTCCCTCTTTCATTTCAGTTGAATCTTCTCTGTCTCTCTCTCTTTTTTTTTTTTTTGGGGGGGGGACAGTCTATTTAAAAATCACAACATTTAGAAGAAAATGTATACATTTAGACAATAGAATAGTTTGCTTGTTTGTTTTAGATAGTCTCCCTCACTCTGCTGCCCAGGGTAGAGGATAGGGGTGCGATCTCGGCTCACTGCAACCTCCACCTCCCGGGTTCAAGCCGTTCTTCTGCCCCAGCCTCCTGAGTAGCTGAGATGACAAGCATGTGCCACCACGCCCAGCTAATTTTTGTATTTTCATGGAGATGAAGTTTCACCGTTTTGGCCACCCCAAACTCCTGGCCTCAAGCGATCCACCTGCCTCAGCCTCCCACGTGCTGGGATTACCCGTGCCTGGCCTCTTTTTTCTTAGTTAACCTAGCTAAATGTTTGCCAGTTTTCTTTGCTCTTTTCAAAAAAGCCACCTTTTCATGTTGTTAATTTCCCTATTGTCTTTTTGTTCTCTGTATCTCTATCGATAGCTCTATATGTCTGATCTTTATTACTTCCTTCCTTCTGCTAGCTTCAGTTTCAGTTTTCTCTTTGCCTTTGTGTTTCTTGACAGGCAGAGTTAGATTGTTGATTCAAGATTTTTCTTTTTTAAAAAATGTACGTATTTATAGCTGTAAAATTCCCTCTTAGCACTGCTTTTACTGCATTCCATAAGTATGTTGTGATTTCATTTTTTCTTTTATCCATTGGCTGTTTAAGAATGTGTTGTTTAGGCCGGTGCGGTGGCGCAGTCCTGTAATTTCAGCACTTTGGGAGGCCAAGGTGGGTGGATCAACTGAGGTCAGGCATTTGAGACCAGCCTGGCCCACATGGTGAAACCCCATCTCTACTAAAACTACAAAAGTTAGCCAGGCGTGGTAGTGGACACCTGTAATCTCTGCTACTCTGGAGAGTAAGGCAGAAGAATTGCTTGAACTAGGGAGATGGAGGTTGCAGCAAGCCAAGATCACGTCACTGCACTCCAGCCTGGGTGACAGAGCAAGACTCCATCTCAAAAAAAAAAAAAAAAATGTGTTGTTTAATTTGCACATGTCTGTGGATTTTCACTGTGTTCTTGATTTCTAGTTTCATTTCCTTGTAATTGAAAAAGATAGTTTGTATAATTTCAGTCTTTGTGTGTTTGTTGAGACTTGTTTTATGCCTAACACATGGTCTGTCCTGGAGAAGGTTTCATGTACACTTGAGAAGAACTTTTATTATGCTGTTTTTGGGCAGCGTGTTCTGTAATTGTCTGGTTCAACTGCCTGTAGAGTTGTTCAAGTCCTCTATTTCCTGATTGATCTTCTGTCTGTTTCTTCTATTGGTTTATTGAAAGTGAGATATTGGCCGGGTGCGGTGGCTCAAGCCTGTAATCCCAGCACTGTGGGAGGCCGAGGCGGGTGGATCATGAGGTCAAGAGATCGAGACCATCCTGGTCAACATGGTGAAACCCCGTCTCTACTAAAAATACAAAAAATTAGCTGGGCATGGTGGCGCGTGCCTGTAATCCCAGCTACTCAGGAGGCTGGGGCAGGAGAATTGCCTGAACCCAGGAGGCGGAGGTTGCGGTGAGCAGAGATTGCGCCATTGCACTCCAGCCTGGGTAACAAGAGCGAAACTCCGTCTCAAAAAAAAAAAAAGAAAGTGAGATATTAAAGTCTCCTCATATTATTTTGCTGCTCTCTATTTCTTCCTTCAATTCTGCCAAAGTTTCCTGTGTATATTCAGGAGTTCTGAGGTTTGGTGCACAAATATTTATAATTGTTACATCTTTTTGGTGACTTGATCTTTTTGTCACTATATAATGTTTCTTTGCTTCTTGTAACAGTTGTTGGTTTCCCACTTACCAGCAGTGATTCTTTTTTTCTAAGTGACAGAGGCTAACTGTACATATTCCTGAGTTACATAGTGATGTTCTGATACATATAATATGTAGTGATTAGATCATGGCAATTAACATAGCCATCATTTCAAACATTTATTATTTCTTTCTGTTGGGAACATTCGATACCCTCCTTCTAGCTGTTGAAACTATATACTATACTCTTGTTAACGATAGTCATCCTGCAGTGGCATAGAACACTGCAACTTACTCCTTTTATCTAGCTGCAATTTTATATCCTTTAACAAATCTGTCCCTATGCCTCTCTTCCTCCTGCCCTTCCTAGTGTCTAGTATGCTCTGCTGTACTGTTTACTTCCGTGAGATCAACTTTTTTTAGCTTCCACATTTGAGTGAGAACATGTGATGTTTAACTTTCTGTTCCTGGCTTATTTTGCTTAACTAAGTGTCCTCTAGTTCCATCTATGTTGCCACAAATGACAGGATTTCATATTTTTATGACTCAGTAGTATGACCTTGTACATTTTCCTTATCCATTCAACTGTTGTTGGATACCCGGGTTGATTTCATATCTTGGCTACTGTGAATAGTGGTGCGATCAACATGGAGGTGCAGCTGTCTCTTCAAAATACTGAGTTCCTTTCCTTTGGATAAATGTCCAGTAATGGGATTGCTAGATCATATGATAGTTCTATGTTTTTTCCTTCTTTTTAAAATTTTTATTATTTTTTTTAATGTATCTATTCTGTTTTTTTTTTTTTTTTTTTTTTTTTTGAGACAGTCTCACTTTATCACCCAGGCTGGAGTGTAGTGGCGCAATCTTGGCTCACCACAACCTCTGCCTCATGGGTTCAAGTGATTCTCCTGCCTCAGCCTCCTGAGTAGCTGCCCAGGCTGGTCTCGAACTCCTGACCTCAGGTGATCTGCCCACCATGGTCTCCCAAAGTGCTGGGATTACAGGCATGAGCCACAGCTCTGGGACTTTTTTTTTTTTTTTAAGAGTCTTTCTCTGTTACCCAGGCTAGAGTGCAGTGGCAAGATCACAGCTCACTGCAGCCTTGAACTCGTGGGCTCAAGCAGTCCTCCCACCTCAGCTTCCCAAGCAGCTGGGACTGCAGGCATGCAACACCATGCCTAGCTAATTTTTAAAAGTTTTTTTTGTAGAGATAGTGTCTTACTGTGTTGCCCAGGGCGGTCTCAAACTTCTGGACTCAAGTGATCCTCCTGCCTTGGCATCTCCAAGTGCCGGGGTTACAGGTGTGCATCACCATGCCCAGCTTGCAGTTTTTTGAGGAGCCTCCATACTACTCCCCATAGTGGTTATGCTAGTTTACATTCCCTCCAATAGTGTATGAGAGGTACCTTTTCTTCACATCCTTGCCAGCCTTTGTTATTTTTTGTCTTTCGGTTAATAGCCATCCTAACTGGGGTGAGATGCTTTCACTGTGGTTTTGATTTGCATTTCCGTTATGATTAGTGATTTTTTCAACATTTAAAAATATATTATTTGTTGGCCATTTGTACATTTGCTTTTGAGAAATGTCTGGTCAAATTATGTGTCCATTTTTAAAATGAATTGTTTGGGTTTTTCTGCTGATGAGATGTTTTAGTTCTTGGTATATTCTGGATGTTAATTTCCTGTCAGAGGAACGGTTTGCAAATATTTTCTCCCATTCGGTAGGCTGTCTTTTCATTCTGCTGATCGTTTCCTTTGCTGTGCAGAGGATTTGTAATTTGATATAATGTAGTTTGTCTGTTTTTGCTTTTGTTGCCTATGCTTTCAAGACCTTATTCATAAAATATTTTCCCAGGCTAATGTTCTAAAGCATTTCTCCTTCCTGCTTTCCCTTCTTTTCTTTTCTTTTCTCTCTTTTTTTTTTTTTTTTTGAGAGTCTCACCCTGTTGCCCAGGCTGGAGTGCAGCAGCAGGATCTTGGCTCCTGCAACTCCCGCCTCCCAGGTTTAAGTGATTCTCCTGCCTCAGCCCACAATTGGCTGGCGTTACAGACATGTGCCACCACACCTGGCTAGTTTCTATGTTTTCTTTTAGTAGCCTTCAGGTCTTAAGTTTAGGTCTTTGATCCATTTTGAGTTGATTTTTGTATAGGGTATAAACCAAAAATAAACTTTTTTTGGGCGGTGGGGGGGCAGACGGAGTCTCTCTCTGTGGCCCAGGCTGTAGTGCAGTGGCGAGATCTCGGCTCACTGCAACCTCCGCCTCCAGGGTTCAGGCGATTCTCCTGCCTTAGCCTCCCGAGTAGCTCAAACTACAGGCAGGTGCTACCACACCGGCTAATTTTTTATATATTTTAGTAGAGACAGGGTTTCACCGTGTTAGCCAGAATGGTCTCGATTTCCTGACCTCATGATCTGCCTGCCTCTGCCTCCCAAAGTGCTGGGATTACAGGCCTGAGCCACCAGGCCCCAACAAAAAATAAGCTTTTTTTTGTTTTGTTTTGTTTTGTTTTTGAGACGGAGTTTCGCTCTTGTTACCCAGGCTGGAGTGCGATGGCATGATCTTGGCTCACCACAACCTCCGCCTCCTGGGTTCAGGCAATTCTCCTGCCTCAGTCTCCTGAGTCGCTGGGATTACAGGCACGCGCCACCATGCCCAGCTAATTTTTTGTATTTTTAGTAGAGACGGGGTTTCACCATGTTGACCAGGATGGTCTCGATCCCTTAACCTCGTGATCCACCCGCCTCGGCCTCCCAAAGTGCTGGGATTACAGGCGTGAGCCACCGCGCCCGGCAAAAAAATAAGCTTCTAAGGTCCCCCAACCATCTGAATGAACCCGTTTCCTCTGCCAAGGGTATTCCAGAGTTAACCTGAAAAATGGGTTCAGGTCACGAGGAAAGGGAGTCTAACATGCCTCATTATGTCCTCCTCCCTTTTGGAATTCAGGAAAGGCCAAACAGCATTTAAGGTCAACACAGAGCTTAAGTTTGATAAGAAGCATTTACAGTCTGTTTCAGGCCTGCTACCTGGAGGCTCAATCTGCATGATAAAACTTTGGTCTCCACAGCCCTTTCATTGCAACCCAGACATTCCTTTCTATTGATAACTCTTTCAACCAATTGCCAATTAGAAAAATTTCAAATCTACCTATAACCTGGAAGCCCCCTACCCCAGCTTCAAGTTGTCCCGCCTTTCTGGACTGAACCAATGTATGTCTTAAATGTATTTGATTGATGCCTCATGTCTTTCTAAAATGTATAAAATGTAGCTGGGCCCCAAACATCTTGGGCCCATGTTCTCAGGGTCTCCTGGGGGCTGTGTCACAGGCCATGGTCACTCATATTTGGCTCCGAATAAATTTCTTCCAATATTTTCAAGAATTTGACTCATTTTGTTGACAAGTATGAGAAGTGGGGGTCTTGTTTCATTCTTCAGCATGTAGATACACTGTTTTCCCAGCACTATTTATTAAAGAGACTGTCCTTTTTCCAATTAGTTTTCTTGGCACCTTTGTCAAAATCAGTTGGCTATAGATAAACGGATTAATTTCTGAGTTCTCTATTCTGTTTCATTGGTCTGTGTGTCTGTTTTTATGCCAGTACCATGCTGATTTTGTTCCCATAGTTTTGTAGTATATTTTGAAGTCAGGTCATGTGATGCTTCTAGCCGTGTTCTTTTTGCTCAGGATTGTTTTGTTGACAGCGGTTCCATTGAATCTGTAAGTTGCTTGGTAGTATTTCCATTTTCACAATATTAATTCTTCTGATCAACAAGCCTGGAATGTCACGCATTTGTTTATTTCTGTGGATGCTAAAGCAAATCCATCCTGGATGCTAATGCTAGTAGTGGCAAATCCATACAGATCTGTAGCAACCTCAGTTCTTGCCTCCTCAGAAGAAACAGTTTGACCAAGGGGCATAAGGCAGAGTGAGAGACTGAGGCAAGTTAGAGCAGGACTGAAAGTTTTTTGTTTTTTTTTAAACAGTCTCACTCTGTCACCCAGGCTGGAGTGCAGTGGCGTAATCTCGGCTTACTGCAACCTCTGCCCCCTGGGTTCAAGCAATTCCCCTGCCTCAGCCTCCCAAGCAGCTGGGATTTACAGATGCTTGCCGCCACACCCAGCTGATTTTTGTATTTTTAGTAGAGATGGGGTTTCACCATCTTGGCCAGGCGGGTCTTGAACTCCTGACCTTGTGATCCACCCACCTCAGCCTTCCAAAGTGCTGGGATTACAGGCATGAGACACCACACCCGGCCGTGAATGTTTATTAAAAAGCTTTAGAGCAGGAATGAAAGGAAGTAAAGTACACTTGGAAGAGGGCCAAGCAGGCAACTTGAGAGATCAAGTACACTGTTTGACCTTTGACTTGGGATCTTATATGTTGGTATGCTTCTGGGGGTTGCATCCCTTTTCTCCTGATTCTTCCCATGGGTAAGATGTCTGCATGCACAGTGGACTCCCAGCACTTGGGAGGGGCCACATGTGCAGTGTGTTTACTGAAGTTATACACATGCTCACTTGAAGCATTCTTCCCTTACCAGTTGAGTGTTCCTATAAAGTCATATACCACCATTTTGCCTCTTAGTGAATATACTTGAGCCCATTCACCAAGTTCCTGAGATCTCATCAAGAAGCTGCTGATCACCAGTTTCAGGTTTTTCTATGTATTGGGAGACTGTGTTTCCCTGAAGCTGGCTGCAACCAATTATTATTTCAGAGAGCCAGCTTAGCAACTACCTGACCATCACGTGATGGTTGCCTCACATTCCTGATTGTCGGGGAGGGACCCTCTCCTCCCCTATTCACGTCTTTCTGACTACCTACTGTAGCATTGCCCTCCTCAAGAGTCCAAGACCCAGTTATTTCGAGAAGATGGACAGTCAGTCTTCTGTAACTGCTTCCTGCTGACAGAGGGGCAGTGGTGATTGTTCTGTGAGTCTTGGCCTCTTGCTTGCTAGCTGTCAGGGCAGGGTGGCTCTGTGGGTTGGTGAAAGCAGTATCCAGCCAGGCCCAAGGGAGACAGTGGCGGGATTTCACCTCTGCTATGTCTCACTGATGGGCAGTTGGGGTCCTCTTTAGAAAGGTGGCTCTTGAATATTGAAAGGATTATATCCCTGAGGATCACGTGGAGCTGGATGGCCTGAAGGCACGAGGAGACAAATGGGTTGTTAGATTTAGAAGAATGTCAAAATATAAGGGAGTGAGGACAGTTCCAAAACATCCGAAGGCTGCCAACCTACCCAGGTAGCTGGTGGCTGTAGTCATGTCTTGGGTGCATAGGATTGCTAGCAGATTCCAATATGTGCCTGGAATTAGAACACTGATCTAGATTTTTACATTACACATCTCTTTTTGTTTCTTCTGAAGTGCAGCTAGAGATCACTGGTTGGTTCACAGGAATAAGCAGCATTAGTCTAAATTGCAGACAAAAATTCAAAAACTAACTGATGAGACTAGAAACTAATGACAGGTGTACCATAGTTCTTGAAACATAATTTTTCTCTCTCCAGTCCTCATTTTTATTAAAAATGAATTATGATAAGACTGATTTGTTTGCAAAGTAAGACTTTAGTCTTACTTTAGTTGGTCTGATTATTTGCGTAAAGCACAGCAAAAATAATTATTTGCCACATAGGCTTTTTTTTTTAAGTTGGCTTTGATGGAGCTTTGTTTCATAAGGAATTTTAGATAAGACTTTATTTTTTTAATTTTTTTTTTTTTTTGGGGACAGAGTTTCGCTCTTGTTACCCAGGCTGGAGTGCAATGGCGCCATCTCGGCTCACCGCAACCGCCGCCTCCTGGGTTCAGGCAATTCTCCTGCCTCAGCCTCCTGAGTAGCTGGGATTACAGGCACGCGCCACCATGCCCAGCTAATTTTTTGTATTTTTAGTAGAGACGGGGTTTCACCATGTTGACCAGGATGGTCTCGATCTCTTGACCTCGTGATCCACCCGCCTCGGCCTCCCAAAGTGCTGGGATTACAGGCTTGAGCCACCGCGCCCGGCCAGATAAGACTTTTTTTAAAGCCTTGAGGCCAGCCATGGGTTTGTACCATTAGATACCTGTATGAGTTGGATAAATCCCTCTCCTCTTGAGGCCCCAAGATAACTTGGGGCTCCTGGGCCTGTTAGAATGTGACATTTTTTACTCACCACATTTTAGGAACCCTGTACAGAAACTGTGTAGACAAGATATGAGGACAGTTTTCCCAAGAGGCTTTTATTGGCTCTATAAGTCAACTCTGATTCCTTAAAGAAAAGCATGATATTCCAGTCAAAGCCTTGGTAAAACAACCAATTTCTCCTGTTCCAAAAGAAAATAGATGCTTTTTGTACTTAGGCAAATAACTATATTGCCATAAGTAAGAATATTCACAAATAGTTTCCAGATTCTGGAGAAATCAGGTAGAGAGAAACAAATATGCTCCAAATTTTATTTATGAGAGTACTCAATTGTTGGCCAGGCATGGTGGCTCATGCCTGCAATCCCAGCACTTTGGGTGACCAAGGCCGTCAGATCACTTGGAGTCAGGAGTTCAAGGCCAGCCTGGCCAACATGGCAAAACCTTGTCTCTACTAAATCCCAAAAAAAAAATTAGCCAAGCGTGGTGGCATCTGACTGTAGCCCCAACTACTAGGGAGGCTGAGGCACAAGACTCGCTGAACCCAGGTAGCAGAGATTGCAGTGAGCTGAGATCATACCACTGCGCTCCAGTGACAGAGCAAGACTTTGTCTCAATTTTTTAAAAAAAGAGTACTCAATTGTTAAAAGCTGTAAATAGCCAACACCAGGCGTGGTGGCTCATGCTTGTAATCTCAGCACTTTGGGAGGCTGAGGTGGGTGGATCTCGAGGTCAGGAGATTGCAACCTGGCTAACACAATGAAACTATGTCTTTACTAAAAATACAAAAAAATTAGTCGGGTGTGGTAGCACGCACCTGTAGTCCCAGCTGCTCTGGAGGCTGAGGCAGGAGAATCACTCGAACTAGGGAGGCAGAGGTTGTAGTGAGAGATCACCACTGCATTTCAGCTTGGGTGACAGAGCGAGACTCAGTCTCAAAAAGAAAAAAGGTCATAGAAGGATTATGTGTCTTCTATTAGTACTATTCATGCAGTTAGCCCCTGTTCTGCTTGATACTTATGAACCAGGAAAAATTAGGCATGAAGACACATTGAAGGGTAAGGAGGGCAAATGCATTAGGCAAGAAGAAAGCTCTCAGCATAGAAAAAGGGGGACCTGCCAACAGGCTCCCACCTCACAGATTGAATACCAGTCCACTACACACTAGCTGAAGAGACCAGGCTCCTCTCCTGCATAAGGCATGAATTCCTGGTAGCTCTACCCCATTCCCTCAGTGCCTGTGGGCCTCTAGTCCATTGCAGGCATACCCAGGCAGGACTCTGCGCAGGTTCCCTTACCTACACAAAAACATCTGCCATTATCAACTGATGATGGTCACCCAATATTCGTGATATGTCAGGGCTGCTACTGCCCTCCTCATGTCTGCCTGGCTACCTACTTTACACTAATCTGCCATGTTGACTTCTGATTAACCATAGTTCCAGCAATGCCTCTGAGATTTTTACCTTATCTACTGTTCCTTGTATAAGAGCAAATACTTAACTGTAAATCTTACCCTTATGCTATGACAGCTCTGATGTTATCATAAACACAGACCATAAATCCTGCCCTTAGGCTATGATACATACCGCATTCTTGCCTTTTTCTGAGAGGTTGACTTCAATGTCCTTCACATTCCTTCTGAAGCACTGTATACCCTTTCTCTATGACATATAAGTCCTGGGTTTGGGGGTTGACAGCGTGAAGATCTACCTGTTTTTTGGCCATCCATGTCCATGCTCCTGTCTGTCAGTTCCCCAATAAATCACCCTCTGCTCTGAAACTATGTTAGTCTTCCTTGTTCTTTGGTTCCTCAACTCCTTCTGCATTTGGTGGACTCTTTGCATGCACAGCCCTTTCATGAAACAGTCCACTTCAATGTCTCTCATCAGTGTTTTTGTTTTTTGGGGTTTTTTTTTTTGAGACAGAGTCTTACTCTGTTGCCCAGGCTGGAGTGCAGTGGTGCAGTCTAGGCTCACTGCAATCTCTGCCTCCCAGGTTCAAGTGATTCTCGTGCCTCAGCCTCCAAGTAGCTGAAACTACAGGCACGCGCTAGCACACCTGGCTAATTTTTGTATTTTTAGTAGAGACAGGGTTTCACCATGATGGCCAGGCTGGTCTCAAACCTCTGACCTTGTAATCCACCTGCCTCAGCCTCCTGAAGTGCTGGGATTACAGGAGTGAGCCACCACACCCAGCCTCATTAGTGTTTTTTAGTTGTCTTTGGTAAACCAAAAAGTATCTGAAACTGGTCTCAATCAGTTTAGAAGTTTATTTTGCCAAGGTTGAGGTCATGCCTGGAAAAAATAATAAACACGGAATCATAGAAAAACAGTCTGTGGCCTGTGTTTTCTCCAGAGGCCTTTGAAGGTTTAAGTATTTAAAGGGAAAAAGTGGGCTGGAGGGGAGAAAGGGAAGATATGTTAATCTACAGGTTGCAAGAGAAAAGGGGCTGGTAGGCAAATAGTCAATTATGTATTCATCTGTTGCTCAGCAAATCCGCACTTTACATAAAATGAGGTAAACGTAGGGCAGCCACCTGTGGAGACATTTAACCTTTCATCTATAGCTGTCTGGTTAGGAACAAAAGGAAAGAGTTTCTTGCATGACTCAGCGTTCAGCTTAATTTTTTTCTTTTGGCATCATGAATTGAGGTCCTGAGTTCTCATTTCACTTTTGCACCTTGTAGAGATTTTGTACCTCCCTCACTAAATTTATTCCTAGGTATTTATTTTGCAGTTATTGTATGTGAGATTGCCTTCTTGATTTCTTTTACAGCTAGTTTGTTGTGTATAGAAACACTACTGATGTTCATATATTGATTTTGTGTCCTTCACCCACTGGCCATTCAGGAGCATGTTATTTAATTTCCATATATTTTCAGAGCTTTGAATGTGTCTCTTCTTATTGATGTCTAGTTTTATTCCATTGTGGTCAGATAAGATACCTAATATAATTTTGATTAAAAAAAAATCTGAGACTTGTTTTGTGCCCTAATATATTGTCAGCCCTAGAGAATATTCCATATGTTCACGAGAAGAATGTGTGTTCTGCAGCTGTTGGGTGAAATGTTCTGTAAATGTCTGTTAGGTTTATTTGGCCTATGGTGCAAATAAATCTGATGTGCCTTTGATTTTCTGTCTAGATGATCTGTCTAATGCTAAGAGTGGGGTGTTGAAGTCTCCAACTATTATTGTGTTGGAGGTATACGTTTCCCTTTCTATCTAATAATATTTGCTTTCTATATCTAGGTGCTCTAGTATTTGGTGCATGTATATTTACAATTACAATTACAGTTATTATATTCTTCTCCTGAATTGATCCCTTTACTATTATGTAATCTCTTTGTTTCTTTTTATGGTTTTTGACTTGAAGTCTTCTTTATCTGATACAAGTATAGATACTTCTGCTTGTTTTGTGTTTCTGTTTACATGGACTATCTTTTTTCATCCTTAACTTTCAGTTTATGTAAGTCTTTACAGGTAAGGGGAATTTCTTTGTAGACAGCATATAGTTGGGTCTTGGTTGTTTTAATCCATTCAGCCAGTTTATTTTTTAAATGGGGGAATTTAATCTATTTACATTCAAGATTATTATTGTTGATGAGAAATTACTCCTGTTATTATACTGATTGCGTTCTGGTTGTTTTTTATACCCTATGTTACTTACCTCCTCTCATTATTTATTTTTGCAGTTGAGTGGTTTTCTGCAGTGACAAGATTTGATTCTTTTTTCCTTTGTATATGAGCTTTACCAGTGAGTTTTATAGTTTTACATGTTTTCATGATGGTGTTTATTGCCTTTTCACTTCCAGATATATGACTATCTTGAGCATTTCTTATAAGACTGGTCTAGTGGTGATGAATTCTCTTATTTTTTTGCTTGTCAGTTAAAGATTTTATTTCTCCTTCCTTTCTGAAGAATAGCTGGGAGGATTGCTTGAGCTCCTCCTGGGTGGCATTGGCAGACTGTTCTTTGAGCTGAAAGTGTGGCACTGAGAGTTGGTTTCCCTGCTATGTAGGACTAGAGTCATTGCTAATCCTAGGCCCAAGCTCTATACAGCTGCGGTTGTGGCATTCAAACACTCATGTGCTCTTGGTGGAATGGAGATGGAGCCCCAGTGCTGAAGAGGTACAGTAGCTACTTCCTGGAGCACTCTGGAGGTGGCTGTAGTCTCAGGATGATGCCATGCCCACAGCAGCTTGGTTCACAGGGGTGGTTGGGGGATGGGGAGTCCACACTTTGTGATCCTAATTGGGGCAATGTGGCTGTGTGGATTCTCACAACTCTCCAAACTGGGCTTGGGGCTTGCAAGGACTGTGGGATTCTCTGTGTTGTACTTTTTTGCTGCAAAGGGAAGTCCCTCCTGACTCTGGATAGATCCTATCTGGGTGGAGGGAGATGGGACTGCTGGAGGCTGGCTGCCTCCACGCTGCTCTCTTGGGCTTTCAATCTTCACGGGTGCATCTCTACTCCACCACTCATTCTAGCACCTGTCAAATCTCAGTCGTTTCTGCCTTAGTCCTTTCTTGGGGTGAGGGGAGGAGTGCCAGGTGTTTCTAGTCGGCCATCTTGCTGATATCACTCTCCTTTTTTTTTTGGAGACAAGGTCTCACTATGTTGCCCAGGATAGCCTCGATCTCCTGGGCTTAAGTGACCCACTTCAACCTCCTGAGGAGGTGGGACTATAAGTGTACACCATTGCATCCAGCCTTGTAATAGTTTTTGCTATAGAGTCTGTTTTATCTAAGTATGGCTGCTCCTGCTCTCTTTTGGTTACCTTTTGCATGAAATATCTTTTTCCATCCTGTCCCTTTCAGCCTGTGTGTGTCCTTATCAACAGCATATAGTTGGAGGCTATTGTTTATTTATTTATTTATTTATAACTACACTCAAGTCCCAGGAGGCTGTTATTTTTAATCCATTCAGCCAGTATGCCTTTTGATTGGGAAATTTAGTCCATTTACATTTAAAGCAGTTACTGATATGAAAGGACCTACCACTGCCATTTGGTTGTTTTCTGTATCTCATAGGTTGTTGTTTGTGTCCTTCCTTCTCTCTTACTGCCTTTGTGTTTCATCGATTTTTGTAGTGATATGCCTTTATTTCCTTCTCATTTCCTTTTTTTTTTTGAGACGGAGTCTTGCTCTGTCACCAGGCTGGAGTGCAGTGGCGCAATCTCGGCTCACTGCAAACTCTGCCTCCTGGGTTCAAGCGATTCTTCCACCTCAGCCTCCCAAGTAGCTGGGACCACAGGTGTGTGCCACCATGCCTGGCTAATTTTTTTGTATTTTTAGTGGAGTTGGGGTTTCACCATGTTGGCCAGGATGGTCTTGATCTCTTGACCTTATGATCCACCTCCCTTGGCCTCCCAAAGTGCTGGGATTACAGCTAGTGCTCGACTTACGACCATGATTGGTTCCGACAGACCGGTCGTAACACGATTTGGTTGTAAGTTGAGTAGGCTATATGTACAATACTGTGAAATGATGTTATAAAAACCTTTGTCATATTTTATCATAATTTTCTTTGTTCATTTTATGCCATTTGTATCATCTCTACACCATTTTGTTTCTTATTTTTACATTCGTCAGGGTTAAGTAAAACACTGCATTACCAGTACAACTGGTTTAATATTTGCAAAACATACAAAATTACAAAATACAGGTGCATACAAAAATACAAAATACAGGTGTAAAAAATACCATAGGAAACATTTTCCCAATTGCAAAACATATCAAAATATATAAACATGTACGAAACATTTTATTGGCCTCTGGTGCTTGGCTGTGGATCGTTGATGTCGTCATCTGAGGCAGCAGTTGGGGTTACCAGAGTTGCTTTTTCATAAACATGGTGAACTTTGTCTGAATTGTATGTTTCTTTTTTTCTTCATAAATTTCACGATACGGACGAAACACATGGTGTGCCATCCGTTCAATCCTTGCAAATCGTTCGATGTTTGGGTCCATTGCTTCGAAATGTATAAGAAGTTTATTGGGAGGGGTTTGATGAAAAATATCCAAGACACAAAACACAAATTGCTGTACCGAGTCTGGGATAACAGTTGAAATGGTGCACACAGAGATGGCAGTGCTGCCGGAAGCTGGTCTGCACTGTCGTGCGCCCAGCTGGGCAACGTTTGCGCTGCCAGACGCAGAGCAGTCGTGGCTAGCGATTGTGGTCGTAAAGTCGAATGGTCGTAAGTTGCATAGGTGGTAAGTCGATCAATACCTGTACTGGCATGAGCCACTGCGCCCAACCCCTTTTTTATCTATAAATATTTTATTTGTGGTTACCATTGCAGTTACATAAAACATATTAGACTTATAGCATTCTATTTTAAACCAATAACAACTTCAATCACATGCAAAAACTCCACCTCCAGTTCCACCTCCCTCTCCCTGCTTAGTTATTGATGTCATGAATTAATCTTTATTTATTGTATACAAATTCATATAGATTTAAATGCTTAAATGTTTTTGTAATTTAAATTCTACGCACTAAAAGGACAAATTTGTATTTATCCATGTGTTCACCTTTACTGAAGAACCTTACATTATCATGTGGCTTCGTGTTGCTTTTTACCGTCCTTTTGTTTCAACGTAAAGGACTCCTTTAATCTTTTTTATTTTAGAGCAGATTTAATGGTAATGAACTCCTTCAGCTTTTGTTTATCTGGAAAAGTGTTTATTTCTCCATTTTTGAAGGACAGTTTTGTCAAATACAATATTCTTTGTTGACAGGTTTTTTTTTCTTTCAGCACTTTTAATGTATCCTCCCTCTTCCTTCTGGTTTGCAAAGTTACCACTGACAAATCCTCTGATAATCTTATGGACTCCTTACATGAGAAAAATTGCTTTTCTCTTGCTGCTTTCAAGATTTTCTTTGTATTTGACTTTAGACAGTTATATAATTATAATGTGTCTTGGTATAGTTCTCTTTTGATTTACCCTAGTTGGAAGTCTTTGAGATTCTTGAAGTTTTAAAGCCATCGCTTTCCTCAAACTTGGAAATTTTTCAGCCATTATTTCTGTAAATAAAGTCTTTGCCCCTTTTTCTCTCTTCTCCTTTGGAACTTACATGTGCATATATTGATCTACTGGATAGTGGCTCATACGTCCCTTAGGCTCTCCTTGCTCTTTCTACTTCTTTTTCTCTTATCTGACTCTATGATTTCAAATGACTTCTTTTCAAGTTTGTGGACGTTTTCTTTTTCTTTTTTTTTTTGAGACAGTCTTACACTCTGTCGCCAGGAGCCAGGCTGGAGTGCAGTGGCACAATCTCGGCTCACTGCAACCTCTGCTTCCCGGATTCAATTAATTCTCTTGCCTCAGCCTCCTGAGTAGCTGGGACTACAGGCGCACGTCACCATGCCCAGCTAATTTTTGTATTTTTAGTAGAGATGGGGTTTCACCATGTTGGCCAAGATGGTGTTGATCTCTTGACCTCGTGATCCACCTGCCTCGGCCTCCCAAAGTGCTGGGATTACAGGCATGAACCACCGCGCCTGGCCCCAAGTTTGTGGACTTTTTCTTCTGCCTGATAAAGTCTGCTGTCAAAACCCTCTTAAAAATTTCTTGGTTCAATTAATGTGTATTTCAGCTCCAGAATGCCTGGTTTGTACCTTTTAATAGTTCTATCTCTTTGTTGATATCCTCACTTTGTTCGTGGATCATTTCCTAATTTTTTTTTAGTCATCTATCTGTGTTCTCTTTTATCTCATTGAACATCTTTATGACAACTATTTAAATGTTTTTTTTTTCTCAAGCAGCTTCATAGATCTGTGTTTCCTTAGGATCAGTTTTGGAGTTTTTAATTTTGTTTCTTTGATTAAGCTATATTTTTCTGTTTCTTTGTAGTTAATTTTGTTTCACCTGGAAGGTCAGAGGCAAAAAATGCTTGCTAAGTCTGATTAAAATGGCCCCAGTACCTTCAAGCCCTGTCTACTGTGGTACTGCAGTGATTATTTCTAACTTATATCCTTTACAGCTTGGTCTGGAGAGCTGCCTTAGACTCGTCAATGAATCTATTCAAACAGCTACCTCTGTTACCTTGATTTGTCTCAGATTCCATTGACCCGAGATGGGTCCTGGCACTAGGAATAGACTGTCTCCATTATTTTGACTTGCTCCGGGTTAGAGAGAAGCTTATGCAAGGCTCCTACTGATTAGATGTTTCATTTCTAGCTTTGATGTCTGGGCCCCAATTTCCCTAGGTCTAACTATTTGCTCAATGTTAAGGCAGTGCTGTGGAAATCTACCTGTGTATCTGGAATGCTATGCAGGTCTGTCTGTGACTGTCATGCAGGCCTGTCTGTGTGATTGTCAGGAGAACTGGCCTGCCACAATAGGGCTTTTAGGAGGTCATTAAGTCATGAAATCAGAGCCATCATGAATAGCATTAGGGCCCTTATAAAAGAGGAAGTTCGTGGGTTTGTTCTCCTCTGCTCTTCCACCATGTGACAACACAGCCTTCATCTCCCTTCTTCTCTTCCACCACGTGAGGGTATAGTGTTCAGGCCACCGTCCTGCAAGCAGGTCCGCCCTCAGTACTGTGAGAAATAAACTTCTTTTGTTTACAAATTACCCAGTCTCAGGCATTTTCAGCGAAAACTTCCACAGTGATGATTTCCAGCTTTGATTCGCCCTTTGTCCTGCACCAAGTCTTTCATACGTGTTGTTCCAGTCCAGCCTCATCACCTCCCTGCAATGTAGGTACTAGGTGGTGACGCTGATGTTTTGCATTTGGGGTCACTGAAGCTCAGAGGTTTGTTGGCCTGCCTAATGTCAAAAAGCAGGAGGAGGCCAGGCACGGTGGCTCACGCCTGTAATCCCAGCACTCTGGGAGGCTGAGGCGGGCAGATGGGTTGAGTCCAGGAGTTCAAGACCAGCCCGGCCAACATGGTGAAAGTCTCATGCCTACAAAAAGAAAACAGAAAAAAACTAGCTGGACATGGTGGTACGCATTTAGAGTGGCCCACGTGGACTGAGACAAGCCTGCCAGATGTCACCAATTTCCCTACACCTTTTGCTGAAATCTTTTCTTGGTTTTATAATGGCTTGGGTGCTGTAGCTTCTCAGCTGGTGTCTGGAATTCTCATACAGGTCTTCTGGCCCATATATTGTTATTAACCTTATGTGTCTATGGGGAAGGAGGGCCAAGAGCTGCTGACTCCACCATCTTGCTAACATCACTGTCCAATATATTTTGATGTGGTCACTGCAACTGCTCTGTAGTCGAAGGCCCAGGAGAGTGGAGTCATCTTTGAGGTGAAGAGGCTTTTGGGGGACTGCCAGAAACTACTGTGCTTTTCCCAAAATCTTCCATGGAAATATCTATGAGAACAGAGTATCACATCCCTGTCACAGTGGCCTCCTCCTGCCCCCGTGGCCTCCTCCCGCCCCGGTGGCCCCTGGTCATTCTGCACACAGAGACATCCCTTAGTAGGTGCCAATTTCCCAAGGCTCATCTTCACCAGGTGAGCTGCATCTCTTCTCTCCGCAGCACTCTGGCCCCCAGAAGCTTCTCCACATTGCCCAGGAGCTCCTGCACACGGAGGAGACCTACGTGAAGCGGCTGCACCTGCTGGACCAGGTAGCCCACAGGGCTCCAGGGCCCGCCTTAGTCGACTCCCAGAGTCTCAGTGGGCAGTGTCGGTATCTCTCAGTATTGGTTGGGTATTATAGGTGCAGTATGAATGACTTAAATACTAGACCTCAGACAAATTTAAGTCTGGTCTAGAAACTTTTTTGGTTTTGAGATGGAGTTTCACTCTGTCACCCAGGCTGGAGTGCTGTGGCACAATCTTGGCTCACTGCAACCTCCGCCTCCTGGGTTCAAGCGATTCTCCTGTCTCAGCCTCCTGAGTAGCTGGGACTACAGGCATGTGCCACCACGCCTGGCTAATTTTTGTATTTTTAGTAGAGACGGGGTTTCACCATATTCGTCAGGCTGGTCTTAAACTCCTGACCTCAGGTGATCCACCCGCCTCGGCCTGCTAAAGTCCTGGGATTACAGGTGTGAGTCACCAGGCCTGCCCTAGAAACTTGTTTTGTTTTCAGTGCTTGTAGCTCTGAGGAAAAGGCTTTGCCCCGTCACCTGTGGGACAGTTCTTCTTGGCAGCTGCATTATCTGAGCATGTGAATAGCTTCTGGATGTTTTTCTGCATAAATAGTTGGGACAGGCGTTGCCACTCCTCCCTACCCACATGACACATGGGGCTTATGAGCACAGGAAAAAAAGCACCCATGGAAGCTGGAGTTTTGACAGACAGTGCTGTCACTGTTTTTATCTCACAAGCTAGAAAAGGAAATGTGAACCTTCCATTTCACATGAGAGGTGGCTGAGGAAAGAGGTCTTTCCCCGTCCTCAGGGGACTGTCCCGGCCTCACCCACAATCCTAAGTCGTAAGTGACCTTGCATTAAGACCATGAAGTTGTCCGAACCAGTTCGATGAGAAGGGGTCAGGACGATGATTCTGAAGTTCATTAAGAGAACACAAGGTTGGGGCAGCAGCGGCCCCCACCAAGTGCCCACACCTGTGGCCGACTGTGGGGCGGCAACTGTGCTCCGTGGAAGAGGCTCAGCGGCCACGCGCGGGCTTCTCTGTGCTCAGGTTTTCTGCACCAGGCTGACAGATGCGGGGATCCCTCCAGAAGTCATCACGGGGATCTTCTCTAACATCTCCTCCATCCACCGCTTCCACGGGCAGTTCCTGCTGCCGGAGCTGCAGACGCGGATCACCGAGGAGTGGTGAGTACCGGCTGCAGATGCCCGTGGGGCCCCTCAGGTGGTCTCTACACCTGGGGTTCATGTGCCTGAGAGCCAGGCAAGTGCTGGGGGGCTGTCTCATGGTGGCCGGGCGCCTCATTCTCTGCACGGTCCTGGGTCCGATCTGGACTCCGCCCCTCCTGATTGGTGACCTTGGCCCGCCACTTAGCATCTCCAAGGCTTAGTTCCTGAGAAAGCGGATGATGCGGAATGAAGGGCTTTCAAGGCCGCACTCGGGCTCTGAGGTTCTGAAATGAAGTTTGACATTTGGAAACGCCACACAGTGGATAGTGCTAGCTGGTTTTCTTTTCCCTCCCAGCTTATTAACACTCCACCTTCGTTTAAAAAATGCTGTTTTTTCGAGCCCGGGTGCGGTGGCTCATGCCTGTAATCCCAGCACTTTGGGTGTTGAGGCAGGCAGATCATGAGGTCAGGAGTTTGAGACCAGCCTGGCCAACGCAGTGAAACCGCGTCTCTACTAAAAATGCAAAGAAAATGTAGCTGGGTGTGGCGGCACGTGCCTGTAGTCCCAGCTACTCCGGAGGCTGAGGCAGGAGAATCGCTTCAACCTGGGAGGCAGAGGTTGCAGTGAGCCGAGATCGCGCCACTGCACTCCAGTCTGGGTATCAGAGTGAGACTCTGTCTCAAAAAAAAAAAAAAAAAGCTATTTTTCCCCCTCAACAGTGGACCTCAGATCCTCCTGCTGTCCCTGTGGACTGTCCCACTGTCCCACTGCTGCTTCTGTTCATTAGCAGAGGGACAGCTCAGCACAAGTCACAATTCATGAAACATCCCGTGCCCACCCGCCCCGCACTCACCAGCTGCCCACTTTGCGTGTTGGGTTTCTCCTCATTGGGGGCTGCCGCTGCTGTTTGACTTAGGATCTCTGCTGCCTGCCCCCTACGCAGGCCCGGCTTCCCTCTGCATCAGGAGCTTGATCCTTCTGTGCCCCACAAGCCTCTTCTCTAAGCTGCAGCCCAGGAGACCACAGAGGCTTGCCTGGGATAGGACTCCGGGGGAGTCTTTTCACCTGTTCTCAAGGAGGGGCTGTGTCGATTTATAAGTCTGTAGAAGGACACGGTCCAGCTGCCGAGCAGGTTGTGTTGTGTCCCTGAGGCAGTCGGGACTGGATGTGGCCTTCTTGGTAGAGACAGGTTTTCTCCTGCAAGGCCCTGGAGACTGCTAACTCCTGAGTGCACATATGACCTTCTCTGCTCCTTTTGTAACAGCACAGGGGTCCAACGACTTACCCACCCTCCCAGTTGAGGGCCTTTAAATTAAATGTGGGCGTGCACAGTCATGGTCACGCCTTAGTGATGGCTTTGTACTTGTGGCTTTTTTCTTTTTGAAACAGTTCCAAGATCAAAGGCAATTAGTATATTTTTCTATTTCTTGAAAATTATTTGCAAATCTCCGTCCAAAGCAGCAGTTTTCATTCTCAGTACTACAGAGCTACTTTCCCTAGGACTTTGCCAGCATTAGATAGAACCATTGTTTCTAACCTTTGCCCATTTAAAAGGAGCATATTGCTATTTTATTGGTTCTCTTTGATAACTGGCGTATCATTCAAGGCTGTCTCCTGTTTGGGGTACTGGTTCTAAGCTTGCCCTTTTAACTGTTTTACAGGCACCTTTCATTTAATTGCCCAATTAACTATTTTCTACTCTACATGACATGGGGAGGAGGCGAAGGCTCAGAGACGGTGACCAGTTTGCTCACCATCACACAGAGCTGGCCGCCACCCCACGCTCCCCTGGTGGCGTTCATGTCCACTAACCTTGGAGCCCCCACTGACCCCAGCTATTTCTCTGACGATTCACTTCTTCGCAAAGGGACACGAACCCACGGCTCGGGGACATCCTGCAGAAGCTGGCCCCGTTCCTGAAGATGTATGGGGAGTACGTCAAGAACTTTGACCGGGCCGTGGGGCTGGTGAGCACGTGGACCCAGCGCTCCCCACTGTTTAAAGACGTCATCCACAGCATCCAGGTAAGGTGGGCAGCGGGAGTCTGGACACGGATATTCTCAAGATGCACAGAGCCAGGTGTTTTATTTTTGAAAAACATATTTTTTTTTTTACTCCCAAAAGTAATGTATGACATTACTGAAGTTTTGGAACATGGAGAAAATTAGTAAAATGATGGGATGTGTCCAGATGTTCTACTGATGCTCTGATCCTTACAAGAACTCCCAGAGACAAATCAGCATTCCCAAGGGAACATCGTGGCTCAAGAGGCTGTGCAAGCTACAGCATCATGAGCTGTTATCTGTTGGAACCTGGATTCAAAGGACAGTCCCTGATGCCACAGTGCCCCTCAGTATCTAGTGCAGGCATTTTTGTTTAACTGTTACATTGCTTTTTTCTTTTTCTCTTCTGCTAACAGCCTCCTCACAGCCCTGGCTGCTCTTGTCTCCTGCAGGGTTGGTCTTTTTCTTCTTGATTCACAAGGTTTTTGTTGTTGTTGTTGTTTGTTTTTGAGACAGAGTCTCGCTCTTTTGTCAGGCACCAGGCTGGAGTGCAATAGCTCCATCTCGGCTCACTGCAACCCCACCTCCCGGCTGCAAGCAGTTCTCCTGCCTCAGCCTCCCGAGTAGCTGGGACTACAGGTGCACGCCACCACGCCAAGCTAATTTTTGTATTTTAGTAAAGACGGGGTTTCACTATGTTGGCCAGGATGGTCTCGAGCTCTTGACCTTGGATTCACAAGGTTTTTATATGCTAGGAACATCAACTGCTTTCTCTCGTGCTTGTCACAGATTAGTTCTCCCCATGGATCTTTTATTTTTTAACTTCGTGGTGTTGTTTGCCATACAGAATTTATTTTTAAGTAGCTCCATTCACCACTTTTTAAAATGTAAAGCTTATTTATAAATGTATTTCCCACCACCCAAGACTATATAACCCTGTCTCTACTAAAAATACAAAAATTAGCTGGGCTTGGCATGCCTGTAGTCCCAGCTATTCCAAAGGCTGAGACAGGAGATTTGCTTGAACTGGGAGGCAGAGTTTGCCGTGAGCTGAGATCAAGCCACTGCACCCTGTCTCAAAAAAAAAGAAAGAAAAAGAAGAAGACAAAATCAGGATTAATTTGGTTTTCTTCTTGGGTTGCCAGTCGAGTTGGCAACTCCCATCTAGGCTTCAGAATGAAGAAGGGCCTACTCCGGGGGGGTTGCTCTTCCTCTGTATAGATGCTGAGACAGTGAAATATTCACATGGCCATGTGGCGTAATGAAACGTGTGTTGTGGAGCCTGAATGAGCCTTTCCAGGGTGCAGCGAAACAGGTGCTCTCCTGGCACAGGCTGTGGTTCTCTGTCCATCCCTGGCAGACCCCATTCTTGGGTCCAGCAGACCCTTAGGAGGCTAGACGCTTTCCAGACTGGGATGCAGACACTTGTCTGCAGCAGCTACCGAAGCACTGCTGTGTCCTGGACGACGTCTGCCTGGGACACTTGAGGCAGACATGGCCCCAGTTGCAGGCCGACCACTGGTGCGCGCATCCCCTCACCCTAGGTCACAGGCAGGCTGTGGGGAGGGTCCTCCGCCTGGGCCCAGTATAGTCCAGCCATTCCCTGAAGGTAACTTCGTTCCTGGGGATCCCAGGCCATATCTGCAGACATTGGTGGTGCACCCAGCATCTGGTGGGTAGGGTCCAGGGATGCTGCAAAACACACTGCAGTGTACAGGCTGGCCCACCAGAGAGAAGTCTCCTACCTGAATGTTCGTAGCACCCAGGCTGAGAAGCCCTGGCATGGACAAAACAAGATCGCATGGCAGTCAAGTTTCCCATGGCAGGTTTCCTTCCTTTAATCCAAAGCATTTTTTTTTTTTTGGCTCTTGTCACCCAGGCTGGAGTGCAATGGCGAGATCTCGGCTCACGGCAACCTCCGCCTCCCAGGTTCAATCGCTTCTCCTGCCTCAGCCTCCCGAGTAGCTGGGATTACAGGCATGTGCCACCATGCCCAGCTAATTTTGTATGTTTAGTAGAGATGGGGTTTCCCCATATTGGTCAGGCTGGTCTCAAACTCCTGACCTCAGGTGATCCGCCTTGGCCTCCCAAAGTACTGGGATTACAAGCGTGAAACACCACACCCGGCCAATCCAAAGCATGTTTTAAACTTTAAACTTTTACTTTGAAATAATTTTAAACCTTTACAGGAAAGTTGCAAACATGGCAAATTGTCAAACACTGGTAACATTTTGTCTTGCTTACTTTATTATTCTCTCTAAACTCATACAGATGATGATGACTTTTGAGTGTTTTGAGACTAAGTTGCAGGCACCGTAACTCTTTATCACTGAATGTGAACGTGGAGTATCTCTTGCGTAATCCCCGCACAGTGATCAAAATCAGGGATTTTACCCTGATGTCCTGGTGCTGTCTACTCCAAAGCCCATACTCGGATGTCACCGGTTGTCCCAATAACATTCTTGTTTTCTGGTCCATAACCCAGCCCAGGGCCACACGTTGCACTCAGTATTGCATTTGTCCCCTTGGGTCTGGAAGAGGTCTCTGTCCTTATCTTTTTGAGGGGTGCAGACTGGTTACTTGTAGACTGCCTGCCTGGGCTTTTCTGCTGTTTGTCCTCGGTTTGATTGAGGCTGTGCCTTTCCCTGGAGTGAGGCTGTACTCTTCTCCCACAACCTGCCGGGTGGAACAGTCTCTGCGTCCAGTCCTGGGGATATTCACTTGATTAAGGGCGCATCTGCCAGGACTCTTCAGGTGAAGCTGGGTTTTTTTTCCCCTTTTAATAAATTTCTTGGCCAGGCATTGCTCATGCCTGTCTGTAATCCTAGCACTTTCGGAGGCCAAGGTGGACAGGTCATCTGAGGTCAGAAGTTCGAGACCAGCCTGGGCACCACAGTGAAACCTGTCTCCACTAAAAATACAAAAATTAGCTGGGTGTGGTGGCATGCGCCTGTCATCTCAGCTACTCGGGAGGCCGAGATAAGAGAATTGCTGGAGCCTGGGAGGCAGAAGCTCTAGTGAGCCAGGATCACTCCACTGTACTCCAGCCTGGGCAACAGAGCGAGACTCCATGAAAAGAAAAAATACAAAAGTTTCTTGCAGGAAGGTACTTGGAGATTATGTCAATATCCTGCTCCTCATCCGCCCTTGATGTCTTGCCAGAAACAGTTGTCTTTATGAAGGTTGTCCACCTGGGTTTCTCTCATCCTGTTACGTCCCAGGCCTTTTTGGGCTCATCTGAGCTGGAAGCCATTCTGTTCTGGGCTCTGAGCCGAGTGAGGGTGGCTGAGGCCCTGGAGCTGCTGGCAGGTGGGTGGGGAAGCTGGTGGACAGGACGACAGAGGCAGCAGGCCCCCACAGGCTCCCCAGTGGGCATGATCAGGGGAGGCAGAGGCTAAGTAGTCGGGGCAGGAGGACCTGAGTGGGGAGCACAGAGGTGACAGGGTGGCAGCCTCCAGCATACATGTCTGAGGTTCGGATGCAGATGGAGACACAGCAGCGAGGAGGTGCTGCAGGGTGGGAGGGGAGGTGCTGCAGGGTGGGAGGGGAGGCGCTGCGGGGGGGGGGGGGGGGCGCGGCGGGGGGGGAGGGGAGGCGCAGGGAGCGGTGAGCAGTGCTGGGCAGGGGTGGGGCTCGCGGGTCTCAGCAACCGACCAGAACACTGGTGTGTTTACACAGAGGGCCATCTGCAGAAGGACTCCCAGAGCGGCTTCTAGGCATGAGGACAGGCCCTGGCCCTATACCCTGGGGGGAGAGTTGGACGAAGCTCTGCCTGATGTCCCAGCAGAGGGGTGGGGGGAGCCCTGTTTAGGCCCGCGGGTGGGTGGGAGTGGGGAGAACACACTCTTGAGGGGAGGAGTCCTGTCCAGGCATTTATTTTTTCCATCGAGGATGTTTATAAGAGAGCCAGCTCAGCCGGGCACGGTGGCTCACGCCTGTAATCCCAGCAGTTTGGGAGGCTGAGTCCGGTGGGTCACTTGAGGTCAGGAGTTCGAGACCAGCCTGACCAACATGGAGAAACCCTTTCTTTACTTAAAATGCAAAATTAGTTGGGCATGGTGGCACGCCTGGAGTCCCAGCTACCCGGGGGGCTGAGGCAGGAGAATGGCTTGAACCCAAGAGGTGGAGGTTGCGGTGAGCCGAGATCGCGCCATTGCACCCTAGCCTGGGCAACAAGAATGAAATTCCATCTCAAAAAAAAAAAAAAAAAAAATAGAGCCATCTCTGGACCAAGAGCCAGCCTGCCTGGGGTTACAGTCCTTGTTCCTTTCCTCAGTTTCCCCAGTTGTAAAGTGTGGTCTGTGTCAGCTGTGTCTTGAAGGGCATTCAGCTCCGGGCAGCCTCCTGGGGCAGTGGTGGCCAGAAGCTGGGGCGGGGCTGGCATCCACACTCGTGTCCTTGGGGTGCCTCATGCTCCGTGTATCCCCACAGAAGCAGGAGGTGTGCGGGAACCTGACGCTGCAGCATCACATGCTGGAGCCCGTGCAGAGGGTCCCCCGCTACGAGCTGCTGCTCAAGGACTATCTGAAGAGGCTCCCACAGGACGCCCCAGACCGGAAGGACGCAGAGAGTGAGCTGGGGCCAAGGGCTGCCCGGAGGGCGCAGGGGTACCTGCCAGGAACTGTGGGGGTGGGGAGAGAGAGGGAGAGAGAGTCATGGGGTTGTGGGGGTAGGGGAGAGAGAAACAGAGACAGGGGAGGGAGAGAGATGGAGACAGCAAGAGAGATAGGGAGATGGGATAAAGAGGGAGAGGGAGGGAGAAACAGAGGGAGGGAGAGCGCAGGAGATGCACAGAGACAGAGAAAGGAAGGAGAGAGAGTGAGCGAGCCCCTAACAGCCCTGGAAGGGACTCAGTGTCTTTGAGGGCAGAGAATCTCCCCTGCTTGAAGTGTGCGGGTGGACGTTGGTCTGGGGAAGGTGCTGCTAAATGCTGGCCTTGTCCAGAGCTTAGGCCCCAGGAATGGGCCTCATGGGGCAGGCACGGGCTGCTCCTAGTCCAAGGGCAGCGACCAGTGTGGCTGGCAGGGAGCCTGGGCAGGCCTCTGTGCAAGGAGCATCGGAGCCCGCTGCCTGGTGTTGGCCCCAGAAGAAGGGATGTGTTTGCAGGGGCAGGGGCAAGGTCAGGGGTAGGGTCACCCCCTTCCTCCGGGCCAGGCCTCTAGAGTGGCCCAGGCACCCAGGGAAAAGGCCAAGAGCAGAGTCAGATCCTGTCTCTGGAGGCAGCTGTCCTGGAGCCCCTCAGCAAGCAAAAAACGGGGCCACCGTGGCCTCAGGCTCACCCGTCTTCTTCCTGCAGGGTCTTTGGAGCTCATCTCCACAGCCGCCAACCACTCCAATGCCGCCATTCGGAAAGTTGTGAGTGCGGGGGGCGGACTGGCAGGGTGCCGCAGCAAGTGTGAGGGCCAGGGGCCTGTGCGCCGGCCCCTCCACCCCTGTCCCTGGGGGCTCCATGAGTGACTCCTTTACACCTCCCCCACACCCATCCCCAAGGGGTCAGCTGGATAGCCCCGCCCCCTTGCTATAATAGACCCGTGTCCTTGGTGAGTTATTTAGGCTCTGTGCCTGAGTTTCCCCATCTATAAAATGGGAGCACCGACACAGCCTGTCTCACTGGGTGTCTGTGGAGATAAAAAGAATCACTACATAGAAGGCTCAGAATAGGACCTGGTGACAAAAGTGTCAGTGCTCAGTGTTACTGTCATCATTCACTCACTAAAGCTGCATTCGTCCCTTCGTGGACTGGCTCTGTGCTCACCCAGCTCCCCAGGACATGATAGATGTGCACCCGGCCCTCCTAGTGCACACCAGGTGCTTGCCCAGCCCTCCCAGTACCAGCCAGGTGCATGCAATTCTCCACTGTTAGACATCAGCTGCACACGCAGCTCCCCAGTACATACCAGGTTCACACCCAGGCCCCTGAGGTCAGTAGTGGGCAGGTGCACACGCAGCTCCCCTGTGTGTATTCCAGGTACTTGCCCATTCCCCCAATTCCCAAAAGGCCCTCACCCCTGCCGTAGTCTGCACCTCCAAGCTCTCTGCTGCCGGCTCCTCTAGTGGCCCCTGCACCTGGTGCCACTTGCACCTCCCTGCATTGGTTCCAGAGACAGAAGGGTTAGGCAAACCCGCCTGCCTCCTGGGTGTGCAGGCTGAGATCACTCAGGTCCAAGGACGGGGCTGCTAAGGTACAGCAGGTCCAGTCTTGGACACGTGGCTGTTGCCGAGGTTGCTGCGGGCTCAGCTCTGCCTTCCGCTGCACTGGCTTCTGGCAGGGAGCTGGGCCGTGAGTTTTGACCCTGTCCCATCGCACCTCTGGTTGTTCGTTACCCACATGACCACCCCACCAGTCACCAGGGCCAGGGGAGGGTGACATGGATTGTCCAAGTCTGAGTCTCAGACACTCAACCGACCTCTCTGTGCCTCAGTTTCCTTGTCTGAAGATAACAATGGCACCCACCTCACTAGGTGAGTTAAAACATGTATAGAAGCTGGGCGTGGAGGCTCACACCTGTAATCCCGGCACTTTGGGAGGCCGAGGTGGGTGGATCACGAGGTCAGACGTTTGAGAACAGCCTGGCCAATATGGTGAAACTGTGTCTCTACTAAAAATACAAAAAATTAGCCAGGCATGGTGGCATGCACCTGTAGTCCCAGCTACTCGGGAGGCTGAGGCAGGAGAATTGCTTGAACCTGGGAGGCGGAGGTTGCAGTGAGCTGAGATGGTACCACTGCACTCCAGCTGGGGCGAGAATGCAAGGCTCCATCTCAAAACAAAGAAACAAACAAAAACATGTATGGTAGGTAGAACAGCACCTGGCTCACAGCAAGGCAGTTAGCTCTGTTGCTGTTTATCATTGTTACTATGTTCTGGGTGGTGAACCCCAGTTCATCATTCAATACTCGAGTCAAGCATTGCTCTGTGTTTTCCCTCCCAACCTTGATCAGTGACTCATTGCAAGGAAGGGCACGTCTCTGGGTCTCCAGCCACCCTCACAGACCTTTGATGTCTGAGCCCCATGTCTCTTGCAGGAGAAAATGCACAAGCTCTTGGAGGTGTACGAGCAGCTGGGTGGGGAAGAGGACATCGTCAACCCGGCCAATGAGCTGATCAAGGAGGGTCAAATCCAGAAGCTGTCAGCCAAGAATGGCACTGCCCAGGACCGCCACCTCTTCCTGGTGAGCCCAGCCCCTGCCAGCCCAGCCACAGAGCCTTCCTTGCCAGTTGCCTCACACCCAGGGTGGTGCCAGCAGGGCTCTGGCTGCCCAAGGACACGGCTCTTCTGTGGCCTCTTCTACTGGGATTCTGGCTCCCTCTGAGACCCACAGCATCCCTCCCCCAGTCATGGGGAGCCTCGCTCCTCCACATCCAGGCACCAAACTTTTGCCTGAGGCTCTTCCCCACTTGCTGCAAATATCTCATGTTTTAATCCCTCATAGCCAATACGTCTTTCCGCCCTGGAATTGAGCAGACTCCGACTTGTAGCAATCAGCAGAGCACGGAGAACTGTAGCAGCGAATCATGGTTTCAACTATTCCAAACCCTGGCTGGGAGGGATGGGGAAGGTGGGAAGCAAATATAATTCAAGACCCACCCCAGGTGCCATGGCTCAGTAGACCCACCCCGGGTGCCATGGCCCAGTAGACCCACCCCGGGTGCCGTGGCCCAGTAGACCCACCCCGGGTGCCGTGGCCCAGTAGACCCACCCCGGGTGCCGTGGCCCAGTAGACCCACCCTGGGTGCCATGGCTCCTCCATTTTCCTCTAGCTTCTAATTCTTCTTGAATAAACAATTATTTCTTTGAAAGTTTTATTTTTAAAGTTTTTAAAAATTATGTTAACTAAAACTGATTTTTGCTGTACAATTCTAAGTTTTGAAGAATACAGTTATGATCACAATCAAGTTACAGAACAATGGGTTTTTTTTTAAACAGGGTCTCACTCAGTCGCTCAGGCTGGAGTGCAGTGGCATGATCTTGGCTCACTGCAACCTCCACCTCCCCAGTTCAAGCGATTCTCCTGCCTCAGCCTCACGAGCAGCTGGGATTACAGGAACGCACCACCACGCCTGGCTAATTTTTGTATTTTTAGTAGAGACAGGATTTCACCATGTTGGTCAGGCTGGTCTCTAACTCCTGACCTCAGGTGATCCACCCACCTCAGCCTCCCAAAGTGCTGGGATTACAGGTGTGAGCCGCTGCACATGGCCAAGTTACAGAACAATTTGATCACTGCCCTCGCCCGCCGCTCCCATTCCCCTGTCCCACCCCTTTGTGGGCAAGCACTCCCCTGCCCTGGCAACCAGGGACCTCTTCTCTGTTTCTAGAATTTTGCCTTTCCTGAATGTCACATCAGTGCCACGAGATGAGACTCCTTTAGCTCAGCATGTGGGTTTGAGAGATTCATCCATGTTGGTGAATCTATCAGTATCTCATTCAAAAGTTTTGGTTTGGCTGGGTGCAGTGGCTCACGCCTGTAATCCCAGCATTTTGAAAAGCTGAGGCGGGCAGATCACCTGAGGTCAGGAGTTTGGGACCAGCCTGGCCAGCATGGTGAAAACCCATCTCTACTAAAAATACAAAAATTAGCCGGGCATGGGGGCACGCTCCTGTAGTCCCAGCTACTTGGGAGGCTGAGGCAGGAGAATCACTTGAACCAGAGAGGTGGAGGTTGCAGTGAGCTGAGATCGCATCATTGCACTCCAGCCTGGGCAACCAAGAGAGATTCTATCTAAAAAAAAAAAAAAAAAAAAAAAAGAAATGCACAATAAAGCAGCTAGTGACTAGAGTCTCCTCACTGAAAGATTTAACCCTAGTTAAAGTTACTGTGCATATCTTTTTAAAAATATTTTTCACTTTATAGCATATTTTTAGAAAAAGAAAAGGATCCAATGTGGGAAGCTCACTGGGGCCCTGGGGGTGGCCTGCAGGCAGCTCCCGTTCCTCACTTGTGCCATCCCTCTTGCAGTTCAACAGCATGATCCTTTACTGTGTGCCCAAACTGCGGCTCATGGGCCAGAAGTTCAGCGTCCGGGAGAAGATGGACATCTCAGGCCTCCAGGTGGGTGAGCTCCTCCCTCTCAAACACGTCCCCCTGGAAGGGACACTGAGCAGGGCTGGGGACATCAGGCTCTGGCTACTGGGGCACTTACCTCTGTGCAGCCTGGCAACCCTGCCTGCTTCTCCATGCCACAGACCCTGTTTGTGACCAAGGCATTATCTGGGTCCTGGCACCCCGGGCTGGAAGGGCAGGATTCCAGCCTTCTCTGCTTGGCCCACCTGCCATGTTGCTGCCAACTCCCCTCTCTGCAGAGCCTTGGAGGATGCAGGGAGCAGTCAGGATGGCACCAGGACCTGAACTGAACCCTGTCACCTGTGAGGCTAGGATTTGGGGCCCTATTTACAAACCCAAAGATGAAGCTCAGGGTTGCAGGGAGAAATCTGGCTGGGGCGAGGGCCTGCTTCTCTTGCCTGGTCCCTGGGTCCCGAGCTCTTTCCTGTCCTCCTGCACCAGGGCCTGGGGGAGAGTCCTAGGCAGCTTTGTGGCATGGTCCAGAATGACCAATGACCTTTTTCTTTGCTGTCCCCCTGTTCCCAGGGCCTATTCTGTGCCTCATTGCAGTGGGAGTTGGGGGGCTGGAATGGGTCCCCGTCCCCTGTAGGGAGGGCTTTGAATTAATGGGTACTCCAGAAATATTTGCTTAATCAAAATATGTAATCACTTGCTTAATGCCACCAAAAATCCCTTCTTACCTTGACATTCTCTGATTTCGGGTTAAGAAATACCATTAAAAATAATGACTGGCTGGGAGTGGTGGTTCATGTAATCGCTTGAACCAGGGAGTCGGAGGTTGCAGTGAGTCGAGATCTCGCCACTACACTCCAGCATGGTAACAGAGTGAGACTCCATCTCAAAAGAAAAAAAAACGTAGTGACTGACTAGGCTGGGGATGGCAGTTTACACGTGTAATCCCAGCATTTTGGAAGGCCGAGGTGGGCGGATCACCTGAGGTCAGGAGTTCAAGACCAGCCTGGCCAACATGGTGAAACCCTGTCTCTACTAAAATACAAAGATTAGCCGGTCGAGGTGGTGTGTGCCTGTAATCCCAGGTATTCCGGAGGCTGAGGCAGGAGAATCCCTTGAACCCAGGAAGTGGAGGTTGCAGTGAGCCAAGATCATACCATTGCACTCCAACCTGGGTTACTCCATCTCAAAAAGAAAAAAAATGACTGACTAGAGAAAATACCTTTTTTTAAAGGTTGTCTTATTATTATTTTTTAATTATTATTTTTGAGACAGGGTCTTGCCCTATCAGCCAACTTGGAATGCAGTGAGTGGCACAAACATAGCTCACCACAGCCTCAACCTCCTGGGCTCAAGCAATCATCCTCCCACCTCAGCCTCCCAGGTAGCTGGGACAAGAGGTATGCCCCACCAGGCCTGGCTAATTTTTTATTTTCTGTAGAAACATGGTCTCACTATGTTGCCCAGGCGGGTCTCTTAACTCCTGGACTCAAGCGATCCTCCCGCCTCAGCCTCCCAAAGTGCTGGGTTTATAGGCATGAGTCACCACAATTACATGGCTGGCTTTTTATAATAGTGAAAGAAACCACTGTCCTAGTGTTTCTCCATTAAAAAATAATCAGTCATATTTTAATTAGTTTGATATGCTAACGCAGAAGTTCTCACCCTGTGTTTAGGGAAAGTCGGGATTCTGGGCATAGCCCAGGGTCTCTATTTCCCTAAAGCCACTGGCTGGCGGTCAGATGGTTCCTGGGGGTTTGGCCTGGGGACTACCAGGAGCTGTCACATGTGCCATGGTCTCTGTGGTCTCATCCTGATGGGAGAGGATGGAATCTGAGGCTGCGGGTCTGTGAAGAAGTGACCCCATTTTCATTTGTTCTGGGCATACATTGTTGTATTTACATCTCTAATCTCAGGCCACACCTGCTCTGGGGCTCAGACATCTGCAGGGTGGCTAAGACCATCCTCACTCTTCTCATCAGATCCGTTTCCCTCCTCAGGGGACATGGCTGCTGTGGGGGCAGTGCCCAGTGGTGCCTGTGGGGAATGACTTGTCTTCAAGTGGGGTGGGTGGGAGTGACGTGGGGAGAAGGGCTGACAGGCTGGGTGTTGGAAAGTGGGTTTGGTCAACAGAGTTCCAAGCACAGAAGATGAGCAGTCCCAGCTGTGTCAGAGCAGGACCGGAGGCCCACTGTCCCCAATGGACCAACTCATGCAGCAGCCACAGTGACCTGAGCCTCTGCACCCCTCTCCCTGCAGAACTATGGGGCCACAGGCTCACCTCAGCTACCTCCTCGGGGAAACACTTCTAAGTCAGAGAACATGAGGCCAGAGTTAAGGACCTGCTAAAGTGACCAGCTTGGTTTTGCTTGGTTCTTTGTCCCTGCCCCTTCAGGTGCAAGATATCATCAAGCCGAATACAGCACATACATTCATCATAACGGGAAAAAAAAGGTCCCTGGAGCTGCAGACGCGGTACGGCACGGGCTGTTTCTAGGGAATGTCTTTAACCTCATGTCTTCTTTTTCTAAACTGAATAACCTTGCAATATATTTTTATTTATGCATGGGTTCAAGTTTAACAGTACTGTTACCAAAGCACCAGGGTTCTGTCTAGGTCCTGCTGCTCACTGCACGGAAAGCCAACCACCAAGATGGTTATTATATAAGGAAGAAGCTTTAATCTGCTGCTGGGGCCAAGGAGATGGGAACTCCTTCTCAAATCCAGCTCCCTGACCAACTAAAACTAGGAGCTTACACAGCAGGGGGAAAATGTAACAATGTGTAAGGAAGCAGGAACTAGGGAGAGCAGGAGAAAGCAATCAGGAGAATACCGGGTCTGGGCCTGCTTGTCTGGATGTGGTGACCTGGTGAGTTTCAGTTCCTTGATGGTTTTTTTTTTTAGAAGCATGAAGGTATTTTCTGAGGAAGGAACTCAGATAAAACAAATATTTAGTCTCAAGCTTTAAAATAAGAGGGTCAATTTCAGCCTCTGCCCACCTCCTGTTCAGCACGCCCAGCACACTCTTAGTCCTCTCTCCGGTACCCTTTAGTATTCTCTTTTTTTCTGAGATGGAATTTCACGGCTGTTGCCCAGGCTGGAGTGCAGTGGTGCAATCTCGGCTCACTGCAACCTTGGCCTCCCAGGTTCAAGCAGTTCTCCTGCCTCAGCCTCCCAGGTAGCTGGGGTTACAGGCGCGTGCTACCATACCAGGCTAATTTTTTGTTTGGTGAAAACCCAACAGGGTTTCACCATGTTGGCCAGTCTGGTCTTGAACTCCTGACCTCAGGTGATCCACATGCCTGGGCCTCCCAGAGTGCTGGGATTACAGGCATGAGCCACCACGCCCAGCCCCTGCTAGGATTTTCTATGCACAAGCATATATATCTGTGTTTTAAAT
>NW_022437122.1:202074-217587 GCF_009761245.1 Sapajus apella
TGTCACCAGGCTGGAGTGGAGTGGTGCAATCTCAGCTCACTGCAACCTCCACCTCCCAGATTCCAGCAATTCTCCTGCCTCAGCCTCCCAAGTAGCTGGGACTACTGGCACGCAACACCATACCCGGCTATTTTTTTGTATTTTTAGTACAGATGGGGTTTCACCATGTTGGCCAGGATAATCTCGAATTCCTGGCCTTGTGTGATCCGCCCACCTAGGCCTCCCAAAGTGCTGAGATTACAGGCATGAGCCACTGCACCGGGCCAGCAACGTAATTTTCCATTGTGATCGTTAACTAGTTCCTGCTGACAAGGACCTGTGCTACCATCACAAGTGGTGCTGCAAGCACTGTCCTTGTTCTTAGGCATTTCTATTGTGTGTAATTATAGCTGTGAGATAGATTGCTGATGTAGAATTGCTGGTCGCAGGGTAGTGCATCTGTTTGAAATACTGCTGGCTGTTGCCACGTTACCCTTTAAGGTGGTGTCAGGCTGTGCTCTGACTGGCCATACGTGGGAGTTCTGGTCTCCCACGCTCCACCAACAGTGGGATCTTCATAACGACCCATTCATGGTCCAAGGAGGCATTGATGTACAGCCACTGCAGAGAGCTCTGCGTGGCTCACCTGACCCCACCAGGCGACGAGTGTTTTGGGGCCCTTGGGGTCAATCTTCCAATCCGTTGACAAGCCAGTGTGTGGCTCAGGGGTGTGCTGCAGGGCTGAGAAAGGGCTGCTCATTTAGAGTCAGTATCCAAGACTGGATTAATACAAGACTGTTTTGGTTTTATAGGACAGAGGAAGAGAAGAAAGAATGGATTCAGGTGAAGCTTCTAAAGTTGTAAAGTAACCAAATGACCAAGTGATTGAGCAGTAAGGCCATTCATTTTGGGGCAGAGGGTGGGGGCCCTGGCCTCCGGGACTGCCGGCCCTGTGCCCTACCCCACAGGGATGCAGTGAACACACTGTGCCTTCATGAGCACCTTCAGATGCCACAAGCCTTTCAACCCATTGATTTGTTTGAGGCCCCCAAAGAAACACGAATGGGCCTGGTGGAGTCACAGGCCAGGTTCTCCGCTCGGGGTGGATCTCCTCAATCTGGACATCTCCAAGGGGGGCCCGCATCATTGGTAGGGGGAAGGGAGATGGCCAGTAGGCTGGGCATTGTTCTGGGAACGCCAGGGCGCGTCCTCGGGACAGAGGCAGGTGCGTCTCTCCTGCGGGCAGCGTCCTCCCACACCCCTTGATGGTCCTTGCTGTTGTGTTGCTGTGTCCAGATCCTCCAGGCCACCATCGAGAAGCACAAGCAGAACAGCGAGACCTTCAAGGCTTTCGGTGGTACCTTCAGCCAGGATGAGGACCCCAGCCTCTCTCCAGAGGCACCTGTGAGTCAGTGGCCTGGGGCTCAGTGGGACCATCAGGGGACCGGCTGCCTGCTGGGAGCAAAAGGCCCTGCTCTCTCGGGGGGCAGCTTGGTCCCCAGGCTTTCCTCCTGCTGCACCGGGGACCAGGACAGCAGGCGCTCCTTTGAGTTAAAAGAAAAAACTTCAGACAAATTAAATTTAACAATTTAATTGAGCGAACAACTATTTGTGGATGAAACAGCACCCCCACTCCCTCTGCTTCCCAGTAACCCCTGAATCCAGAATAGATCCAGAGAGCCCCCTGTGCTGCTTCCTGGTCGGAGAAGATTCATGGATAGAAAAGGGAAACTGAGGCACAGAAACAGCTGGATTGGTTATAGCTCCACGTTTGCTGTATTTGAACATGGTTTGAACAGTTGGCCATCTTTCCATGGCAACTTCAGGCTGAACTTAATTTCACCCCACCTATCCTCCACTAAAGGCCCACTGCAGCCTGCTGCGCCCCAGGCCCATGGTCAGTGCCCAGGTGGGCGGGAAAGCAGGATGCGGGCGTGGAGGAAGCGCTCCTGCATGACCTGTTTGGTTGTCTAGTGCCTTCTGCACAGCATCCTCCACACCAAGGGCTGTTACATCATCCCCGTGGAAACTGAGTCTCGGAGAAGCTTGGTGACATGCCCAGGCCATGGGTGGTGGAACCAGCATCACAGGGCCGTGGTGCACTGCCTGCACACCACTCTGTCTGGCCCAGCACGGCCCATGACTGCAGACCCCTTTCTGCGGTTGTGTTTTCTCCCCAGTGCCCCCGTGCCCTGGGAGATGGTGGCTCAGAGCCCGCTGGGGGAAGCAGTGAGAGCATCTCACTCCCCATCCGATGCAGAACTGCCCCAAGGGGGATTTCATGTGGAGACTTGAGCTGGGCAAGAGGCAGGACTACAGGGTCCTTGGCAAGAGGCCTGGCCAGGGAGTCAGGGCTGCAGCCTCCGGGCCCAGCCCCTCTTCCCTGGCACTTCCCTGGAGTCAGGGAGAGAGGATTGGGTGAGGAGCCCAATCTCTGCCCACTGCAAGGAAGGCCCTGGAGCTGCTGGCTCTGGACAAGGCATAGGTGTTGGGGAGGTACCCAGGAGAGACCATGCTCTGAGCCCTGTGCCAGGCCCTCCGCTCCAGCCTTCACGGGGGCACCAGGCATGACTTAGAGTGAGGGTGCCCCAACTCTCACCACCTGGCCCTGACCCCACAGGCCTGAATCCCAACTCCAGGCTGGCTCTGCCCTCCCTGCCAGCTCCAGGGGCCTGCCTGGCACAGCCCACCTCCCCCATACCCACTTCATATTTGCATCAGGTCCACTAGGTTTTTTCTGCTTTCTGCACTTACTTTGTAAGAACTTTGCACCATCCAGTAAGGAAGATTCTGGGACTGCCTTGAGTGGAGGTGACCTGGGAACATGAGCTACTGAGCTGAGCCTGGCTGTCCTCAAAGCTGGCCAAGCCCTTTCTGTCCAGAGGCTGAACCCAGAGCCTCACTCTGCTGAGAAAGTGGGGGGCTGCAGAGCGTCCCCATAAGGATCCGTGGAGGATGAGAAATAACACAAAGGGGCCCTCCTCACCCACTGGGTGACTTGGTGTGAATTAGAGCTCCTGATCAGGGCGGGCCATAGGGAGACGTCACCCACTAGCCACCTACCACACTGGGAGATGCCCCTTCTAGGAGAGGCCTCTAGCTCAGGCAGCCCCAGGGAGGGAACAGCTTCCCCAGAGACATAGCCAATCCTAGGCCTGGAAATTCCTCTCCTGAGCCTGCCCTCAACACATAGAGGTGCTGGGGGCTTCAGGAACAGTACCCCCACTGTACAGGGTTACGTGGCCCTGGAATCGCCTCTTACTCGACCTCTGTTTCCTTCCAGATCACGAGCACCAGCCCTGTGGAGCCCGTGATGACCACTGAAGGCAGCGGGGCTGTGGCAGGGGTGAGTGACCCGTGCTCAGCAGTCAGCAGGGGTGAAGGGCGGCGGGGGGTCGGACCAGGGTGACCTGTAGGGAAGATGGAAAGGGAGGGTCAGACTGGGTCCTCCTGGAGGCCGAGGGCTGAGGGGCCAGCCTGCCCTGCTCACTGTGACTGGGGGCCTGATTGTGCGGAGGTGAAGCTGTGTCTGAGACCAGGTGCTGGTGACTGCATGGTCACTGCAGGGGACTCTGTAAGGCAGGCACGTGGGGGCCTGTCAGTGTGGGGATGTCCATTACCTGGTAGGAGGTGGTCACACAGCTGTGCACACATGTGAGAATCCTCTGAGCTTTAAGTGAACATTTATGCTCTTCACATGTGTGAATCATCCCATAAAGCGTGCATTAACAGCACAAGGACCATTAGGCGGCTCGGTAATGCAGAAGACCGCTTAGTCCTTCGCCCCAAGCTGCGGCCAGGGAGGCCTGGGTCTCCCTGCCTCGCCCCATCTGTGTTCTTATGTGCCTTACGGCAGCCAGCACGCAAGGGTGCTGCTCTGGGCCAGGCAGGCTGTGTCCATGCGCCCGCCTGCCAGGGACATGCTGTGGGAACTGGGATGAGGCCCGCCTCTCTCCGTTTAATCTGGGAAGTTAAAGAGGATGAGGGCTGAGAGCATCTGTACCTGGAGCCGCCCTCCTTGCCCAGGCCTGGCACTTGCCAACGCTGATAGCAACGTCACCCTGGAGCACCCCAGTGTGGCTGCTGCACCCAAAAGTGGGAAGGCGGTTCTCCAGGTGCCTCGCCGCACCCGTGCTGTGCGGGCTCAGGAATGACGTGGCCCCAGATGGCTGCCCCAGCCCCACCCCAGACGGGTCTGTCCAGGTGGGCTGGCTGCTAGCCGGCCCCTCCCATGACCCGAGCTTTACCAGGTCCCACCCATCATGATCTGGGCTGGCCAGGCCTTGGGAAACCAGGAAGAAACTGAGGAGACCTTGGGATGGATGTAGCGCCTCAGGGGCAGGATGGAGTGCGGAGGCGTGGGGGGACTTCCAAATACATCCCAACGGGCAAGAGGAGAGACCCCGGATTGGCGAAGCACAGCAACCTGGCCTCTGCAGAGCAGACAGGCACCCTGAAGGGACATCTTATTATTATTATTTGAGATGGAATTTCACTCTTGTTGCTCAGGTTGGGGTACAATAGCACGATCTTGGCTCACCACAACTTCTGCCTCCCAGGTTCAAGTGATTCTCCTACCTCCGCCTCCCGAGTATCTGGGATTATAGGCATATGCTACCACGCCTGGCTAATTTTTTTTTGTATTTTTAGTAGAAACAAGGTTTCTCCATATTGGTCAGGCTGGTCTTGAACTCCTGACCTCGGGTGATCCGCCCAAAGTGCTGGGATTACAAGCATGAGCCAACACGCCCAGCCAGGACATCTTATTAACACTGAAATGAGAAATCTGACATGGGGCAGGCATCCTGGGGGAAGTGGTCCCCTGGCTGCCTAGGAGAGAATCTCCTCTCTCTCGTCTCTTCTGTCTGACCTCACCTGGCTTTCTGGCCATCCTCCTCTGGGATGCCCTGGGCTCCCCTTGCCCTGCAAGGCCCCAGGGCCTTGACACCTGCTATTTGCTCTGTCCAAGTTTATAAAGCCCCGTAGCCTGTCTCGGGGGCCCCTGATAAAAATGTCTCAATGACGGGAATCCGCCCATCAGCAACTTTTTGTATTGCCAAACTGTAAGTGTGAGGCTGGCTGCGCTCCAGATCCACAGAGCTCTTCAGTCCCCTTTCTGGAGCATTTAGGAAAGTTAGGAAAAGCAATGTGTACTCAGGCTATGAGTGCAGCCACACAAGTGTGAGCTGCCCACAGCAGGCACAATCGAAGGGCCCCGGTGGGGACGGGACAGCCCACACCCGTGTGTTAGGCACTGCCTGATCAGCCCCGCCTCCCACAGCCAGGGCAGGCATCCCCAACAGTCTCCATGGTGATGCCCTGGCACGGAGCGCTGCCTCCCACCTGCACAGCTCACATAAGGAGTGAACTGGGCTGGCCTCTGCCCAATGACCCTCCATGTCCAGCCCTGGGCCCTGGGCCAGGCCTGTGGCGGCATCCATGATCACCGTCCCGCTGCAGAGGCATCAAGGCTCAGTGAGAGCCACCCATCCTTTGTGAGTGCATCTGTCCCAGGTGTGAGTCCACAGGCCCTGGAGAGGCAACTTCAGTGCCTGGGGGAGGCAGGGAAGCAGAAGTGGGTAGAGGCCACGTCTAGAGGGAGGCCCTGGGTGGGCAGGACCTGGGCTGGTTGTAGGAACAGCAGGATCCCAGGCCTCGCTGAAGGGATCGCTCTTCTCAGGGGCATCTGAGTGTGGGACAGGGTCCCAGGAAGGCTAACCCTGGGTTGGTGCTTAGACAGGAGAGTGTTCTAGCTGGAAGAACCTGCAAGGCCATGGTTTAAAATGTTGTAACCTGCGGAAAGTCACAGCTTGGAGGTGGCCTTGGAGCAGGGCTTTGAGCCAGTGCCTCCTCTCCAGCCTCACTTGGCTCTGGGCAGAGAGATCAGAGAAGCTGCCAGGCACTGCCAGCCACACAGGTGCTGCCCCTATTGGCCACCTGCCTCCTTCACAGGAGAGAAGGTAACAGGGGCTCAGGGCCTGCCGGGCCAGGCCGTGGCCAGCAGACCCGCTGTGCCTTAATGGGTGCGCCCAGCTGGGTGGACAGTGCCGCCTGCCCCATTCCCTTTACTTCCTCAGCCTCCCCAGGTTCTGCAGCAGCCCGGAGAAGCCTGGCACTCAGGGTCACAATTCCAGTTCCAGTCTCTCGTCTCTGTCCCTTTACCCACACCGAGCCAGGGCAGGGCCCACGACAGACCACCAAACAACAGCACGGCTCCAGCGCAGGGCCTCCCTGCGCCCAGTGGATGTGGCCTGGCTGCCCTGTGTTCCTCACTGTGTCCCCCTGTGAGCAAAAGAGTTGAGACATGGTGGGAGCTGTCAAGCTCCGTGTCTGTGTTGAGCTGCATGGGGCGAATGGGGTGTGGCGAACATGATACTCTGCGCGTTTGCCAAAGCACTCAAAAGCAAGTCAATTCTCATATCGGCAACAGTGATTTTGGCTACAGTATACCAAACTTAAACTTACTTCCTGAGCCTCAATTTCTTCAGTCTATTTCCTGTAAGCCCCTTTCCTAAGAGAAGCTACACCCAAGCCAGGAAGTTTTGTAAGAGGCCTTGCAGAATTCAAGCATTGAGTTGCTCTTAACAGAAACACAAAACGTCAGAGTCCAAAAGGTCTCTTAGGGCCTCAGACCCACCGTGGGTGACACGTGGACCCCTCCAAGGTCCCAGCGAGGCATCTAAGGGCACCCTTGACAGGGCAGTGCCAGGGCTCTTCCCAGGCACTGCCCCTCCCCACAATGCTGGAGCTGCCCCTCCTGGGACGAGGCCCTGCCCTGTGTCCACCCTCGGGCTCCAGAGCAGGGCAGTCAGCAAGGAGTGGAGGCGTCAGCCCAGCCACCGCCCTCCTGTTGGAACAGCCCCAGGGAGTGCCTGTGCCCCACCGCCAGCGCCCCCTGCTGGGTCATTTCTAGCATCTGATGAAACTGACTCGGTTTCATCAGGGCCACTGACTGGGCTTTAATTCTGTGTGACCCAGCTGTGCCCCCAGTTCCTGGAGGGGACACCTCCATTGGCCCTTGGTGGAGACCACTCTCTGGGTCAATACTGGTATGTTTTGGGCACTTAGGAGGATTAAGTCCCTCGGTCAGAAACTGAGAAAGCCACAGTTCTCCATGTTCCTGGAGAGACTTGGGCCCAGCTTTTCTGATACGCCGACGTCCGCAACGAAAACCTGAGCTCCCTTCTTTGGGCCCACCTGCATGGCCGCTTCGTCCACACAGGGGTGTGTGCATGGCCATGGCCGAGAGACCGTCCCTGGCAAGAGGCCCCTCAGCCACTGGCTCATGCCTACAAATTCAGCCGCACCTTGATGCTGGGAACTGGAGGGTTGACCTCGGTGGGCCGCGGGCCTCAGCTCCGTGGGAGCTGGTGCAGGGTCAGGACCCACCCCAGGTGCTCAGCTCAGCTCCGTAGCTGGGAAGATTTGGCAGATAAAGGAAGCCAGTGGGACTCCCGGCGCTGCCCCAGCCGTGGGCCACACTTGCTGCTTCCAGAATTGTCCTCTGTTCCTTCACTGGGACGTGGTCCCCTTGGTCCTCAGAGGCCAAGCTCTGGCTGTGCACCCAGCCCTGAGGCAACGTGCTCTCCCACATGGCTGTTCTTTGCTCTTCCAGGCCCCCGCTGCCCCCGACCCATGGGCACGTCCTGTGCTATTCTTAGCTGCAATGCAGTGCTACCCCTGGGTGCTGTGGTAGGGGTCCGCCTTCCAGGGTCCCCAAGAGCAGGCAGTTGTGGGCTGAAGTGCACATCGGGACCGCTGTTCCATCCATCTCTCCCACATTCCAGCCTCTCCAGGTGCTCACCTGGAGAACAGTTTTTTGCTGCGAGGTCTGTGATGCCCATTCCCCACCTAGTGTGCTTAGAGTCCCCACTGTGGTCTTAAGTATGAGAGAAACTGCAGAGGGAGCCCAGGCCGCCTCACACCTGTGTCTTTGGAGCCAGGCCCATTCGACAGAGGTGCTGGGGTCTGCGGCACAGCAAGTGAGCATCCCTGTTACCCTCAAAGGAGCCAGCCCTGCCTTTGGGCTCCTGTGCCAAGCACTGGTGGGCACTGGTGGGCACTGGTGGGACCTGCAGGTGGGCCACTGAAGGGAGACCACAGACCAAGCCACACAGCTGGAAGTGCCGGCCAGAATTTGCACGGGGGCACTGGTATGAGTTTGTTGGGGCTGCCAGGACAAAATACCACCTGGAGGCTGAAGTTTGAGATCAGAGCGTGGGCAGGGTTGGTTTCTCCTGAAGCCTCTCCTTGGCTTGGAGATGGCAGTTGCCTCCCTATGTCCACACACGGTCTTCCCTCTATGTCTCCGTGTCCTCATCTTCTCTTATAAAGACACCACTAAGAGTGAATTGGCCCAGCCTAAGACCTCATTTTAACTTAATGTCGCTTTAAACGCCCTGTCTCCAAATACAGTCACATTCAGAGATTTTGGGAATTAAATTTTCAACATGTGAATTTGCGGGGGGACACAGTTCAGCCCATCCCAGCCTCCAATGCTTATGCCCAGTCTGAGCCACCCCTCTCTGGCTCCCTCATCCTCAACCAGTTAAGTTCGCCCTTTTCTTTTTGTTATTATTATTAGTTTTTGAGTTGGGATCTCCCTGTGTTGCCCAGGCTGGAGTGCAGTGGTGGGGTCACAACTCACTACAGCTTCAACCTTCTAGGCTCAAGCGATCCTCCCACCTAAGCCCCTGAAACGTGGGACGACAGGCACGTGCCACCACATTGGCTAATTTTTTGAATTTTTGTACAGACGTGGTCTCATGTTGCCCAGACTGGTCTCAAGCTCCTGCCCTCAACCCTCCCGCCTCAGCCTCCCAAAGTGCTGGGATTACAGACGCGAGCCATCGCGCCTGGCCCTCTTTCTCCTTAAACATGAAGAGTTTATGTCAAACGTTTTTAGCGTATGTTGTTTAGCGTTTTCCTGCGGTGATTTTGGACCCACACAAGTGGGGATAACTGCAGTGAGCCTCCCTCCTCAGCTCCAGAAACCTCAGCCTGGTGCTGTTCTGGCGACCCCTTGGCCCCCCAGCCCTGCCACACACACATGATTCTGCTCTCTGTAATATTTTAAAGTACATCCAGACCTCTCTTATTTATTCTGCTCCGCCATACTAATGGTAAGCTTATTTTAGGTAGTTTTCTTTGTTTTCTTACTTTTTTTCTGCGATGAAGTCTCCTCTTTTGCCAGGCTAGAGTACAATAGCACAATCTCGGCTCACTGCAACCTCTGCCTCCTGGGTTCAAGTGATTCTTTTGCCTCAGCCTCCCAAGTAGCTGGGATTATAGGCATGTGTCAACACGCCCAGCTAATTTTTGTATTTTTAGTAGAGATGGGGTTTCACCATGTTGGCCAGGCTGGTCTCAAACTCCTGACCTTGTGATCTGCCTGCCTCAGCCTCCCAAAGTGCTGGGATTACAGGCGTGAGCCACCATGCCCAGCCAGTAGTTTTCTTTTAAACAGAATAACAGCAACTCCAGGCTTCAGTTCCCTGACTGCGCACTGGAGAGGTGGAGATAAACGTTTCTAGCCGCAGCTCCAGCTCTGACACCCGGGGGAACTCATACTCATCTTTGCCTTTTTCTAAAGTCTTCTTAACGGGGTCTTCTGTTCCATGGCAGAGTGTCTCCAGGGAGGCGCTTCCTCCCCAGAGAGGAAATGCTGGATGCCAGCCAAGCTTCAAAAGCCCAGGAAGTCATTTTATCAAATGATGGGGCCTTTCCAGGAGTTGTAGGCCATTGTAACATGAAGGGGTAATTAGCAGCTTGCCGAACGTAGTCAAGGTTTTCTGTACCGTGGTGAGGCTTAGGGCCCAGGAAGCAGTCACTCAGCCCTTTTTACAGGTAAGGAAACTGAGGCTCAGGGAGGAGAGGTGATGGCCATCCAGGGTCTCATGACTGACAGCAGGCAGCAGCCTGGGGTTTGTCCACCTTGCACTGTTCATAATCAGACAGGGAAGCCAGGGCTCAGCTGGGCGGCCCCAGGCTAGACCTTCTCCTGCCTCCACACCCCCTCCTCTGTAGGCAGTTCAGGCAGCAACAGGAGACGCAGGGGAGTACAGCCCCTGCTCCTGGTCTCTGCTCTTCATGACGTCCTCACATGTCCTCCCAGATTTACTTATTTATTGTTTTCTTGAGACAGAGCCTTGCTCTGTCACCCAGGCTGGAGTGCAGTGGTGTGATCTCGACTCACCGCCTCCCGGATTGAAGTGATTCTTCTGCCTCAGCCTCACGAGTAGTTGGGATTACAGGCACCTGCCACCACGCCCAGCTATTTTTTGTATTTTTTTTAAGTAGAAATGGGGTTTCACCATGTTGGCCAGGCTGGTCTACTCCTGACCTCGAGTGATCCACCTGCCTCAGCCTCCCAGAGTGCCAGGATTGCAGGCATAAGCCACCGCACCTGGCCTCCCCCAGATGTTGCCATGCCGTCTGCACACGCAGGCATGTGGGTGCACACCTATATTCATCCATGTGGCGTGCTGACAGGGTATGCGCCCCCAGTGCCCAGCACAGAGCAGGTGCGTGGCCACGTGGTCCGGGTCGCAGGCAGGGATGCCCCCTCCCCAGGGCTGAAGGCCGTGGCCGTGCTGCCTCCCGCCCATCCTAGTAAGTGCCGTGTTCCTCCAGCTGTGGCTCCTTTCAGTAGTTTTTCAGATGCATCAGAAACAGTCATTGGACAAGTTGTTCCAAACATGAAGATCTTGATCCACTTACAATCTTTACTTGGTGCAGTGGGCATGGGCAGCCGCTGGGGGCTGAGGTGGGAAGAGACGCGGCGGACTTGGCTCTTCACTTCATCGCCTTTTGCATGTTTTGCTTTTTGCCTCGAGCCTGTGTTGCTTCTATAGCCACGAGAGCTGCCCCTCCACCACCGTATGGGGCAGGGTGCACACATGACTCGGAAGTGACGGCACCTGTTTGCCTCCTTGCAGCTCGAGCCGAGAAAACTATCCTGTAAGACCAGACGTGACAAGGAGAAGCAGGGCTGTAAGAGCTGCGGTGAGACCTTCAACTCCATCACCAAGAGGAGGCATCACTGCAAGCTGTGCGGGGCGGTGAGTCCTGGGAGAGAGGAACAGGGACAGGGGCCACCCTGCTCTGACAGCAGCTGAGTCCTCACCAGCAGCACACCAACCCTGCAGAAGGGCTTCCAGATCATGGCTCATGGATGTGGATGCCCTTGAGTGCAAAACTGTCCTGTCCAAAGTAGAATCTAATCACTTTTCTCTGGTCAGCTCTGGTGCTTAACAAACACTCACTGTGATTGAAAAAGTGCTAGATTTGGAACCACAGAACCCCTAGCTGGGTGACCTTGAGAACAAGGAGATGATACTGCTCGTTCCTTGCAAGGAGTATTGGAGGCGGGTGAAGTGTGGCTGTGCTGGGAGCTCCTACTGCTGGCCTTTGCCCCAGCACTCCAGTGGTGCTGAAGGCCTGCTGGGTCCGTGTGATGAGGCAGTGCCTCCGACTGGTGGCCCAAGTGCACACATCTCCATTCCCCTCACTCCAAAGCCTTTCCTCCTGAGAATGGAGAACATTCAATGCTTAATATTGAATGTAAAAGTATCCCTGAGGAAGGAACTGATAAATAAGTATCTTTAGGTTGAGATTAAAGTTGAATCTGTGTTAGCAAGTGGATCTCAGCACAGAATGCTTTGGAGGTATTTTTCCAAAGGGTGCCAGCAACCTGTGCCTGGAGTGGTTGGTGTTACTTGTCACACCTTTGTGACATGGCGGGGAGCAGCAAGGGGAGAGGAATAAGTGCATGAGTCTTGGAAGGATAGATGATGGATGGATGGGTGGGTAGAAGGATGGATGAGTGGATGGAGAGGTGGGTGAGTAGATAGGTAGACGGATGCACGGATGGATGGATGGATGGATGGATGGGGAGATGGATGGATGGATGGGTGGGGAGTGGATGAATGGATGAGGAGATGGATGGATGAATGAGTGAATGCATGAGATGGATGGTTGGATGGGGAGATGGATGGATGGATGGGGAGATGGATGGATGGATGGGGAGATGGATGGATGGATGGATGGATGGATGGTGGGGAGTGGATGAATGGATGAGGAGATGGATGGAGGGATGAATGGGGAGATGGATGGATGGATGGAGGGGAGATGGATGGATGGATGGTGTGGAGTGGACGAATGGATGAGGAGGAGATGGATGGATGGATGAGTGAATGGATGAGGAGATGGATGGATAGATGGATAGGTGGGTAGTTAAATGGCATATGGAAGTATGAATGGAAGTGGATATATAGGAAGTATAGAGGGATGACTGCAGAATGGATGGATGGATGAATAGATGAATAGTTTGATGGCATACAGAAGTACGGATGGATGAGTGGATGAAGGATAAATGGTGGAGGATGGATAAATGAATGGGTGGATGGATGGATGAATAGATAACTGGATAATGAATGGGTGGATGGATGGGTGGGTGGGTGGATGAATGGATGATGGATGGATGGATGGATGGATGGATGATGGATGGATGAATGGATGGGCAGCCAAGTGGAAAATGTGATCTGTACCTGTTAAAGAATTCTCGGCCAGGTGTGGTGGCTCACGCCTGTAACCCCAGCACTTCAGGAGACCGAGCTGGGCGGATCATGAGGTCAGGAATTCAAGACCATCCTGGCCAACATGGTGAAACCCCATCTCTACTAAAAATACAAAAAATTAGCTGGGTGTGGTGGTGCACACCTGTAATCCCAGCTACTTGGGAGGCTGAGGCAGAAGAATTGCTTGAACATGGGAGGTGGAGATTGCAGTGAGCCAAGATTGCGCCACTGCACTTCAGCCTGGTGACAAATCAAGACTCTGTCTCCAAAAAAAAAAAAAAAAAAAAGAATTCTCATTTTGGGGCTCATACTGTGCTTTAGAATTGAGGGATTTAACTCAAACCAGGTTTCCCCATCAGTCCTGATGGGACTCTGTTGCTTTAAGAGCCATCCTCAGAATACATGTCCAGGCCCCTGCTCCAGGCTTCAGGCTTCGTGACTACTCAAGATCAGAAGCTGTGGCTTCTGTTAACCTTCCTTGGAGCGAGCATCCTCAGGGCCAACCTGGACTTCCCTGCACAGCAGAGGTGGCGTGGTGCCCCCAGTGACGTCACTGCAACTCCGTGCCAGCCTGCTGGTGCTCAGCTTGGTTTTCATTGCCTTGCTTTGCCCAGTATTCCTGCTTCCTCATAGAAGAAGTGATTGAGAAAAGAAAAATTCCAAAAATAAAATTCCCATAAAAGTAGGACTCCAGAGGCCAGGAGTGGTGGCTCACGCCTATAATCCCAGCACTTTGGGAGGCCGAGGTGCGTGGATCACCAGGTCAAGAGATCGAGGCCATCCTGGTCAATATGGTAAAACTCCATCTCTACTGAAAATACAAAAATTAGCTGGATATGGTGGCGCGTGCCTGTAATCCCAGCTACTCAGGAGGCTGAGGCAGGAGAATTGCTTGAACCCAGGAGGCGGAGGTTGCGGTGAGCCGAGATCGCGCCTTTGCACTCCAGCCTGGGCAACAAGAGTGAAACTCCATCTCAAAAAAAAAAAAAAAAAAAGTAGGACTCCAGAAGAGGGTGCCTTCCGTCTACTTAAAGAGAACACTCTCCCCTTTGCTGTGGCTCCTGAGGCCTTCGATATGAGCCTCAGTGTTTGAGCGCCACAGTCCCTTAGCAGCCAGTGCCCGCAGGGTTAGGTTCAAGCTAGACTTTCCCAAGGTTTGAACAAAGACCTCCAAGTCCTCTGCAGCATTCAGTATGCGGGGCAGGAGGGAACAGGGAAGCAGATGTGCAAGTGGGTGTGGGTGGCCCTGAGACAGCAGGAGCCTCTGTGTGCTGGGAAAAGGGTCCAGCAGAGGGGGGAGACCGAGGCAGAGAGAGGACCACCAATGGGATGCAATTGGAAGGACCAGAGGACGGGTCCACGGGGGTCTGCTGGGAGTGTCCAAGGTAGGAAGAGCTCTGGAAAAGTCACTGAGGAGCACTCCTTGGCTAAATTCCCATGCTCCCCTGTGCATCTCCGTCACATTCCACTGCACAGATAGACCATGACGACTTCCTCATCCATTCGTCTGCGGATGGACACGGGTTGCCTCCAGCTTTGGGCTGTTGTGAATAATGCTGTGGACATAAACGTACGAACATCCCTTCAGAGTCTCCTTTCAGTTGTTTTGGGTGCATACCCAGAGCGGAACTGTTGCACCCTATGGTAACGCTGTGCTTAAACGTTCTGAGGACCCGCCATACTGCTTCCAGCAGAGGCTGCACCAGATGCTTCCCACCAACAGTGCAAGGATTCCAGCTTCTCCACATCAGTCCAACACTGTTTTCTTCTTGTCATTGTTGTTTGGAAAATAGTCATGCTCAGGGGTGACAGGAGGTTTCTGGTTATGATTTGCATTTCCCTGATGACCGCTGATGGGGCGTCTTCCCGTGTGCTTGGTGGCTTCTCCCATTCTTCCTCCGGTGCACGCAGACTCCTGGACTCTGGACCCTCTAGGCCAGGAGGGCGCTTACCAGATGCCCAGCAAGGCCAGCCTTGCTCTCTGCCCTCAGACAGGGAGAAGCCCATTCCCCTCCAGGCACTGTGTTAAGTCTCCTCCTCCTGCCCTCTCCACCTCTCCTCTGGCCTCTTCCTGGATAGTCCTCTGTCCAGGGCACTGGGGTCACAGGTGCTGTCTGTTTGGCAGGTCATCTGTGGGAAATGCTCCGAGTTCAAAGCCGACAACAGCCGGCAGAGCCGCGTCTGCAGAGAGTGTTTCCTGACACAGCCAGTGGCCCCCGAGAGCCCCAGCCCCGAGGCTCTGGCCGAGCCCAAGCAGAGCACAGAGGTGAGTGCTCCCAGCTCCTGCTCCCCTCCTGGCGGCGTGGCAGAGCCTCCAGACACCTGCTTCTGTGCCCCAGCAGCTCCCGTGCCTCTGCTCCCAGAGTGTCCCTGGGACCAGGACAGATGTGGGTGTGTCTCAGTGGGGCCCCCAGGCTGGGAACAGTGCAGAGTGGCCATAGGTGAACTCCGAAGATCCTGTGTGTGCACACTGGCTTCTTAGGACCAGCCATTTGCACCCAGGAGTTAGATGGGAACAAGTGTCATTCCTGGTCACCTGATTGGAGGGCATGGATTAGAGCTGCCCTCAAGTCCAGGCTTTGAGGCTCACCTGAGAGGAAACTCTGCCCTCCTCTCGGCCTGACTCACCTCCAGCTTCAAAGGGTGAGCAGGGCCCTGGAGGCAGGCGCCCCTCCTTTTCCTCCCTCCTTCTTCTCTCCCTCCTCCCCCTCTCCCTCCTCTTCTTCCCTTTCCCTCCTCCTCCTCCTCCCTCTTCCCCCCTCCCCTTCTCCTCCTCCTCCCCTTCTCCTCCTCCTCCCTTTCTCCCCCTCCTCCCCTTTTCCCCCTCCTCCCCCTCCTCGTCTCCCCGCCTCTGCCTCCTCCCCCTCCCCCTTCTTCCCCCCTCCCCCACCTCCCCTTCTCCTCCTCCCCCCCTTCTCCTCCTCCTCCCCTTCTCCTCCTCCTCCCCTTCTCCTCT
>NW_022437122.1:217687-280012 GCF_009761245.1 Sapajus apella
CCCCCTTCTCCCCCTCCTCCCCTTCTCCCCCTCTCCCCTTCTCCCCCTCCTCCTCTTCTCCCCCTCCTCCTTCTCCCCCTCCTCCCCTTCTCCCCCTCCTCCCTGTTCCCCCTCTTGCTCCTTCTCCTTCCCCTCCCCATTTTTTCCTCATCCCCTTCCTTCTCCTCCTTCTCCTCCCTCCTCCTCCCCCTTCTCTTCTTTTCCTCCTCCACTCCTCTTTCTGAGGGTTGCTGCTGCCTTTTCTGCCTGCCTTCCTTCCTCAAGAACACAGTCTATTTTGGCGGGTTGCAGGAAAACTGAAAAAGAAAATGGGAGTTTCCAGAAAAGCACATCACCCTTTCTCTCCACCTTGCGGTTCCCAGAGCCAGCGTCTACTGTTGATTTCCCGCCTAGAGGCTCAGTGGGGGTGATAGGGGAGTCAGTGTGTTTTCAGGGTCCCAGCTGCTCTGACTCACAGCTGTGGTTGGAGCCCTGACCTGGGTCCTTGTTCTAAGAAGTCAAGGATGTAAGTCAATTACAATTGACCGCTGAATGATCTCGATGAAGAGGAAGGACCTTGCACTGCCACGGGGCTCCCTCATGCCTGAAATGTAAATACCGAGGTGTGTTCTGAGAGCCCCAGGTCCTTGCTGCACGTGCCTCCAGAGCCGGGCAAGGTGGACTCTGGCCTCGAAGGGGCCCAGGTCTGAGGGGTCCAGCTCCGGCAGGGGGTGTCAAAGCCACTTCCAAATGGTTCAGGAGCCTCAGCTGCGCAATAGCGGCACGAGAAAGGAAGGGCCCGCGTGTGTGGTGTGGGGTGTGTGTGTAGTGTGTGTGTGTGATGTGTGGTGTGTGTGTGTGTGTGGTGTGGGTGTGTGTGGTGGGGGGTGTGTGGGGGGTGTGTGTGATGTGGGGGCTGTGTGTGTGGTGTGTGTATAGGGGGGTGTGTGTGGGGTGTGTGTGTGTGGTATGTGTGGTGTGTGTGTGGGAGGGTGTGTTGTGTGTGGGGTGTGTGTGATTGGGGGTGTGTGTGTGGTGTGTGTGTGTGTAGGGGGTATGTGTGGGGTGTGTGTGTGTGGTATGTGTGGGGAGTGTGTGGTGTGTGTGTGTGATGTGTGTGTGGGGTGTGTATGCACGTCCACGTATATGGTGTGTGTAGACTGAAATGCTTGAAGTCCTTGTCACCCTCAGGTCCTTGCTGTTGGGTTTTCCTGTGGTTTTGATGGTGTCCTGACCCAGCATATGAAGGCCCTCCCGTAGAGGGCCCAGCCTGCAAACCCCACCTGACCACACACACCTATGTCCCACAGGCTTTGTGACCCTTGGAAGCCGAGCAAGGCTGGTCCCAGTCCCCATGCAGGTCTCAGCCGTTTCTCCACAGCCAGCTCCTCCCAAGCAGTGGTCCTGGCCCTGCCCCAGCCTCCTCAGAGCAGGGCGTGACCACTGCAGGCCGGACTGTGTCTAACCTGTGTCTCTGTGTCCCCAGAAGACGCCCACTGCAGACCCCCAGCCCAGCCTGCTCTGCGGCCCCCTGCGGCTGTCAGAGAGTGGTGAGGCCTGGAGTGAGGTGTGGGCCGCCATCCCCGCATCCAGTCCCCAGGTGCTGCACCTGCAGGGAGGCAGCCAGGTACGTGTCCCCATCCCCTAGGCCCTCAGGCCAGCAGCCCAGAGCCTCAGGCCTGAGGTACCCACAGCCAGCAGGCCTGCACCACCAGCTGGGGCCTACCTGCTTGGGCAGTGTTACCTGGGGCCTCAGTTTCCCCAGCATCCCAGGGACCTCTCTGCTTTCCAATCACAGGAGACAGAGCCTACTGACACTTGGGTGGACCCCAGAGCCAGCCAGGGTGCAAGGAGGGGCAGGCCAGGGGGGCACAGAGGGTGGCCAGGAGCCACAGAACCTGTCAAGTGAGACTCAGGAACCCACACAGCCCTGGCCTGGCCCCTGGGAGCCCCAGTTGCTGCTCTGTCGCAGGGGCTGGCCTGTCCTGCCTCACCTCCCCAGGGGCCAGACAGCCCAAGGAGCTCATGGGGTCTGGGGGTCTGGTGAGGCAGGCAAGGCACCCCCCTCCCCATATCCTCCCTCGGGAAGAACCAATGGGCCCCCCACCAACCATCCTCCTGTTAACAAAGGGCAGGGCAGGCACAGCCAGCAGGCCCTCGGGCTCAGCACCTGCCTTGCACTGCAAAGGTCTGGGAGTGGCTTCCTGGGAGGGGCCTGAGTCACTGGGGTGAGCCCGAGGCCAGGAAGCTGAGGCCCCGCTGACTGCCTGCTTCTCTGCTGCAGGACGGCCAGCTGCCCCTCACCATCCCTCTCCCCGGCTGCAAACTGAGTGTTCTGGACCCTGAGAAGTGGCTGGACTTGGGGCATGTGTGGAAGCTGCAGCGGGCCAAGCAATCCTGGTACCTGAGTGCCCCCTCTGCAGAGCTGCAGCAGCAGTGGCTGGAGACGCTGAGCACTGCTGCCCATGGGGATGTGGCCCAGGACAGCCCGGGGGCCCTGCAGCCTCAGGTCCCTATGGGCACAGCTGCTCCATAAGCTGAGCCTCCCACTGCCCTGCGCACCACCACATGGGGCCTGCGCTGTCCTGGGAGTGGCAATGGAGGCCACATGAAGAGCACCCTGGACTGCTGAGGGTGGGCAACAGCCCAGAGCTCAGGACACTTGGCTTTGGAGGGAAGGAAACTGAGGCCCAGAGAGGGGCAGCCACTGGCCAAGGATCACCCAGGAAGTCTTGGCTAAGAGCCTGGCCTCCAGCCCTAGCAGTGTGGCCCAGAGCAGGGGATGACTGCCAAATAATGGGCCATGTGGTGATGCTGGCCCCGAAGGCAGAAGGCGGCAGTACGGGCACTGCCAGGGACCGCACACCCTGCTGGTGTGCAGTGGGGTCCATCCCTAGCTCTGCCCAGCCTGTCTACACCGTGTGAGCTGAATCGTGACTCGCTTCCCACCTCCCTTCTCTGCGCTCTCCTGAGGTTCTGCCTGCAGCCCCCGGGAGGTGGGCCTGCCCTGTCCTGGCTGGACTCATGGTTCCTGAATAATCAAGCTCAGAAACTGCTGGGACTTGCCCCAGCCACTGGGTGGCAGGCGCGTGAGATGTATAGCTGTTCCTGATGCTGGTGGCACACAGTGCTTATCTGCATAAATAAACGCTGGCCGCCAGCAGTGGGCGCAGCCTTGGTGCTCTCTCCTCAGCCACTCAGCGGGATCCGCCTGCAACGTGGGCCGGCTGATAAAGGGCTGGGGACAAGGGTGATGGAATCGCACTGGGCACACACCTCACCTGGAGAGCAGTTCTGCTTCCCTTGTCCTGCCAGGAGATGGGTGGGTGGCAGGTGAAGATGGTCAGGCGCAGAGATGGGGAGGGCGGGTGCAGGGCACTCAGCATGGTGCCAGTGGGGACCTTGCAAAGGCCACTGGGGCGGGGGTGCTGTTTGCACTGGGAGAGAGTGGGGGAATTTAGGGACCAGTGATGGGGGTGCTCACTGCACGACCCCCACCCCTCTAATATCCCTGTGGAGACACCTGGGAAGACGTGGGGCACCTACCTGGGGGGGTGAGAGGGCAGGAGTGGGAGCCAGAGATAGGAGACTGGTCACAGGTTGGGGGGCAAACTGGTAGGGGGGACACAGTTGATGCGAGAGAGACGGCTGAGATGGGGGGCACAGGTGAGTGGGACACCTGAGATGGGGGCACAGGTGAGTGGGAGACAGCTGAGATGGGGGCACAGGTGAGTGGGGGACAGCTGAGATGGGGGCAAAGGTGAGGAGGCAGAGCTGAGATAAAGCACGGGTGAGCTCCCGTGAGCTCTAGCTGGGCCATGCTTGGGGTGCCGCCACAGCTGTTGGGCAGGGAGCCCCTGCTAGCTACCTGAGCCTCTGCCGCAGCTCTCCATGTTGGATGTCTGGTCCCACTTCACACTGAGGAAACGGAGGCTCAGGGATGCTAAACACCGTGCATCTTCCACGTTAGACAGTGCCCACCAGGGCGAGATGGAATCAGACCCTTCCAGCTGCACAGACATGCCTGGCCCGGCTCCAGCTGCTGCCCAAGGAAGCAGCAAAGCCCCTCACCCAGCTCGGGCTGGGGCAAGGAAAGGGGTGAAGGAGGCCTCAAGGAGACCTCAGCCCACTGACCCTGCCTTCTCCCCTGCAGAGCTGAGCTCTGACCCACATTTGTCCCCTGCAGAGAAGTGCCAGAGCCACTCCCTTGCACACGTCTGCTGAGCACCCGCTGCAGCCCTCATGAGGCCCTTTGAAGGGTTAGGACTCTGTCCTCTGCCTGTTCCCATAGTTCCATTTCTGCCATCTCACCACCTCAGGACGTCCCCACTTGACAGCTGAGGAAACTGAGCCATAGAGAGGACACCCCTGTGAGCCCCACAGCTCCGGAGCTGCGCAGGCACCTGGCCTGCCAGGCATGGTGATTGCTGCAGGTCAGGGTCTATCGGAGCCAAAGACTGTGCTGTGGGGTCCTACGGCGAAGTCCCCTAGCCTCAAGTCCTCTCTCGCACCCACCAGCCTGGCTTGTCCTCCGGGAGGCAGGGACAAGGTGCATCACCGCAGCCCCAGAGTGGGGCATGCCCCCAGACTCTGCCGCCCACTGCAAGGCCAGTCCTGATGGGAGCTTGTTTGCTGTCATACTGGTGGCTGTAGGCTGTTGTTCCACTTTTTCCAAACGAGGAAGCTGAGACACACAGGAGCAGTGAGGGGCCCCAGCATGCAGAGCCTGTATGCTGCGCCCTTACGGAGCTGGCCTTCCTAAGGTCTGTCCCCAGAGACCTCTCCTGTGGGACAGCCAGCCTACTGAGGAGCAGGCTGCTTCGGGGCTCCACGCCAGCGTGTCGGTGCTGCCTGGGCCTGGCCTCTCGCCACACATTGCCCCACCACTCCCTGGCCCTCCCACCCCACAACCCAGGGCCTGGGCACACCCCACTGCCCATCTGTGGCTCCATGGAGCCTGGACACACGCTGGACGCATGCTGGCTTTTGGCCTCTTTACCGTCTTCCCTCCCCTTTCTCCCCAAGGCCACCCGCTTCCAGAGGCACAGGAGACCACCTCCTGGGTGGGGAGAAGGGACGCCTACGGCTGAGTGGGAGGTGGCTCCTGGGATCTCGGGCCTGAAGGACGTTGAATGGGGCAGCACAGAGTCTGGGAAGTCCATCACCACAGGAGTCAGACTGGGCTGGAGGCCCTTCCAAGGCTGCCCTGCACTCCAGCCTGCAGGATGGGGGCTTCTGGTACCAGCTCAGGGGCTGAGGTTGGAGCACAGTGGACTTCCGCAGAAAGCAGAAACACTTTCACAGGTGCAAGAGAAGGGGAAGAAAGCACACCAAGGTGGAGGGGAAGGAGTGTACTTCTGCCACGCGCAGGTTCCCCGTCAAGCCCAGAGCTGGGTGTGGCTGCAGCCTGCCTGTCCTGGGGAAGACGAATGAGCCTCCAGGAGGGCCTGCTATGAGCCCAGTGCTCCCCTGCTGCCTGAGAGGAGAACTGTGACTCAGGAGACATCTTGGCAGTAGTGAAACGGAGACCCCAGAGAGGGAAGTGCACTTTTCCAAGGTCACACAGTGAGTTAGGGGCTGGCCAGGATTCCCTCATTCACTTTTTTTTTTTTGTTTTTTTGGAGGGATGGTCTTGCCCTGTCACCCAGCTGTAGTGCAGTGGCACGATCTTGGCTCACAGCATCCTTCGCCACCCGGGTTTTCAAACGATTCACCTGCCTCAGCCTACTGAGTAGCTGGGACTACAGGCCCGCACCACTGCGCCCAGCTAATTTTTTATATTTTAGTAGAGACAGGTTTCACCATGTTGGCCAGGATGGTCTCAGTCTTCTGACCTCGTGAACACCTGCCTTGGCATCCTAAAGTGCTGGGATCACAGGCGTGAGCCACCACGACCGGCCTCACATTTTTTTTTGAGACAGAGTCTCACTCTGTCACCTAGGCTTGGAGAGCAGTGGTGCAATCTCAGCTCACTGCAACCTCCGCTTCAGCCTCCCAAGTAACTGGGATTACTGGTGTGCACCACCACGCCTGGCACGCCTGGCTACTTTTTGTATTTTTAGTAGAAACAGGGTTTCATCATGTTGGCCAGGCTGGTCTTGAACTTCTGACCTCGGTGATCTACCCGCCTCAGCCTCCCACAGTGCTGGGATTATGAGTATGAGCCACTGCGCCTGGCCCCTGATTTACTCGTCTTCCATTTGCTCATGCACGAGGTACTGCTAGCAGACTCTGTGGGGGCTCAGCCTGGGTCACCACAAGGTAAGGCCAGCCTCTTGAGTGCCCGTCCCATAGGGAAGCAAGTGCACTGAGCATCACTTGGATTTCTGAGACGGGACCAAACACCACCTGTAGCCCCAGGCACTGTCACACTTTCAGCTCCATCACCAGGCTGCAGCTACCCGGCCTTCAGAACCGCCAGTCTCTTTCCCCACTGCACCCATCAGGGCCTTGGCACATGCTGTTCCCTGGGCCTGGGGGCTCTTCCTGCAGGGCTTGCTGCCACCACCTCCTCGGCACGTGCTGTGCTCAGACGCCGCCTCCGCAGAAAGCCCTCCAGTCTCTCCACTTTTTTGTTCAGCCATTTGCTCTCTTGTTTAACCTCTCTTTTCCCACATGGAATAGAAGTTCCAAGAGGGCAGGAAGCAGCCCCTCCAGCAGTGCCTGGCCCACAGTAGGTGCTCAGTGAATACCTGCCCATAGCCTTGGAAAGGCTCAGTGACTCCTGCCTTGCCACAGGGGCCCTAAGCACTTTGGGTCTGGGATCCTCATTTTATAGACAGGAAAGTGGGGGCTGCCTGAGGTCATAAAGGCGCAACGCGCTCCTGCCTCACCCACAGTCCTGGGTCTCAGGGACATCAGAGTCAGCTCCTTCTCAGATGGTTGGTCCTGTTGTAGAGGCGGTCACACTAAGACCCAGACAAGCTTCCAGGCCCCCAGGACATGGGTAGAGGGAGACTGGGACGCGGGTCAGTCCAATTCCCGCTGTGCCTGCCTCCCACCATCCCACAGAGGCAGCAGGATCGGCAGCAGGACAGGACCTCTGAAAAAGCCACTGGCCCCCTCAATTCCCCAGCCTAAGAGGCCGGCTTACCCCAGAGGCCAGAGCCCAGGCCTTCAGATGGCTCCAGCCCTGCCCTCCCTGCAGCCGTGGGGGCCTCCAGAACTCTGTCTTATCATCGGCTGCCCCAGGAGCATCTCCCACGTCCCAGAATCCAAGCCACTCTGAGCAGCTAGTTCTGGCACTGGGCGTGCAGGAAGGAGGGGGGCTCACCTCCCCTTGGGGTTGCATGCTCTGTTTCTGCCGACAGACTCCCTCTGGACGATCCCTCCAAGGACATCCAGGGAGAACTTTGGGCCCAGCTGGTGCCCGGGGGCAGCTCCAGCATGACCCCACAGCCCATGCCTTCAGATGCCCACCCCAAAACACCTTGCTTTCTGGGTGGAGGCAGGGCCGGCGGTGGTTGGCTCTGAAGCTACAATACTACGTCCATGCAGGCAGCGCCAGGCACTGGGCAGGTATGGTCCAGGCCCCTCCACCATCCCCCTCAGGACCTCCATCTCGCCCCAGGATGAAGCAGTCATGATTCCCGAGGGGCAGCCGGTGGTCCCTGCAGCAGCTGGCTGAGACAAGAGGCCAGGCTGCCCCTGCCCACAACATCATTCACACTGATGGTTACCCTGGGTAGAGGATTCCTCTCTATTTACCGAGGAGAAGACTGACATCGGGGAAAGGGACTCATTGGAAGGCACAGGCTCCGTCTACCCCAGGGCTCCTCCCTCAGTTCCAAGGGTGTGAGATCAAGCTGGAGGTCTGGGTGGGTCAAAAAGGGAGGCAGGACAGGCCGTCGGGGGCAGCCACGTCTGCACACCGCATTCTATCCTGAAAAGCCGCCCGGCCCCAGGAGCTACCCCGCTCCCCTCACGCTGCCTTGGTGGATTTCTGGGCTTGGCCCCTGCTCCTAGGTGGGAAGCTCTGACAGAGGCTCCTGCAAGCCCACGAAGGCTGCAGCTTAGCCAGGGTGACAGCTGTGCGGTCGGACAGCAGCCACATGCCATCTCCCAGCTGTCTGGGCTCCATGGCCCCTGAAACCCTTGCGCACTGATGCCCCTGCTAGCTGGGCCACAGGAGGTGCAGGTCCTAGTGCTGCCTTGGACATGAGCGTTCCGGGGTCTCTGACGGCAATTGCCTGCCCACTTCCACTCTTCTGTTCTTGTTCCCTTGGGGCCTCCTCCCACCCTTATTGACGGATGCCCAGCACTGGCCCCAGGCTGGACTCAGCCCTCCCTGTCTAGCCAGGGTGGGTCAAACACAGGGCTGTGCCCTGGAGGCTTGGGGACAGCAATGGGTATCACCTAAGGGAAGAAGAGCTGGAGGCTGGGTGTGTGTCAGCTGAGCCCTGAATTTCTGGAAAGTCAAGGTGTTTCAGAAAGCAGACTCCATCTCTTGGGGTCCTGTGACTCCACCCAGGCCAGTCAACATCCCCATTCCCTTGGCCACAGTGATTGGTTCCTGTGGTCACATGGCCCAAGATGGCCTCTCCACCCGATGGCAGGAGGGAGCCTGGCCGCTGAACTTGGGCAGCCATCTTGAAGAGCCTCCCAGTGAGGCCCAAACAGTGGTGGGAGGAAGTCATATCTTTGGTTTCATCTAGAATAAGTTATGTGAGTCAATAAATTTCACATGGAATCGGGTTTTCTGCTAACTACTGTTCTTCTGCACCCAGCACCACTGTTTTGCAGGGATCAGCCTCTGCTCTCCAAAATGTCCTGCCTTGCCCATATTTCCCCTACCCAGGATCCTGGCTCATGACATCTCTTCCTCCTTCCTGGAGGGGCCAGGCCTGGTCCCCTGGGAAAGCTCAGTCGTCAGTGCCCCAGTGCTGCCCACAATAAATGTTACATACAATTTCCTCATAAATCTCCATCCCAGAAAGGAAGCTTGGCTTTCCCTTTGCCTTTTCAAAACTCAAGTAAATTATCGACACCCAGGCAGGCACGGTGGCTTTGGGAGGCTTTCCTAGCACTTTGGGAGGCCAAGGCAGGTGGACCACCTGAGGTCAGGAGTTCAAGACCAGCCTAGCCAATGTGGTAAAACTCCATCTCCACTAAAAATACAAAAAAAAAATCAGCTGGGCGTGGTGGTGGACACCTGTAATCTCAGCTACTCAGGAGGTGATGGATACCTGTAACCCCAGCCACTCAGGAGGAATGCTTGAAGCCAGGAGGCAGAGGTTGCAGTGAGCCGAGATTGAGCCACTGCACTCCAGCCTAGGCAACAGAGCAAGACTCCGTCTCAAAAAAACAACACCTCCCTTCCAACAACATCTGTCCCAAAGAGGCACTGGAAAACTGCTGACACCTGAACAGCCCATCCACATTTAAGAAAAATCATATTGGGGTCTAGTTGCAAAGCACCCCTCTTCTCAGAGTCATGAAGTGAATATTTTGCTCTGTGAGACAACAGGATTCTCTCCTCTGCCCTCAACAAAACCTTAGAGGAAGGGGCTACTGCCCTCACCTGTGTGGAGAGAAGGACCATGTGGCTCAGCCGTGCCTTAGGTGTGTTCTCCCAGTAACAGGCCCTGTGATCTGGATTTCGATGCAAGGAGTTTATTCGGGAAGTGATCTTGGAAACTGAGTAGGGGAGTGGAGATTGAGGAAGAGAAAGGCTGAAAGCCAATACAAAGTACAGCGTGTTGGATAATGTCCTCTTCAAATTCATGTCCATCCAGAACCACAGCACGTGGGCTGATTTGGAAATAAGATGTGATTTGTTAAATTAAGATGAGGTCACTGTCTGTGACTTCAGTGAGGTATCTAAGTTAGGTTTGGTGTAGTCAGTGGGGGACCTCAGACCAGAGAGGCAAAAGACGGAGCTTCTGACTCACAGAGCCTAAAGAGCAGAGGGCAGCATGCTTACAAGGCCCAGGGGAAGGGGAGGGGACGTCTGGGACACAGGTGCTCAACAGCAGGTAAGAAGCAAGCGGGGGAGGATCTGGGGCCAAAGCCTTTACTGGGGTCCAGATGTTACCTACGTGGGTTTCCTGAGACAGGGCCTGACTGGTTAATTTAAAGGCAGCATGAGGCTAAGCACTGCAACTTGGCTAATTGTCAAGTTCACCAGACTTAAGCAGAAGTAAGGTGATCCTGCAGTTCAGAGTATGAGACCTTATCTACCCAAAATGCAAAAACAGGAACTGCGTGGAGACTGCGTCACAATATGTAGGTCGGGTGTGACAAGCCAAGGACAGGACGAGGCGGATGTTGAGGCAACATTAATATGAACGAGAGCTGTAACAGCCACGTTGGATTACAACAGGCCCTAAATCCAATGAATTTTGCCCCTATAAGAAGACCACAGCCAGGCTCAATGGCTCACACCTGTAATCCCAACACTTTGGGAGGCCAAGGCAGGCGGATCACACGGTTAGGAGATTGAGACCATCCTGGGTATCACGGTGAAACCCCAGCTCTACTAAAAATACAAAAAATTAGCTGAGTGTGGTGCCACATGCCTGTAATCCCACTCGGGAGGCTATGGCAGGAGAATCACTTGAACCCAGGAGGTGGAGGTTGCAGTGAGCCGAGATCATACCACTGCAGTCCAGCCTGGGCGACACACCAAGACGCCACCTCAAAAAAAAAAAAGAGGAGAGAGCCAGTCTCAGTGGCTCATGCCTGTATTCGTAGCACTTTGTGAGGGCAAGGCAGGTAGATCACGTGAGATCAGGAGTTCAAGACCAGCCTGGCCAACATGTGAAACCCTGTCTCTACTAAAAATACAAATATTAGCTAGGCGTGGTGGTGGCAGGTGCCTGTAGACCCAGCTACTTGGGAGGGTGAGGCGGGAGAATCACTTCAACCCAGGAGATGGAGGTTGCAGTGAGCCAAGAAAACACCACTGCACTCCAGCCTGGGCGATAGAGCAAGACTCCATCTCAAAAAATAATAACGATAAGGGGAGAGATACACGTGGGGAGGAAGGCCATGGGACAGCAGAGGCAGAGGTTGGAGTGATGCCTCTACAAGCCAAAGAATATCAAGGATTTCTGGAAGTCACCAGAAACTAGGAAGAGGCAAGGAAGGATCCTCCTCCCCTAGAGCTTTCAGAGGGGTCGTGGCCCTGCCAACAAGACTCCCGGCCTCCAGAACCGTGAGAGAATTAATTTGTACAGTAGCCCTAAAAAACTAATACAGATTTTGTACCAGAAAGTCAGGTGCTGTTGTGATAAATTTTTGAAAATGCAAAAGTAGCGTTGGAGTTGAGTAATTGGTAGAAGCTGGAAGAGTTTTGAGGTGCTCAATAGGAAAAGCCTAGATGGGGGCCGGGCACCGTGGCTCACACCTGGAATCCCAGCACTTTGGGAGGTTGAGGCAGGCAGATCACGAGGTCAAGAGATCGAGACCATCCTGACCAACATGGTGAAACCCTGTCTCTACTAAAAAAATACAAAAAATATTCGCGAGGCGTGGTGGTACATGCCTGTAGTCCCAGCTACTCGAGAGGCTGAGGCAGGAGAATTGCTTGAATCCGGAAAACAGAAATTGCAATGAGCTGGGATCGCACCACTGCACTCCAGCCTGGCGATAGAGTGAGACACTGTGCCAAAAAAAAGAAAAAGAAAAAGCCTAGATGGCCTTGAAGTCCTTGTTGGTAGAAAAGCGGACATTTATTTAAGGTGCTCCTCATGAGGCTTAGAAATCAAAGAAAAACATGTAGAGAAATCTACTGTCTTAAAGAATACATATATGTCATCAAGAACAGAATGCTGGTAGAAATAGAGCATCACAGGTGCTTCTGGTGAGGCCTTAGAAGAGAGTAAGGAACATGTTATTGGAAACAGGAGGAAAAGTGATCTTTGTTATAGAGTGGCAGAGAACTTGGCTGAGCTACATTCTAGTGTTGGGTAGAAAGTGGAACTTGAAAGTAATGTATTTGGATATTTAGCCAAGGAGATTTCCAAATGGTGTGGAAGGCATAGCCTGGTTTGTCCCTCCTGCCTGTATCAATTTATCTCTTGAGAGAAAAGAGAGAAATTGAGGAAGGAACTGCTAAACAAAAAGGAACCAGACTTGCTTAGACAAACCAGGTAAATTGCTGCTTGGAACAGTTTATCTCTTTTGAGAGAAAACAGGTAAGTTGAGAAAGGAACTGTTAAGCAAAAAGGAACCGTACTTCGTAATCTGGGAAGCCCTTAGACTGCCCAGATGGCTAAAATTAGCAAATTCACTATTGAGAAAGTGTAAGGAGAACACCAAGGATGCTGCTGGACATTTTGCTGGAGACATTACAAATGTGACTCATGGATGCAATCGACCCTCTCAGTGGAACTGATGTATAGAAATGAGGTTATCCAGGAATGATCTGTGGATAAAGCCTTCTTGTCTGACAGCATGGGTCCCTGTGAACTACATGGGAGACCAACAAGATTTCTGAGAATGTTACACCAGCAGAAACACTGCCAGCCTGGATTGAAAGGCATAGGGATGGGATGAAATGAAGGAAGAATGCCTTGGAGGACAGACATGGATGCAGAGACAGGCTAAGGGTAGGGTGGGGGTGGGGGCGTGGCTACTGCTGCTGCCAAGGCCACAGAGTGCAGGGCCAACACCGCGGGCCAGAGGACAGAACACTGAGCCACCGTGGATTATGTTCAGACCATGAAACCTAATGGAACTTGCCTGCTGGGTCTCAGACTCGCTTAGGACCAAGTCACCCTTTCATTTCTTCCCTTTTCTCCCTTTTGGAATGAGCTCGGACTTTGGAAGATATTGGGATGGTGCGAATATATTTTGAACATGGGACCACAGAGACCTTGGGGGGTTCAGAGTGTAGTGGGCTGAATAGTGTACCCCCAAATTTATGTCTGCCTGGAACATCAGAATGTGACCTTATTTGGAAATATAATCTTTGCAGATATAGTTAGATATAGAAGTCATACTGGACTAGGATGGGCCATAAAACCAATAACTAGCGTCCCGATAAGAAGACACTAATTCTTCTTATTGCAGTGTTGGAGGTAGAGATTGGAGTGGCACAGCCACACGCCAAGGAGTGCCAAGAAGTCCTTTGTTTTGAGGCCCCGATTTGTGGTACTTTGTTGCAGTGACCCTAGGACACTAACACACAGGGTGTGTAATTAAGCAGCTAGGTCTGGAAGCAAGGAACTTAGTCTGCAGGGGAGTCTGGTAGCTGCTACTCCATCCCTCCAGTTGAAGACCCCTGGAACACTGCAGATGAGCAAAGCTGGGTTTGCAGACTTGCAGCAATGAGTGGGCACCTGCCATGGGAAAGCCCAGGGTGTGCAGTGGGATGCTGTTAGGGAGGACGTAGAGGAGGACTTGGGCTGTGTTAGAGGTTTTGAAGGGGGTTTAAGGAAGCCCGTCTGCACTGGATGCTGTTAGGAAGTAGGAGCAATTCTGTGCTTAGATATCTTAATACATTTCATCAGAAAGTGGAGGAATGAAATGAGGCTCAAGCTGCAATTGGTATGAAACTGCAGCCACTTGTATCGCCCAGGATATTGGTATTGTCTTGCCTTTTCTTTCTTTCTTTTTTTTTTTTTTTGAGACGGAGTCTCGCTCTGTGGCCCAGATGGAATGCAATGGCACAATCTCGGTTCACTGCAACCTCTGCCTCCCAGGTTCAAACAATTCTCCTGCCTCAGCCTCTGGAGTAGCTGGGAGTACAGGTCCCCACCACCATGCCAGCTAATTTTTGTATTTTTTTTTTCTTTTTTGAGAGGGAGTCTTGCACTGTCGCCCACGCTGGAGTGCAGTGGTGTGATCTCGGCTCACTGCAATCTCTGCCTCTTGTGTTCAAGCAATTCTCCTGCCTCGAACTCCCAAGTAGCTGGGACTACAGGCATGTGCCACCATGCCCAGCTAATTTTTTTGTATTTTTAGTAGAGACGGGGTTTCACCGTGTTGGCCAGGATGGCCTCAATCTCCTGACCTTGTGATCTGCCCACCTCGGCCTCCCAAAGTGCTGGGATTATAGGCGTGAGCCACTGCACCCAGCCTAATTTTTGTATTTTTGAGTAGAGACAGGGTTTCGGCATGTTGGCCAAGCTGGTCTCAAACTCCTGGGCTCAAGTTGATCCACCTGCACTGGCCTCCCAAAGTGCTGGGATTATAGGCATGAGCCACCACACTTGGCCGGTGACTTTGTTTATTCTGTGCCACAACAAGATGTTAAAGTGGCCTTGTCTGATACTGATGCCCTGTGAGATTGTTTATGTTCAACAGGAGCTGTGAATCCTGGCTCAATTCTGGCTTCTCACAGTGTAGACAGTCACCCTGGTATCATCCAGCCAGACATTTACCCTTCAACGCCTGGGAGACACTGAGAGACACTGGCTGAGGGCCGTTCTTGAAACCATTCATTCATTCCCCCTCACTTCTGGCCTATCCTGCATGAGCAGAGGGGTTTTAGACCTGTTTGAAAATGATTCCAGCTTTATTATTATTCAGGTATGGTGAGGCCAACAGATCAGTGGACAACTAGCATTGAGAATACGGCTTGGTATCACAGCTCCCCAGGGGAAGGGGCTTCCACCCTGGCAGGGCCACACAGGGAAGCACCAGGGTTGGTCAGGAGGAGGGGGGATGGGGGAACTGGGGCCGACGGCTTTATGGGGGTTTTGGAGAAAGGCGTGGGCAAGGCAGGCTAAGCAGGCTGAGGACTGGCTGGCGTGAACCATTTCAGTGGGCGCTGGGGCACAGAGGCTCTCGCTGATTGTCTGGTACCTGCCCCGGGGTGAGGAGTACAGGAGTTGGCAGCCCCGAGTGTGAGTCCCGGAGAGGACTCACAGGATTTGCACCTGAAAGGCGTGATCACACTTAGCACTCTCTGGCCGCCTTCTGTATATTTGTGTGCCTGTGTTTTATCACAAAACAATGGGAAAAAAAAAAAAGTCCGCTGGACGCGTTGGCTCAGGCCTGTAATCCCAGCACTTTGGAAGGCCGAGGAGGGCAGATCACGAGGTTGGGAGATTGAGACCAGCCTGGCCAACATAGTGAAATCCCATCTCTACTAAAATACAAAAAGTTAGCCTGGCGTCATGGCACATGCCTGTAACCCCAGCTACTCGGGAGGCTGAGGCAGGAGAATCGTTTGAACTGGGAGGCAGAGATTGCAGTGAGCCGAGATTGCGCCACTGCACTCCAGCCTGGCAACAAAGTAAGACTCCGTCTCAAAAAAAACAAACAAAAAAAAGTCATGGGATCATGCATACATTTCAGGTCTCAGCCTGATCTTGGTGTTCTAATGTGGAGCAGGCTCCTGGAGCTCAGATGCACAGCAGATACTCAAGAAGTGGTCAGGAACGACCTGGCCTGGTGCTCGTGTCCAAAGCACAGGACTTTACCCTTCTGATGGCCTTTCAATTTGTTGACACTCCCATTAAAAGTGAGGTCTTTGTTTCTTGAAAGCCTTGAATCCGAGCTCTATGCTTCATGAAAATCATAGAGCAGAAGTGTCGTTTCTGGGCTGAGGCCTTGAGAAACTAGCAGCTTCCACTTTCTGGCCTCTGGAATGATTGTGCCTGGAAAGCAGCCAGCATGCTGTGAGAAAGCTCCAGCTGCCCTGGGGAGAACAGTCAACAGCCTGCACCCACGTGCCAGCCTGTGATGAGCCGGCTGGGAATGGACCTGCTGCTCCAGTTGAACCTCCCCACGGGGCAGGGACCAGATGCTAAATTGCAGGTTCATGAGCACAGGAAAGGATTATTGCCATTCTCAGAAGTATCTGTGGTTATCCAGTGACAGGTACAGAGATACTGGAACCCTTTCCCATCCAAGTGCCTCTGTCTGGCCACAGTGATGAGGGTGATCCATCCTGAGATGATATGTTAGGATCCTGAGAGAGAGCCTTGCCCTGCCTCTAGGACTGCAAGGGGCAAGGTGTTTGCTCAGAACCCTGAAGCTGCAGCATCGGTGGTACAGTGGAATGAAGCCGACAGACAGAGGAAAGCATGCTGAGCGACGGAGAGATGGACGGAGCCCTGCAGACGCCTTTCCCCATCAACCACAACATGGCTGCTTATTCATCCAGTGGGTTTAAGTTTAAAGGTCTTTGTCCCTTGCAACCGACTAAGGCAGCCACTTAGCAAATATGTGACTCACAGGCCTAAGCCTCAGTTTCCCATCTGTAAAATGGGGATGGCGAAGCCCTCATCAGTGGTAGCTGGGTGATTATTAGAAAACTGGAGCTGTGGCCGGGTGTGGTGGCTCACACCTGTAACCCCAGCACTTTGGGAGGTCGAGGTGGGTGGGTCATGAGGTCGGGAGATCAAGACCATCCTGGCTAACACCACGAAACCCTGTTTCTACTAAAAATACAAAACTTAGCTGGGCGTGGTGGTACATGCCTGTAGTCCCAGCTGCTAGGGAGGCTGAGGCAGAAGAATCACTTGAACCTGGTAGGTGGAGGTTGCAGCGAACCAAGATTGTGCCACTGCAGCCTGGGCGACAGAGCAGGACTCCATCCATCTCAGGAAAAAAAAAAAAAAGAAAACTGGAGCTGCCAGCGCGAGCAGAGGGAGGCGGGTGTAGACATGGAGCCACCAGCAGCGCCCCCCTCTCCACTTCCCTCCAGAGATGGCAGCAAAGCCCCATCTATCAAGGACAGGAGTCCTAGCATGCCCAGTCTGTGTGGGGACTGAGAGGAAACTGAGGCACAGAAAGCCCAAGTAACATGCCCAGGTCCCACAGGCTGACCCCAGACAGTCTCCAAAGCCTCATTTGCAGGGAGACTCCACCTCACTGCAGGCCTCAGTCTCCCCATCTGTAAAACAGGAGGCTTCCAAGCAGCTTCCCAAGGCCGAATCTCTCTGATGTCTCTGTACGGATGAGCCTCAGCCAGCCTTACAGGCCACTGAGAGGCCCCCCAGGGGTCATATCCAAATGTAACTCCTGCCCCTTGGTGGGGGCAGCCAGGAATGCCTCCTTCAAAGGTATAAGCCAGGTGCTAGGCCAGGGAACCTGAACGGCTGGAGCAGAGACTCAGCTTCAGCGGCATGGCTGCCAGATACACTGCACCCACCCCAGGCTATCAGGACCCTCCTGGTCAGCCCTTTTAAGGGGAGGCAGGGAAAGACACTGGACCCCAGGGAGGAGTATGGGCTCACCTGAGGCCACCAGAGGGCTGGTGAAGAGGCAGGACTGAAACACGCTGAGACCGGGGACTGGTGAGGGCTGAGGAGCCACTGGTCTGTCGGGGGCTGGGGGGAAGCTGGCAGGAAGCCTGTGGGGAAGAAGGAGGCAAGCCTCCCATGCTTCTCCAGTGACCAGGCACCTGGGGGCCCTCACTGCTCGCCGCGCAGGTGCCGGGCATCAAAGAAGCTTAACTGGCCCTTGAGCATTAATTAAGCCTTGGGCTGCCCTTGACCCACCTGTGCACCCCGTGACCTGCCGGCTTAGCCGGGGGCAGCTCTGGGCCAATGAAAGCATAAACTCCCACCTGAAATCCTATGCTTGGTTGTAATTCCTTAGAGCATGGTAATGCAGTGTAATCCTAACAGCTGGGGACCCAGGTCAGACCACATCTTTCCCAACAAGTGAACCTCAGAATGGTCATGGGAAATTTTGCAACAGTTTACATTTACAAAGCATTTAAAATCCTTGTTTCTTATTAGATAATAGATACACGCTCATTGTAGAAAATTCAGGAAGTACAAAAAGAGTCGAGGGGTGGGAAAAAAGCTGTCCCACTGTCCGCCAGCCGAGTGGTGGCCAGGTCAGGGCCTCGGTGTGCAGGATGAGGATGAGGGGCAGCCCCCGCCCAGACCCAGTCCCTCCTAGGCCCAGCTGTGTCCCAGCTTCTGAACTGGCCTGGAACGCAGTGGGCGCTTGGTTCCATAAGCCTGTCATTCTTTCTATCCTCTGGGCACCTTGCTTGGTGTCTCTGAGTCATCATTTCTGAACCTGAGGGCGGCGGCTCGATGTCATGTCACCCGGGCTGACTCATCTGCTTGTGCAGGATGCAGCCAGGCAGGACAGCCTGATGGTCAGAGCTCAGGCCCCAGCAGGGGAGTACCCCTGGGGAGGGGCCTTTGTCGCTCTGCACAGTGGGGACAGGGTTCTTGCCTTGCTTTAGGAGGATGAGCGGTGTGCGTTGAGGGCCCCAGATGGCCCAGCAGAAAACATTTTTGGGAAAACTATTTTCTCCCCAAACATCTGGCCTGTTAAAGCTGCAAGCTCAGGTTACCTTTTTTGAAATTCCTTTTATTTTTTAAAAGGTAATACAGTTTTAAAAAGAGAGGACCCCCATGAGGCCACCAGCTCTTTCCTGACTCTTATCATTTTGCAATGGAACTTTCTGGACTTGGTCCATTGTGAGAGGTCTTCAGAACAAAAATCTCATTTTTCTGTTGAGTAAAAACTAAAATCAAGAATAAAGCAACACAGGCCAGGCCCAGTGGCTCACACCTATAATCCCAGCACTTTGGGAAGCTGAGGAGGGTGGCTCACCTGAAATCAGAGACCAGCCTGACCAACATGGTGAAACCCTGTCTCTACTAAAATACAAAAATTAACTAGGCACGGTGGTGCATGCCTGTAATCCCAGCTACTCAGGAGGCTGAGGCAGGAGAATTCCATGAAACCAGGAGGTGGAGGTTGCAGTGAGCTGAGATCATGCCACTGCAATCCAGCCTGGGTGACAGAGGGAGACGTTGTCTAAAAAAAAAGAATAAAGTAAAACAAAAATGTTTTAGATTTCCACAATTATTATCCAGTTTTAGAGAAACTCGCCAAGCCAAGAATTCTGCCACTATCACCAGACTTATGCATGGGTCACCTCCCAGGTCACCATGGCCCATGGATCCTGGGTCAGGCAGATCAGGGGTTGAGGAAGGCTTCCTGGGGGAGGCAATACCTCAGCTAAGCTCCGAGGGAAGAGGAAACTCCCAAGCCAGACCCTCACCTTCCCCTGGAAACCTCTGGCAGTGCACGAGACCCCCTGTTACAGTGTTAACACTGAGCCCCAAGTCGGTAGGCCTCTCCCGCCTCCCAGGTTCCTTCCCTGCCAGTTCAACCATCTACCAAGCGTCCACTGACAGTGCACTGTGTGCTCCCAGCTGCAAATGGAGCAGGGAAGAGGCTGCAGCTTTGGCCAGTTCCTCAGGCTGGGCCTGACTCTGCTTCCTTCTCCTGGCCTGCCTCGCCCGCAGCCCATCTGTTCCTCCTAGCGCCCCCAGCCTCCTTCAGGTCAGGGCAGCCATATGTTTTTTGTTTTGTTTTGTTTGAGACAGAGCCTCCTGCTGTCACCCAGGCTAGAGTGCAATGGCGCAATCTCAGCTCATTGCAACTTCTGCCTCCTAGGTTCAGGCAATTCTCATGCCTCGGCCTCCCGAGTAGCTGGGATTACAGGCATGTCTGACCTCAAGTGATCCTCTTGCCTCGTTCTCCCAAAGTGCTGGGATTACAGGCATGAGCCACCACACCTGGCCACATGTCCTCTTCATTTCACAGACATGACACAGGCTAAACAGGCCTTGAATGGCTCTGCCAGGGAGTGCCATCAGGGAGGCTCCTTGGAGGAGGAGGCTGAGGAAGTTTGCCTTCCTCACCCAGGCAGGCGAAGCCCAGGCACTGCTCCCAGTTTGGACCTAGACTTGGAGAGTCTGGAAAACCAGGTAACTGGGAGAGCTGGGTGGGCGGGCCAAGCTCAAATGCTGACGGGCCCTTGGCAGTCCAGCTCAGAGGCCACTGCTCTGTCCTCAGCACATCATGATCTCTCACTTGCCTTGGGAGGGTGGCAGGACCATGTCTGCCCCTCAGATGAGAACACTAAGACTCAGTGCAAGGGTGCCCACCCCTGCCCCAGGGATCAGGGAAGCCTGTCAGAGAGCCATGGTTCCCACCATGGAAGGGGGCACCCCAGGCAGTTGTCCCTGGTGGGCCAGTGCCATTCCTTCCACATGCCTCAGTTTCCCCCATGCATATGGCTAGAATTGCTGGGCTTTTCAGGAGCAAACCATTCCAGGGGCCTGGGAAAAGGTAGACAAGATGGTTCTGATCAGGGCTCAAACAGGTGACAGGCCCACCTGCAGAATCAGACTCAGATCCCTCCCATAGTTCCTGAAGATGGCCTTTTGGTAGCAAATGGGTGTTCTGAGCCACAGCAAGGTGTACAGTTCCCTGTGGGGACAACACGACTGAGGTCCTTGGGCCACCTCCAGATCCCCTAACAGTGCAAATGGAGGCCCAGTGCCAGAAGCCTGAATGTCCACAACCCAACCAAGTGACAGACTGCACAGAAAAACACACGCTGTCCTCCTTGATTCCCCCCCTGTCAGGGGCTGAACTGTGTCCCCCAAAATCTATATGTTTATGTCGTAACCCTCAGTACTTCCAAATGTGACCTAATTTGGAGACGAGGTCTTTATAGGTCTTTACAGACGCTTTATAGGGTCTTAAGATGAGGACGTTAGAGTGGGCGCTAATCTAATATGGCTGATGTCCTTATAAGACAGATTGGAACAGAGATACACGGAGATCATCGTGTGTAGACAGGAGTTAAGCTGCCACCGGCCAAGGAGCTGCCAGAAGCTTGAAGACAAAAGGAAGGCTGTTCTCCTGGAGTTTTTGGAGGGACTGCAGCCCTGCCGACACCCTGATCTCAGACTTCTGGCCTCTTGAACCTTAAGACAATAAATTTCTGTTGTTCCCAGGCACCCAGTCTGTGGTACTATGATACACAGCTCTAGAAAACACACTTCCTAAATGGCCGTGTGTTTCGCATTTGGGGACTCCTGAAGGCCTGGGTCACAGTGAGGTGGCTTAGGGAGCTGCAGGCAGCCTGCTGTTTTCCATCCCCACCCAGCCATTGGAGGGCTGCCTCAGACCTCCCTCCCAGCCCTGTCCATACACCTATAGGCAGTGGCCCTCTGCCCAGTGGTACATGGTGGACAAACTCAGAGTGGGGGCCACACAGGCCTGAGAGGTGGGTTAGGGGCCATTTGGCAAGGAATTCTGGGGTCCCAGAGTGTGGTCTGGAGTGGACACTGCTGGTGGTCCTGCCCATCCTGACATGACAGAAGGAACACACATGCTTGATTTTGAATAAAGGAGACTGAAGAAAGCCATCGTGTGTGACCCACGAGTCCAAGTGGGAACAAGGTATCAGGGGTGAAGCCAACCCTGATGGAGAAAGGGGTGGGGCCCCTCACGTCTCACACTGAACGTCGGCTTTGGAGGGCTCAGAAAGGAGAGGTGGGGAGGGGCTGCCCTACTGGAACCCCACTTCATGGTGCGCCTGAACATCCACACTCTTCAGGGTTACTCGCCAGGCCCTCTGCAGCCTGCCCAGCAATCTGGGTCACCCTCCGCACTTCTGGAGGCACACGTCAGCCAGCTGCCCTGGGCTTCTGCTGTCAGACATTGCCAAGCCAGGGCCTTTGCACCTGCTATTCCCTCTGCCACGAATGCCTTTGCCGGCTCCACAGGGATGGGCACGGCTCAGGAGGCCTCCCTCAGGCAGCCCAAGATCCAGGGTGTCTGAGGCCTGAATATACCCCCGCCCTTTGGTGGCTGGCCGGGCAGTGGGCTAAGCCTGGGTTGGGTGGGGTCAGAGGGAGAGAAAGCTGGAGCTGTGTAGGAAGGGGAAGCCAAAAGGGAGGCCACCACGAGTGTGGGGGCCCTGCAGCCAGACCCCAGGACTTTGAATCCTGTTTCCCCCACCGGGGGGCCCCTCAGTGAAAACAGAAGACAACAAGGGCACCCACCTCACAGTGCCTCAGAAGGCCTGGCCCAGCGAGAGACAGGGAAAGAAGGATGGGTCCACATAGGACACTGGGGGTGAGTGGGGTGTGGGAGGGGCGGGCCGGGGAGGGGTTTTGCTCTTTGCCTTTGGTACCTGCCAAATCAGGCCCTTGGGAAGGCAAAATCCTGCTCAAAAAATAAAACACAGAAGCACATGGAAAAACCACATTAGGAGCGAAGGTGAGAACAGGCAGGAGGAGGGAAGGGTATTGGGCAGAGGCAGCCGCGCGTGCAACGCCCCGGAGGAGTGACACTTTCGCCCCGACAGCTACGCGGCTGGGAGTTTGAGCTCCCCTGGGCCCCCGCCCCCGCTCGCGTCAGGACCTCGGCTCCAGTCCAAAGTGTGGGCGTGGCCTGCAAGAGGCATGGTACCGCCCCTGGGAGGGCGGGAGGGCGGGGCCTGGTGTGCTCCGCCCCTCCCCGGCCCAGGCCCCGCCCCGTCAAGCCGGGCTCACTGCCAGGGGAGGCCCCGCCGAGCGCCGCGGAGCGCCCAGGATGCGCGGGGTGGCCGCCACCCTCCGTGGCAAGGCGAGGCCCCGGGGGCGGGCCGGGGTCACCACGTCTGCCCCAGGGAACCGCACAGGTGAGGGCTGAGGCCACGTGGCTGCGTGCGGGGCTCTGCGCCCATTTCACAGATGGGAAAGCCGAGGGGAGGGGTTGCGGGGCCGCCCAGCCGTGGGTGGGGGTCCCAGCCACGATCCGCCCTGAGGATGAACCTCCCCGACCCTCCGCCCGCCCGGCGAACGCCCTAGTGGAGCCGAAGCCTGGTAGCTAGCGGTTCCAAACCAGGCGGCTGCACGCAGCGGTCCGCGCGCCCCTTCCCGACTGGCCGCCGCGCCTTGGTCCTTGTGTTTGGTCCCGGGCGCCCGCGGGTACTGCAGCCGGCCACGCCTCTCCACGCCGCGGGCTCCGGGCCCCTCCGCGCCCCTCCGGGGGAAGTCGAAACCGGCCTCACCTGGCGGGCGGGCTGGCGGGCGGCGCGGGGCGAGCCGGGCGCCCTCTCTGCGCCTGAGGTAGGTGTCATCTTGACAGTTCCTTGGTGACCACCGGAGCTCCACTTTTCAGATGGAGAAACTGAGCCTGAGAGAGGGGAGTGGCTGTCCGAGGTCACCCTGTAGCCAGGCTTGCGATCGGGGGGCTGTCTCCGAGGCTCAGAGGCCTCCGGAAGGAAGAGAGGCTGCTTTTTATTTTACTTTTAAGTGTTTGATTTCAAGAATGTGCTTGAAGAGCTTTCACCTCCTGTGCCCAAGCCTCCTGTTTCCAATGCTGGCCTTGCCCCGCGAATGATTCTCAAGTGTAACCCTTTTAGAAAAGGAACCAAACTGGAATTCTGGGTCTCAGATACCCCAAAAGCTCACTTCCCGTGGCCACTGCCTCTGAGGGTTAGGCCTGAGGGTCCTGGGTGTCTCAGGCGTTGTCGGGCTTAGGTTCTGCACAGGAGGAAGCTGAGGCCCGGAGTGCGGTGGGCTGGCCCCAGTCACACTGTCAGCCTGCAGCCCCAGGGAACTGGCAGGAGGGTGGCAGGAGGCTGGCTTCCTCTCACAGATGGGGAAACTGCGGCCCAGGGAGTTAATTCACCAAGCAGAGGTGTGCAGCTCAGCAAAGTGGGCGCTGAGACGTGTTCCTGGTGCTGGTGGGTTTGGTTTATTTAGTTTGACACTCTGGCAGCCTAATGTCCAGAGTTCCCTAATTTGGTGTTGGGGTGATGAGCACTTTGCTGCTGTTTGAGGAAGGTATGCCCAGGGCCTGGTGCTGCCTGAGGAGCCACTTCTATTGGCACAACAGCCTGGGGGAGTGGGTAGCCAGTGCCCTTTGGATAGCCTTGACTTGCCCAAGGTCAGCCCAAGGCCAGGGAGTATCTGGAGGCTCTGTCTGCAGACCAAAGGCTTTTTGCCTCAGAATTTGTGCTGGGAATGGAGCTTAGTCCAGCACCCGGTGCTCTTGTTCACCCTGCCTGCCCCTGGCTCTTCCTCTGACCACCTGCTCAGCCTCCTCTCAGACATGAGCACTTCCCAAGCACTGGCTCCTTGGAGTTTTGGGTTAGAATCCCCTCTGTGACCTGGGGTGAGTCGCTGCACCTCTGTGCCTCAGTTTCCCCACTGTATACCTGCCCCCAAGTTTATGGACAGGTCCAGTGGCACCCAGGGAGCGGCTTCAGGGGTAATGCCATCGTCTGGACTCCATCACTCCCCTGCCATGGAAGCTTAGTCTCTCGCTCTGTGAAATGCGCTATGAAGTGAGAGGCTGGGGGGCTGGTACCCTTTGGAGAGGATTTGACACTAAAATAGCAATGGCCAGGGGCGGTGGCTGACACCTCTAATCCCAACACTTTGGGAGGCTGAGGTGGGTGGATGACATGAGCCCAGGAACTCGAAACTAACCCGGGTTACATAGCGAAACCCCATATCTACAAAAAATGCAAATAAGTTAGCCAAGCATGGTGGCATGTGCCCGTAATCCCGCTATTCCGGAGTCTGAAAGGTGGAAAAATTGATTTAGCCCAGAGTTCAAGGCTACAATGAGCTGTGATCATCCCACTGCACTCCATCCTGGGCAACAGAGCAAGATTCTGTCTCAAAACAAAACAAAAACCAAAAATGTAATACGGGGGTGTGTGTTTTTCCCGACATCTTTAAAATGCGCCATTACCACTGGTTGTCCTAGAGTAGATATGAAGAGCACAGTAGTGCGGACAGACTTGTCTTCCTGAGAGGCAGGGGTCTTCCCTGTTCTTCTGTGAGCGCCGGGGGAGAAGAGCAGGGCACGGGGGAGAGAGCGGGAGTTATCATGTTTGTTGCACGGCCAGCCCCTGGCTCTGCTCCCAGGGCAGTTCCAGCACTCCCTGATCTGAGAGATTGTCCAGGAACGCAGGGTTCCAGTGGCTGGAGGTAACCCCCTGGCATCCCTGGAAATGCCTGGAGAAGGGGCAGCAGGAGGCGTGCTCTGCAGGTGCCATCTTGGCTTCACCCCTGAACTCCTGTCCCAGGACTGGGCTGTGTCCATTTTATAGAGGAGAAACCGAGACCCCATGTGCACCTGTATAAATCAAAGCAAGGTGGACACGCCCCATGATGCCTGGCTGTGGTCTTCTACTGCCCATTGGCATTGACAGAGCTGCTGGTAAGAGGCACAGGTTCCCAGACCCTTGGTTTTCCACCAGGGATGTGAGGGTACACGTTCCTCATTTAGAATTGGCCCAGTTCTGTGCCGGAGGAGAGTGTGCTTTCCACACCCGGAGGCCCCCCTGCTGCTCGGCCTGGAGATGCAAGGCCACAGTGGCTCTGAAGCCTGTGCCCACCCTCCCTGTGGAGATGGGCTCAGAGAGGGCAGGTGACTTACCTGAAGACACACAGCCAGGCCTATGGGCCACCCACATGTAGTGTTGGGGCCAGGCCCCGTCCCTACTGCCAGGGTCTTGGGGATCCTGTTCTCAAAGCGCCTTTGTGTACACAAGTCACCCCCTTTAAACAGAAATTCCTCCTGAGGGTTCCCATTTCACATTTGGGGGAACTGAGACCCAGATTGAGGTCACACAAGGACTCACTGGCAGGTGGGAATCGAGTCCAGGTGAGACTGGGTCCGTCAGCATGCCTCTGTCACTTGGGTACCCTCTCTCCCATGACCTCGGCCAGCATAAAAGGGATCATAGTTGCCTGGTCCCACAGCAAGTGAGGTCAGGGTATGGGGGCTGTGTGGCAAATGCCAGGAGGGAGGACAGAAGGGCCGGCCTGGGGTCTAAGGTTCCAGATAAAAGATTAACAAGCACCATTATTCTCAGACGCCCAGCTGGCCTCATGGGCTGGGAGGATGAGGACCTACCTTGGTTAGGCCTGCACCCTCCGATAAGGCCAGGGACGGAGGAAGGAAGCGCAGCTGCGGCAGCAGGTGTAGCACGTGGGCTGAGGGCCGCTGGGGCATCCCACAGGTGTGGCCCTCAGGTACCCATTGGTCCTCACCACCTGCTCCTGAGCCGTAGTAGGGCCAGGCAAGACCTCATGTTTTCATTTTGTATCTTGTTTGCATCAAGTCCGTTTTCTGCCGTTTTTCCCTCTCCTTTAAGATTTACATGCATGCAGTGAAAAGCGGTCTGAAGGGTACCACGTAAGAAATGTCCCAGCGCTGGGCCAGCAGACCAAGGGCAACCAAAACCAAGGGCCGGGGTATAGTAGGCAGGTAGGGTGGGGCTGGAGGGCAGGGCAGGTCCAGGGAGGTAAGGCCTCTGCCTCTAGCTTTAGGGGACGGCTCCTCAGGGACAGCTGGGGTGGGGGGTCCCCTGCAGGGGCCAGGCGCAGGACGGCCATCTGCAGGCAGCTGGGAGTTTACGAGCGTTTGAAGCAGGGGAGGGGACAGGTGGGATCTGCCTCTCAGGCACTAGGCATGGGTAGGGGCTCAGGAGGCAGTGAGGGGTGGCCCTGGGTCCCCTGGGAGTCTGGGCGTCTCTGTGTGAGCAGGATTTGGCTCTGCGGCGGTTAGAGACAAGGGTGATCTACCAGCTCCATCCCCATGCCTTGGTGATTTCTTGGAATGTCCCTGGGAGGTGGGTGGGTGCAGATAGAGACTTCATAGACCATAGCTCCTGGCACTGTGCTGCCTGCCCTCTCCTAGCTGCCAGTTCACTGTGAATCCTATGGAAAGGGCTACCCCGAAGGGACAGGAGCCTAGGCTCCTACGCTTGGAACAGCCATTGTGCAACCAGGGGTCTTGGGCAGGTTTGTGGGCCTCAGTTTCCTCATCTGGAAAATGGAGCCAGCCCAGAGAAAGTGTTTCCTGGCCTCCCAGACTCAGGATAGGAATTCAGGAGACCCCACTGGGGCCTGAAGGGTTGGAGGTCCCCTGCATGCTTTGGAACTTGGGGATCAGGGGCTAAGGGCTGAAGTTTCCCTGGATTCCATGGGCCTTGAGGATTGAGGCCCAGGCCCCCAGTAGGGCTCATGTCCTGGGCTGCTTAGGATGTGGCTTATTACCGCAGGAGGGCAAGTCACCAGTTTTGTAGATGGAGAAGTTGAGGCTGAGACGGGTGAGAAATCCAGATCCAGGACCTGCTGCTGGGAAGGGTCTTGTCAGGATCAGACCCCGGGAACCTACTGGTTAGCCCTCCAGGAAGTCTGCCCACTCAACTGGGGTCTAAAGGGGACATTCCCGGTTGGTGGCTTCTCTATCTGTGGCCTCTGCAGCAGGAGAGGCCAGAGAAACATGACTTTGCCTCCCTGTGCCCTCTTGGCTGAGGGTTTAGAGGAGGTTGGACCTCCTGGCTGCTCCAAAGAGGCAGGTCAGGGCTGTGAGCCTTGAGCGAGGACTCAGCCTACTCTCCCTCCTACCAGTTACTTTCCCCAGACACTCTGCTTGACCTGTAAAGGAACGCCATTCCAGCAGCGCATTAACGTTAGGACCTGAGCATGAGATCCTCCTGGTCAGCTGGCTAGAAATGCAGGGTCTGGGCCAGGCGCAATGGCTCACACCTGTAATCCCAGCACTTTGGGAGGCTGAGGTGGGTGGATCATGAGGTCAAGAGATTGAGACCATCCTGGCCAACATGGTGAAAACCCATCTCTACTAAAAATACAAAAACTAGCCGGGTATGGTGGTGCACACCTGTAGTCCCAGCTACTTGGAAGGCTGAGGCAGGAGAATCACTTGAACCCAGGAGGCGGAGATTGCAGTCAGCCCACATCGCACCACTGCACTCTGGCCTGGCGAAAGAGTGAGGCGCCGTCTCAAAAAAAAAACAGAAGGAAAGAAATGCAAGGTCGGATGTCAGGATTGCATATAAGGGCCCCCAGCCCCACCAGGCACCATCCTTCTCTGCTCGTGGACAGTTAGGGGGCCGGCATCAATTTTACCAGGCTTGTACTCCAAATCGTTTTATACCTTTGAGTTTTTAATTTGACGGCACATCTGGGCTTCTTGTGGGTCAGTGTTATGTGCTGGCTGCTCCCCTTTCTTTGGTTGTGGGTGGTGACTTCACCCTTTATCCCCCACGTTTGTGAGGCTCAATGATGCAGACAGGACAGGCTCTGGGGATGTGTGGAGGGGCCGAGCTTGCCCCCTTGTTGATGCCTTTCACTGTGACATATAATCCACCACCTGCTGAAGACAAGAGCCCTCACTATAGCAGAACCTGGCGGCTGAGAACACAGGATGTGGCTTTTGACAGATGAAGTGTGAACCAAGACAGGACCTTGGTCGACCTCAGACATGGCTAGGCGAGAGCCGACTGGTCAACCTCAGACGTGGTTAGGTGTGAGCTCCCCACCCGGCTCAGCCCAACACATGGGCGGGCAGGGGGAGGGGCTGCCCCTTCTAAGACGCACATAGAGGAAGCCAGCTGTGGAGGTGCTAGGACAATCAATATGTCATCCAGTCCTCTCTTCTTCTGCCTGTTGTGGTATTCGTAGGTGGAGATACAGACCCAAGGTGAAGTGACCAGGGTCTCCTGTAAGGCTGGGATGACCCCCAAACCCTGGCCCTCTGGCTCCAGAGCTGGGCCTGGCTGCCTTGGGTGCACAGGAGGCCCTGGCAGTCACACCTGTCTTGTTTGAGAGGAAGCTATGTTCCTTGGTGACACACAGTCTTGGTAGAATAAGTCCCAGGAACAGCCCCATGTCCAGACGGCTCAACAGTGGTTAGTATCTGGGTCTTGGATGGGGAGTGGGATTGCCACCCCTTCCCTGGGACCCTGCTGGGTGGGAAGGGGAGGTGCCTAGGGGGTCAGTTACATGTCAGCAGTGGGAATGCTTGGGGTCTTCCCCCAGCATTTTTGTTTCCGACGTGCAGCAGAGTTGAAATCATTTTACGCCTGCACAAGCAGGCTGAGCCAGCTCGATTCCACCCTTTGGATTTCACTGTGCCTACTTTCTCACATTTGCCTCCATCCCTTGGTCCACCCCTCCAGGCATCTCATTATTCTAATGAAGTTCTAGTTTTATTTTTAAAGAATGAATTTGCCTTCATCCATTCATCCTCTCACTGGGCAGACACTCAGCCAGGCGCTGTTGTGGGTGCTGGACACACTTACCCTCACCAGCCTCCCCTCCCTCCCTCCAACGGCTGCTCCCAGACCTCTGGCTGGTGGGGCCTCCTCTCTGCAAGGGCCACAGTGGGCTGGGAAGCCACAGAGGAATGCAGAAGTCGCAGCTCTAAATTAAGGACTGGGAAGTGTTGGTAGCCTGGCAGGCCTGGGGAAGGGGGCACGTGGTCGGCCTGTGGCTGCCCTGCTGTGTCTGCCAGGGCTCCAAAATCCCATGGCCACCTCCTTGGCCAGAAGGACAGTGCATATCCAGATCCCAAGATTCTGAAGAAGCAAAGCGTTTCCAGGCCCTTTGGGAGTGCTGGTCATGACTCTTATCTGTGAGGTCGGGCTGCCAGTCCTCCATTCATTTGTTCATGCATTCATTCACTTACTCATTCCTGCACTGATGTCTGCACTTATGGAGCATGGTATTCGATGAAAAGCCAAAACACTGGAGACAGAATCAAATCCTAGCTGTACCACTGGGAGCTAGGTGACCCAAGGCCGGCAAGAGTCAGCTGAGGGTTATAGGAAATAGCCCAGGCCAGGGGTGAGAGCTGTTCCTGACACACAGGTATGCTCTGTGTCAACCGTCATCAGTCCAGCATCCCTAGGAGGCTCTGCCTCCTGCTGCTCTCAGCCCTGGCCATTGTCCCCTCAATCCCACTGAAGGGCAGGTCAGCTGCTCAGGCCCTCCCCACTCTGTGTGCCGCCCCTAGAAATTGTGCACCTCTCCCCTGCAGCCTCCCCAATCTGAAGGGCTGGTCTTTTTAACCCTGACGGAGATAAGAAGCAAAAAAAGAGTATCTTCTTTTTTGTTTGTTTGGTTGGTTTTTTTGAGACAGTTTCATTCTGTCGCCCAGGCTGGAATGCAGTGGCACAATCTTGGCTCACTGCAACTTCTACCTCCCAGGTTCAAGTGATTCTCCTGCCTCAGCCTCCAGAGTAGCTGGGATTACAAGGTGCCTGCCATCACACCTGGCTAATCTTTTTGTATTTTTAGTAGAGACGGGGTGTCACCATATTGGCCAGGCTGATCTCGAACTCCTGACCTCATGATCCACCCACCTCAGCCTCCAAAAGTCCTGGGATTACAGGCGTAAGCCACCGAACCTAATCGAGTGTCTTCAGTTTTAAATATGCATTTCTTTAATTGACGTATTTTCCCTCATATTTTTTAAACACCTTTAAGGGTCTATAATTTACATACCATACAATTTGCTTATTTAAATTATAGAACTCGGTAGCTTTTAGCACATTCACAGATATGTGCTACTGTCACTCCAGTCAATTTTTTTTTTGTTTTGAGATGGAGTCACTCTGTTGCCCAGGTTAGAGTGTAGTGGCATGATCTCAGCTCGCTGTAACCTCTGCCTCCCGGGCTCAAGCGATTTCCCTGCCTCAGCCTCACGAGTAGCTGGATTACAGGTGTGCACCACCACGCCCAGCTAGTTTTTGTATTTTAGTAGAGACGGAGTTTCACTATGCTGGCCAGGATGGTCTCGATCTCTTGACCTCGTGATCCACCCTCCTCGGCCTCCCAAAGTTCTGGGATTACAGGTGTGAGCCACCGTGCCAGCCCAAATTTTTGTATTTTTTATAGAGATGGGGTTTCACCATGTTGGCCAGGCTGGTCTTGAACCCTTGACCTCAGGTGATCTGACCTCCTCGGCCTCCCAAAGCGCTGGGATTACAGGTGTGAGCCACTGTGCCCGGCCACTCCAGTCAATTTTAGAATGTTTTTAATCACCCCAAAAGAAGATCCCATAGCCCTTAGCGGTCATCTCCCAGTTTTCCCTTTCCCCCAGCTTCTGACAGCCACTAACCTGCTTTCTGTCTCTGGATTTGCCTATTCTGGACATTTCGTATGAATGTCATCATGTGACATATGACCTTTTGTGTCTGACTTCTTTCACTTGACAGTGTTTTCAAGGTTTATCCATGTTGCAGCATGGATCAGCACTTCATGCCTTTTGATGATTTAACAGTGCCTGGTGGTGTGGATAAACCGCGTTTTGTTAATTCACTTACTGGTTGACAGACATTTAGGTGTTTCAACTTTCTGGCCATTACGAATAATGCTGCTGTGAACATTCGTGTACCCGTTTTTGTATAGACAGGTATTTTCATTTCTTTTGGCTGATTACCTAGGAGTGGAATTACTGGATCATGTGGTAATTCTGTGCTTAACTCTTTGAGAAACCACCAGACAGTTTTCCAAAGCTGCTGCACCATTTTGTTCCCGAACCAGTAGGATCTGAGGTGCCAATTTCTCCACATTCTTCCTGATGCTTGATGTTGTCTGTCTGTATTTTATTTTATTTTTTTGAGACGGAGTCTCACTCTGTCACCCAGGCTAGAGTGCAGTGGCATGATCTCAGCTCACTACAACCTCCTTCTCCCAAGTTCAAGTGGTCCTCCTGCCTCAGCTTCCCGAGTAGGTGGGATTACAGGAACCCACCACCATGCCCTGCTGATATTTGTATTTTTAGTAGAGACGGGGTTTTACCATGTTGGCCAGGCTAGTCTTGAACTCCCGACCTCAGGTGATCCACCCACCTTGGCCTCCCAAAGGGCTGGGATTACAGGGGTGAGCCACCACACCCAGCCAGTGCTTGGTATTGCTTGTCTTTTTGACAGGCGTCTTTGTGGTTTTGATTTGTATTTCCCTGAAAGTTAATAATTTTGAGAATCTTCTTGTGCTTATTGGCTGCTAATTTATCTTTTTCAAAGAAATGTCTGTTCGGATCCTTTGAGCATTTAAAAATGTTGTTGTCTTATTATAATTGAATTGTGATAATGCTTTATATGTTCTAGACACATGCCTCTTATCAGATACATGATTTCCAAGTACTTTCTCTCTTATTTCTAAGTCGTCTTTTCACTTTACTGAATGTGTCCTTTGAAGCACAAACATTTTTCATTTTGATAATGTCCTGTTTTTTTCTTTTTTCTGTTGGTATTTGTCTTTGGTGTTGTATCTAAGAAACCATTGCTTAAGGTCACAAAGATTTTCCCCTATGTTTTCTTCTAAGAGTTTCATAGCCTTAGCTTTTACTCTTACGTCTTTGATTCACTTTAAGTTAATTTTAGTATGTGGTATGAGCTAGGGGTCCAGCTTCAGTTGTCCCAGCCTCAATTTGTTGAAAAACTATTATTTTTCCCGTTGAATTGTCTTGGTACCCTTGTTGAAAAGCATTTGTCTGTAAATGCAATGGTTTACTTCTGGACTCAGTTCTATTCTGTTGATCTTTATGTCTGTCCTTATGATAGTACCACATTGTTTTGATTACTCTAGGTTTGTAATAGGTTTTGAAATTGGCAAGCGTGAACCCTCTAACTTTGTTCTTTTTCAAGAGTGTTTTGGCTATTCTAGGTCTTTCGCATATCCATATGAATTTTAGGATTAGCTTGTTGATTTCTGGAAAGAAGGCAGCTGGATTGTGATAGAGATTGTGTTGAATCTGTATATCAGTTTGGGGAATACAGTAGATTCAATGAATATAGTAGATACAACGTATCTGAGGGGGATGCATTCCAGGACCATCTCCCCCCAAGTGCATGAAACTTCAGATATTTATATATGTTGTTTTTTTCCTAAACGCACATACCTATGGTAAAGTTTAATTTATAAATTAAACACAGTGAAAGATTAACAATAACTAGTAATAAGTTATACCAATTATAACAATATATTGTAATGAGAGTTGTATGTATGTGGTCTCTCTCTAAATATCTTATTAAACAGTACTTACCCTTCCTGCGATGACATGAGATGATAAAATGCCTATGTGATGAGACGAATTGAGGTAAAAAACATAGGTCTTGTGAAGTAAAGGGAAATGCCTGAAATAATTCATAAGTTTGACACCATGAGCCACTCTGAGTAGTGTGATGAAATCTCACCCATCCCGCTGCACCCTGCCTGGGATTGCTGTAAGTCACTTAGCAGCCCTCTCGGTTGTCAGATCCCAATACCACAGTGCTTGTGTTTAAGCAACTCTCATTTTACTTAATGGCCCCAAAGCACAACTGTTGTGACATACTATTTTCTGATTGTGGAACCACCAGTAACTGAAACCATGGAAAGTGAAAACAAGGATAAGGAGGGGCTACTATAACATATTGCCATCCTAACAGTCTTCAGTTTTCTGATCCATGAACATGGGATGTCTTCCCATTTATTTAGGTCTTTAATTTCTTTCAACAACATTTTGTAGTTTTCACAGTATATGTTTTGCACTTCTGCTATTAAATTTATAACATTCTTTTTGATGCTATTGTATAAAATTTTTTCTTAATTTTCAATTTGCTGCTACTGTACAGAAATCCCATCAACTTTTGTATGTTGACTTCGTGTTCTACAACCTTGCTGAACTCATTTCCATTTATAATAGTTTTTAGTGGATTTCTGAGGCTTTTCTACATACATATGAAATCATGACATCTAATGGAGATAGTTTTACTTCTTCTTTTTTTTTTTTTTTCAAGATGGTGTCTTGCTTTGTCACCCAGGCTGGAGTACAGTGGTGCGATTTTGGCTCACTGCAACCACTGCTTCCTGGGATCAGGCAATTCTCATGCCTCAGCCTCCCACATAGCTGGGAGTAACAGACATGTGGCACCCACACCGGGTTAATTTTTGTATTTTAGTAGAGACAGTGTTTCACTGTGTTGGCCAGGCTGGTCTTGAACTCCTGACTTTAAGTGATCCACCTGCCTCGGCCTCCGAAATTGCTGGGATTATAGGCATGAGCCACCTCTCCTGGCCAAGCCATTTGTTTTTCTTTTCTAATTTACCCATTTTGTTGTGATTTTCGTCATTGGCTTATTAATATATAAGTGCTGTTTATGTAGAGAAGATATGAATCCCCTATTCCATGTATGTTACAAGCATAAGACTCTTAGCTGGGGGGCGGCTCCCTCCCTGCTATCAGTGGACATCTGGGCAGGTGAGCCCACTTCTCTGAGCCCTATCTGTAATCATACAGGTAAGGAAAATGGGGTGCTCTTGAACAGAATGTTCCAAGCAGACATGCACTGTTATTGTTAGTAACCGTGCAGATGCTGAGGATCCACAGACAGGGAACAGTCAGAATGGCCCTGCCCAGGCCAGAGGCCGGTCTTCCCCAGGTACTGAAGGGACAGAAAGGATGGAGGCAGCCTGGGGATGAAGACCCAGGTGGCCATGGTTGACCTTGGCAGAACCACAAACTGGCTGTGTGACCTCAGTGTCCCTGAGCCATGGTTTCTGGAGCTGCAGAATGGGGGAAGCCGTTCTTCCAAGGACACCATGGCTCCTGTCCTTGTGTGTACCAGGCATAGCCACCTTCCAGATGCCTTGGCATTGCACATGTTTCCTCTGTACACCAGTCCAAGGTGGGCACAATAGCTGTGCTGACGTTGAGGCCAGGGCAGGCTCCCTTCCCTGGGTCTCCAAATGTGCGTGGCAGAGGTGGACTGGGCGCTCTGCAGGCTTGAGCCCATGCGTTCATTTCTGTGCTGTTGCCCAGCAGCTGCTGCAGCGCTCAGCACAGAGTAGGGCCTGGGCATTTTTCTTCCTCTATTATTATTGTTGCTGATATTTCTGCTTTGGTTATTGTCACCTTTCGGCCCTGGGAAGAATCCCAAGCACTAAATAGCACACTGGGCTGAGATGTGTTTGACTGAAGTTTTGTATCAGATTTGAGCCAGTCCACTTAACAAATCCATAAAAAAACAGTGGCCTAATTCCAGCTGGAGTTTATTTCTGTCTCTTCTTAGGATCTGAGAGGTTGGCCTGCCCTTTCACACGTCTACCATCTTTGCTCCCTGTGTTAGTCAGGATTCTCTAGAGGGACAGGACTAATAGGACAGATGTATATATAAAGTGGAGTTTATTAAGGAAGATCGACTCACACGATCACAAGGTGAAGTCCCACAATAGGTTGTCTGCAAGCTGAGGAGCGAGGAAGCCAGTCCAAGTCCCCAAACCTCAAAAGTAGGGAAGACAGTGCAGCCTTCAGTCTGTGGCTAAAGGCCCACGAGCGCTTGGCAAACCACTGATGTAAGTCCAAGAATCCAATAGCTGAAGAATTGGAGTCTGATGTTCAAGGGCAGGAAGCATCTAGCACGGGAGAAAGATGGAGACCAGAAGACTCAGCCAGACTAGTCCTTCCATGTTCCTCTAACTGCTTTTATTCTAGCCTCACTGGCAGCTGATTAGATGGTGCCCATCAGATTTAGGGTGGGCCTGCTTCTCCCAGTCCACCAAATCAAATGTTAATCTCCTTTGGCAACACCCTTACAGACACACCCAGGGACTATACTTTGCATCCTTCCGTCCAATCAAGTTAACACTCAATATTAACCATCACACTCCCCAATGCAGAAGTGGCACAGCATCTGTGCTCACGCCCCATTGGCCAGGTTCAGTCACACAACTGCTCCCAGGTGCCAGGCAGGTTGGGAAATGTAGTTTTCGTTGGTGATCACATTTCCAGCTGCAACTCTGGAGTGGGGAGAAAGGGATACTAGAGGCAACAGCAGCCAGGGGTGGGGATTAGAGTTGAGGCTGCCCAGGATGAGCTGACATGGGGCAGATTCTCTCCGCTGGGCTTGTGGGGCTCCTGACACAGCGTGCTGAGTCCCCATTCCATCCCTACCACCTTCAATTTCCATCCTAGATGGGCTTGTGAATTCAGATGTGGGGTAAGAAAAGGAGTGATGGCCGGACGCAGTGGCTCACGCCTGTAATCCTAACACTTTGGGAGGCCGAGGCGGGTGGATCACGAGGTCAGGAGATCGAGACCATCCTGCCCAACATGGTGAAACCCCGTATCTACTAAAAATACAAAAATTAGCTGGGTGTGGTGGTGCGTACCTGTAATCCCAGCTACTCAGGAGGCTGAGGCAGGAGGATGACTTGAACCAGGGAGTTGGAGGTTGCAGTGAGCTGAGATCATGCCACTGCACTCCAGCCTGGTGACAAAGCGAGACCCCATGTCAAAAAAAAAAAAAAAAAAAAAACGAAATAGAGTGATAACATCCCAGAGATGAAGACCTTGCCTGGGCATACAGCCAGCCCATATGACTGCTCCTGGGCAGACATGAACAAATCTGGGGGATGGTATGTCTTTGGTAAACATTTTAAATTAGCGTCCACAAAGTTTGCTGGCGAATTGGTTATAAATTGAGAAAGTAGGTTTCAAGGTTTGGGGCCCAAGCAACTGAAGGATGGCGGGACTGCTGATTTAAATTAAAGTTATAATAGGAGAAGCCACATGGTCAGCAGGTTGGGGGAGCTCAGAAGCTTGGCTAGGTCACATCGTCAGGCTCAGTGGGTAGTAGGACTTCCATGCCTAGCACCCAGGGCATGGTCCCCAATACAGTGCACAGAGGACAGAAGAAGGTCGTAGCAGGTCAGTGTGGAGTAATGGGGTCCATCAGACTCTACATGCTTCAGTTTTTGTCCCCACCATCACCCCAATCTCTGGGTGTTGGTCCCTGCCGGTGCAGAGGGAGACAGGCACGGAGATGCTCACGTGCCCCTTCACTGCTGCTGACTCCAGCCAGTCTCTGCCTCTGCACACACCATGCACCAGCCCGGCCTGTTCTCTCAAAGAACAGCTCTCCCTGTTCTTTGCCTGTGATGCACCAGCAGTCCACTCTCAATGCCCCAAAATCGGGAAATACTAGATACACAGGAGTAAGAGCCTCTTGCACTTGGACACTAGGAGACCTGACCGAGGATGTCCTTAGCAGCTTCACTGAACGTCCTAAACCCCAGAGGCAACTCAGATCCAGGGAACAGGGACACACACTGAGGCCCATCCGCACAATGGAACACTTCACTGCTGTGAAAAGTAACCAGCTGCTGACACATGCAGAGCATGATGACTCATGTGCATTGTGTGTGTGTGTCTGTGTGTATGAATGTGTGTGAAGTTAGACCAGAGCCTCCTTGTCTGGTTCTGAGTCTTCCCTGCAGCATAAGAGCTGTGTAACTGCAGAAGGTGTTGTAAGATCCTCTGCCCAGTTTGCTCATCTGTCGATGGGGTTAATGACGGTTCTCCATGGCTAGGCTGCTGTGCCGATAGATGATAGCACATGCAAGGCAGGTGCTACGGTGTCCAGCCACAGTGAGCTTCTCAGCCCCAGCTGTTGTCATTGCTATAATTTTATAAAAATTCTTGATTGCTGCTGTATCCAAAGCATCTCTGTGTCCTTACTTAAGAACATCGCTGTAACTGCTCTCTAGTGTTTTACTGTCTGGATGGACTTGGGTGAGGGAATCATTCCCTCCTGCTGGAGACGTGGGTTGTTTCAGCCTTTCACTATTCTGTATGGCTCTGAGGTGGGCTTCCCATAGAGAAATCTTGGCAGCACATCCTTATTTCCTGTGGCTAAAGGTGCATATGCAACATAGGGCCCTTACTGCATTTACCAAACGCTCTGCAGAAAAGTTGGATCTGTACCCCAACTCAGGAACAGGGCTTCCCAGGCCCTGCCAATTTGTACATTGTCTATTTTCTTTGCGCCTTCACCTCATTGACGTAGGAAAAATGAGCTCTTCCTTGAATCAGCATTTCCTTAATTGCTGTGAGTCTATATTTTTCATGTCTGTGGGCCATTGGTGTCCTTGTGAATTGCTTGTTCACAATTAGAACTTGTTGGGTTTTTTTAACGGAATATTCCATTTTTATTGATGTGTAAGACCTCTTCATAAATGAAGGCTATTGAACCAACCTTTGTCCTGTGTTTTCCAAATATCTTTTCCCCAATTTTTCACCCGAGTTGGTTGTTTTCCATTATTAGGGAGCTGCAGAAGCTTTTGCTTTCTGCTTTGTATGCAGTCAAATCTGTTGATCTCTCTCCCTCTCTTTTTTTTCCCACTGATTTCTGCCTTTGGAGCTGTGCTTAGATCATAATCAGAGGGCATGCCTCAATATTTGCTTTTATTGTCTTCTGATACTTTCTTCTTTTTTTAACACTCCAATCCTCAACATCTAGAGTTTACTTCATGGAGGGATCCAGCTGCTTTGTCCCAGGGTCTGGATGGCCCCTGTGACCTCCAGAGTATCCGGTGGCCTTCGGAGCTACACCCCGCCCCTTTGCTCCCCAATGCTGTGCCGGCTTCACCGTCCAGGGTCCCACCCTGCCCTGCATGCCCAGCCCCCATGCCTCACACCTACCTCTCTCCCCAGGCACCTGCGCTCAGCTGCAGCTGTCCCCGCAAGCCACCTTCCAAGTCCTTCGTGGTGATGGTGCTTCCGTGGGGACCGTGCTCATGTTCCGTTGCCCCTCCAACCACCAGATGGTGGGGTCTGGGCTCCTCACCTGCACCTGGAAGGGGAGCATCGCTGAGTGGTCTTCAGGGTCCCCAGTGTGCAAACGTAAGGACCATTCTGTCAGCTTGATGGCTCTGGGGGTGGGGGATGGTCCCAAATCCTGTCAGGAGGATGGTGTGGGTGGGGATGGCGTGGGTGTCCACTCACAAGCAGCTAGGCCAGTAGGGTCCCATTCCCAACACTGACAGCTTGCTTACAAGTCAGCAGCCGGCTGTCAGCCCTCAGCCCTCCGAGTGCCACATCAGCAGTGTGGACCCAAAGCCTCGCAGTGGGCCTCCAATCCTGGCTCTGCTACCAACTTAGCCCCTCACTGCCAAGAGGCTGCTCATGCTCTCTGAGCCAGCACTTTTTCTCTGTTAAGCAGGAAACCATTCATTCATTCATTCACATACATGTGCATATGGCGAACTTTAATAGGATATTGCATGTATCAAGAATCCTAAGTACTGGCCACCTAGAAGGCCATGACCTGCCTGGCCCTGGAGCTCCCAGTCTGTGGGAGGAGCTGGTTTTCTGGTTGTATTTGTTGTACAGGCGTTGAAGGGTCCACAAGATAGTCCCTTTTCAATGCCCAGCATGACATTTCCAAAATGAAGCCGTGTGTTATGTTAATGTGTTTTATGCATTAAAAGGGCTCAGAGTCAAAATAGTTTGGCAGACTCTGGGCTTTTATGCTGCAGGACTTCTCAGAGCCTTTAAAATGTTCACTGGATAGGTGATTGATTGAGAATGCAAGTGTTAGGATTAGATTCTGAGAGGCAGAAAACCCAAAATACTATGATCAGCCATGATGGAGCCCAACCTTCAGGGTGGGCAGGCAGGCCTGTGTGGGCTCCAGGTGGAGGGAGCCAGGCCCCTTCCCTGTCATGGCTCTGCTGGACACGGCCTCAGCGTCATGATCCAAGGTGGCAGCAGCTGTGTTCCAGGCAGCTGTTATGGGGTAAGAGGCCTCAGGGCCAAAGGGCAGGCCCCAGTGTCTCAGGAAAGGTGCTTGGTAGTTTCTCCACATCACTTCTTATCCTCCATTGGCCAGAACATGGCCCTGTGACCACTGGGAAATGTAGTCTCCATTCTGGGTGGTCAGCGTCTACTAGGGAGCATAAGAAATGGGGACCAGGAGACAGGGCCATGTCCCCTACAGGGGAGTACATGGTGTTGCTCAAATTAGGATTCCAGGGCCTTTTTTCCTCAGAACATCTGTAGAATCTGATGGAACTAGTTTTTGGAGCATAGCTGAGGTCACACGGCAGATACATAGTATTTTGGGACTTCCTGGAAAGTGACCTGAGAAGACATGTAAGCCCCTGAAGAATGTTGCCAGCTTGGGGCAACATTGTGAAAACTCACATGGGCTGGGCAAGGCCTCCTCAGCACTGTTGTCACCTCCTCTCTGTGCCTTGCCCTTCCTCCATTCCTCAAGCAGGACCCCAGTGGGTAGGAGCCAGGGAGGCCCTCATTCTGAACTCCCTGCCAGAGCTTCTCCAATGTCCAAGTCACTCTGCAAACTCCTACACACCCTACAAAAACCAGCTCAAGTAACCCCTTCAATTAGCCACTCTGCATACTCCTGCACACCCTGCTCAAATATCTATTTCTTGGGGAGAGTCTTCTCTGATAGCGCCACCTCCAGATACAGTTTGCACAGATCTTTGCCTCAGCCCACAACACCTTACTGCCCCCTTACCATGCATCACAGCTCACTGAGGGTCAGCCAGGCCCTGTCCACACCCAGGACCTGCCCCTACCACCTCTGAGGCCCCCAGCCCTTGGGCCAGGCAGACCTGGGCGAACCTGGGGCCAGGCAGATCTGGGCGAACCTGGGGCCAGGCAGACCTGGGCGAACCTGGGGCCAGGCAGATCTGGGCGAACCTGGGGCCAGGCAGACCTGGACGAACCTTGCCCAGGAGCTGGCGGCTGTCTCCACACAGTGGTGCCACCGCATGAGACCTTTGGCTTCAAGGTGGCCGTGGTCGCCTCCATCGTGAGCTGCGCCATCATCCTGCTCATGTCCATGGCCTTCCTCACCTGCTGCCTCCTCAAGTGCATGAAGAAGGGTGAGCAACGGCGTTCCAACAGGTACGGTGGCCTCGTGGTCTCGGGGTCCTTCCAGGAGGCACCTCTTGGCACCATCAGAGGAGGAGTGGGCAGAGTGTTTCATAGGAACCCCGGCACTGCCCTCAGGGCACCCATTCCTGCCACCACTGCTCTGGGCCTGCGTCTCACCATCATACCAAGTGCTGCTTCTGGCCCACACAGCGGCCACGGGCAGCATCACAGCTGGGGGACACATGGGCCCCCAAGGCCCTGCTTTTAGGCCAGGCCATGGGTTCACGTGGGATTGTTTTATTCTTTTTTTTTTTTTTTTTTTTTTTTTGAGATGGGGTCTCGCTTTGTTGCCTAGGCTGGAGTGCAGGGGTGTCATCTCAGCTCACTACAACCTCCACCTCCAAGGTTCAATCAGTTCTCCTGCCTCAGCCTCCCTAGAAGCTGGCATTACAGGCAGGTACCACCACACCTGACAGATTTTTTGTATTTTTAGTGAAGATGGGGTCTCACCGTATTGGCCAGGCTGGTCTTGAACTCGTGACCTCAGGTGATCTGCCCACCTTGTCCTCCCAAAGTGCTGGGATTACAGGCGTGAGCCACTGCGCCCAGCACTCTGCTGTGTTAATGGACTGCAGGGCTGCCACACACGCCCCTTAAACCTTGAGGGGGTGTGACTGTCACTGCAGACAGAGGGCTGCTCAACTACAGCCCACCAGCTAAGTCTGGCTTTCTGTCAGGATTTTCCCCATGGTAATTTATTTATTTACGTATTTATTGTTTTTATTTTTTATTGTGGTAAAATACCAATACATAAAACCTACCTTTTTAATGTCTACGGTTCAGTGGCATTAAGTATGTTCACGATGTAGTGCAGCCATCAGCACCATCCAGCCCTAGGACTTTGCACCACCCGTATTTGTAAGTAAAGTTTTATTGGAACACAGCCACGTTCATTGTCTACTGGTGTGTGGCTGCTTTTGGGCTGCAGTGGCAGAGTTTAGCTGTGGGAGAAATCGTGTGCCTCACCGCACCTACAACATCCACTCTTTGAGAGGTTTGCCAGCCTGCCCTGGTACTGCACAGGGTGCCCTGGGCCTACATGGAGCCCATTTCCGCTGCTATCAGGGTCACGTGTGCATGCTCAGAGTCCTTCCTCCCAAACTCTCCTCCAGGTCAGCCCAGCTGTGGTCCCAGCTGAGAGATGAGGACTTGGAGACCGTGCAGGCCGCATACCTGGGCCTCAAGCACTTCAACAAACCCATGAGCGGGCCCAGCCAGGCACACGACAACCACAGCTTCACCACGTGAGCCTGGGTCTGGGTGGGGGGGCATGCTGGGGGACAAGGGGTCCAGCTTGGTCAGGCCCTGGGGCACCTGCTGCTCCCACATGCTGAGAGCCGGGGCACACCTGGCTCACCCAGAACCTTCACTCTCGTCTCTAAAACAAGAGGCTGGTGGTCTTTGTAGTACTCTTCCTGACTGTGACATTCTAGGACTCAGAGCTGCCCCCAGCAGTGTTTTCATCTAGAAGATCCATCCTCCAGGGAGGCTGAAGCTTCCACACACCCGTGTTCGCTCCACCCACACCCAGCAGGGCTCTGCACTGAGCCGCAATCACTTGTTCTCCCTCCTGTCCCCTCTCCCTCTCCTTTCTCTTTCTCTCTTAATATACACATACATTTTTTTTGCCCTGAACCAATAGAAAGACATTCTTTTTCTGAGTCCAGAAATCTAATATTGATTGGCCAGGTGCGATAGCTCATGCCTTAATCCCAGCAGTTTGTGGGCTGAGGTGGGAGGATCACCTGAGGTCAGGAGTTTGAGATCAGCCTGGCCTACATGGTGAAAACCCAACGGGGTTTCACCCAAACAAAAAATTAGCCTGGCGTGGCGGCAGACACCTGTCATCCCAGCTACCTGGGAGGCTGAGGCAGGAGAATCGCTTGAGCCCGGGAGGCGGAGGTTGCAGTGAGCCAAGATGGCACCACTGCACTCCAGCCTGGGTGACAGAGCCAGACTCCGTCTCATAAAAAAACAAAACTAAAAGAAAACCAACAACAACAGCAAAAAAACCTGAACAGAAATCTAATATTGATGCACGTGGCCTGTCGAGTGGAGAACATCTCAGCTGATGAGCAGCAGCGTTGAGCGTGCCCACCCTTTGGTCCATAATCACACGCGGTGCTCAGCCGCCAGGTCTCTGAGCTCCTTAAACTGGAATGGGCCTTCAGTTTTTTGTGGCATAGTCTTCTGAGGGTTCCAGGTCAGTGTTCGCATACGGAGCTCCTGTCTGGATCTGTGCGGTGTTTCTGCATCACCAGGCCCCGCTGTGCATTCCTGCTGCAGGGCTGAGTGCGCAGATCATAGCCACGGGCCAGGCTGCCCCCACAGGCCACATGGAATGGGGTCTCTTGGCTGAGGCAAAGCGCCCCAGGTCCCTTCACTGTCAGAGCATGAGGGAGGGGCTCTTAAGGGTCCCTCTGCTGCCTCAGCGGCCTCCTACTCATGGTCTCAGCATGGAAGGGCGATCCTCCAGATCCGTTCTTGCCTTGGGCATTACGGAATGGTGACTTTGTTCATTCTGTTGCAGTTCTGACGTTCCTTCTATCAGGAATGAGGATAAGCTGGTTTTTTCTTTCCTTTCTTTCTTTCAATTTTGTTTTGTTCTTTTAGCATCAGGTGAACTCGTGAGTATTCTTTCCTGAAATTTATTTTGGGAAAAGTTCAGAAATGCACAAAAGTAAAATATTGTCCTGGATCTCCTGCTCCCGCCTCCCATTCTCATGGTCACCAGCTCAGCCAGGCCACCCCATTCGAGCCCGCCCCCCACATTATTTTCAAGCACACTTTTTGTGGGCTCCCGTTGTTCTTGGCAGTGGGAGCTCCGCCAAGCTGTGGCCTGTGTCCTTCTGATCCTTCGCCGTCAGTCTGTGAGTGCTTCCTGCCTTGCACAAGATGTTCCAGCCCCATCTTGAGCTTTCTGTGCCCGGCCCTGGGGTTGGCCACTGCAGTGCAGGCAGGCACCGAGACGACATCATTGAGCTTGGCTTCCCTTTCTTCAGGCCCTCCCACTGGAGCCTTTCGAGGCTGCAGTGCGCTTGGTCCCATCCCTCATGGCCTCACTGGGTGACTGTAACAGCGCGTCGGCTTTCTCCCCTGTAAAGTGCGATGGCAGTGGTGCTCACATTCTCAGGTTGTTGAGGCTACCTGAGTCCAGGTGTGTGCCTCTCTTGCCAGGCCCAGGGGGAGAGCTTGGTGAATACTGTCATTGCCACTCTTATGACCTTATGCAGATGGGGAAACTGAGGCACGGGAGGGGGGTGATCTGTGTGGCCCTGGGTTGCACACATCGTGTTGGGTCTGGCCAACACCTGCAGGGAGGGAATTCACCTTTCCATCTCCTTTCCTGGCACTTCAGGTGTGCACTGCATCACCAAGGATGCAGCAGAAATGCTGCCATGAGACTTCTGCACTTAGTAGCACGTTCCAGGTCACCGCGGTGGTGTGAGGCCTTCAGGCTGTCATTCCTTATGGTAGCCCGTTGTCCCAAAGTTTCCAACATCTGCGAGACCCTGCCTGCTGAGCGGTCAGGCATGGTCAGCGTCTTTTTGCTTAGTGCTGTTTTTCTTTTTCAAGACCACACTCTTTGGGGCGATCCTGGGAATCCATTGTTTAGGCCTGACGTTCTGAATGTGTTACGACCAGATCCTTTCTCTGGGAGCTCTGGTATAAGTGACTTCGGCCATAGTTTTCTGGGGACTGTACCATCACTGAGTGCGGATCATTTGCTCATCATGATTCTTATAGTGGCTGTAAGTTGCACGGGTAATTTCCGTCAGCATTTCGTTGATGAGTGTCGAGGAAGAATGTTTCCTCCAGCCTTGGCTCACCAGTGGCATTGCTAGCATTGCTCATTTTCTGTTTTCTCTGCTGAATTACCTCCTAATGTTTTACTCATGTGTTACGGGAGGGCACCTGGATCGCTGATTGGCTACAAGTTTATCAGGGCTCTTTCCTTTTTTTATTTTTAAGACCGAGTCTTGCTATGTTGCCCAGGGTGGAGTGCCACAGCACAGTCTCAGCTCACTGCAACCTCCTCTTCCTGGGTTCAAGCAATTTTCCCGCCTCAGCCTCCCGAGTAGTTGGCATTACAGACACCCGCTACCACACCTGGCTCATCTTGTATTTTCAGTGGAGACGGGGTTTCACCATGTTGGCCAGGCAGGTCTCAAACTCCTGCTCTCAAGCAGTCCACCCATCTCAGCCTCCCAAAGTGCTGGGACTACAGGTGTGAGCCACCATGCCCGGCCTCCTTTCCCTTTCATTTTAGTTTTGTTGGGGCCCTGGTGGCTAATGCATTTCCTTCTGGGGAGTAAGATATCCAAAGGCAGGTTCAGAGCTCCTCCATTGCCCCGCCTGTGATCCCTGCTCCCCGTTACAGCACCGGGGCCAGATCGTCCTGTGTCATAACTGGGAAAAGTGCCCATGGACTGGGGGAAGGAACAATTGCCTCTCAAGGCAACATGGTGTCCAGGATGCGGGCGGCCATGGCTGCTGCTGCTGCTGCAGGGGCTTTGCTGGCCAGAGCATGAGGCCAAGGGGCTCCCAGGGGTGCTGCCTGGGGCTACACGTCTGCCTGGTCCCAGCGCCACAGACACCAGCTCTTACACTGCAGGGACTTGCAGTGTGTGGTCAGACGTGTGTGCCCCATCCAAGGGCGGCCACAGATCTGTGTAGGGAGCTGTGCTTACCTCCCCCAGGGAGTGAGAGAGCCATCTTGGGGGCCACTGTGATAGTCAGCTCAAGAGGCAGGAAGTGGTGGTGAGGCTGAGTGCTGATTGGGAGGGGGAGGACCCTTAGGGCAGAGCCCCTTCCTGGAGCTGTCATACATGGGGACATCAAGCACTCAGTCCAGCTTCGTGGGGACTCAGAGAAGGCTGGTCCTGCCCAGGGCTACCCAGCCAATGCAGGCAGAGTTCCCTGAGTCCTGGACCCCGGGCTCCCAGCAGGGTCCTTGGGATATGCCTGTGCTGGTACTGCCCACCCCCAGGCAGGGCCCAGGCTGCCTCCACAGGTGGTAAATTGCCTTTGGCAAGGTGGGGTTTGCCTCTTGACCTTGTCTTTATTTCATAAATACTTCTCAGCACTTGCAGTGTGCCAGACACTGTTCTGAACTCTTTCAACTATTAACCCTTTTCACCTGGAGGTGGGTACTACTTTTATTCCATTTTCCAGGTGAAGAACCAGGCAGGTTAAGAAACTTGTGTAGACTCCCACACTACCAGTAAGAGTCAGGCTAGGTGAAGTTGGTCTGGCTCCCAGCTCCATGAAGCTGCCTTTCCTCTCCACTAATGATTGATGCATTCACTTACTCATTGCACCAGCAGATCATTTCTTAATTCCTACTACTTCCTAAAGTTTTTCTGAGAATTAGCTGTGGGTAGGAACAGTAATCCAGGAAAGCTTCCTGGAAGAGGTGATGCCAGAAGTGAAAGGACTAAGAGAGCTTGCTTTGGGAGGGTAGAGAGACAGCCTTTGAGGGGGGGAAATAACATGCAAAGGGCTGGAGATGGGAGCCACCAGGCAGCCCGCTTGGAGCCGAGGCTAATGTGTGTGAAGGGCAGAGACAGGGCAGGGCCAGGGTCTGGTCAGCCTGGGAAATGGCTTGGTTTGTCTCGGCCGTGGGTGGGAGAGCCACAGGAGTACTGCGGGTGGAGCAGGTGGGCCATCTAGCTCCTGGCCGCCAAAGAGGACAGCCCTAGCAGGAGAGAAGTTGTCCTCCCCTTGACACTCCTGCTCCCCAGCGTCCCTTCTCTGCCTGGGATGTCCCAGCCCCTGCCCAGGCAGCTGGGCTCCCAGTAGTTTTTGCATAGTCTGAGCCCTAGGAAGTCCCTTCCCACACCGTAGCTGGACAAGTGTCTGGCTCCTGGGCCATGCCTTGGTTGTATGGATGAAGGGCCCAGCAGGGAGATGGAGCGGCCTCTGTGCACCGTAGGGTGCAGGGCAGCTCCCGGCAAGAGGAAACAGGCTCCCCAATGCTCAGAGCAGCAGTTGCCCCAGGCCTACTGAAGCCCCAGGGCCTGGGTACCTGGGAAGGTGTAGAGCTGGGGGTTAAACGCTATCCTCACTCTTTTGCCAGCTCACGCCTCTTCTCTCCACAGAGACTATGGCGAGAGCACCAGCAAGCCGGCCAGCATGACCTGCGGCGTGGACAAGGACCCCGGGATCCCCAGGCCTCTGGGCCTCAGGGCCTCCTCCAGCTCACCCCAAGCCCAGGTGATGGTGCATATGGCGAACTGCAGGCAGCCCCTGCCTGCCTCTGGTCTGACCACAGGGATGCAACGACAGCCCACAGCATATGCACTAGGGTGACCCAGGAGTGAGGCCGATGCCCACACTCCACACCGGGAGGCCAGGCTGACCCCACCAGCCAGTCAGCTGCAACTCCACGTGCGCCCAGCTTGAGACTCTTCAGTGGAATCAGCTTCCAGGTGTAGGGACCCCTCAGGGGGCCAAGCTGACATCCAAGGCTGAGGACCCCAGCAGGGGGAGTGTTCTTTTCCGACACGGCCTGGCCATAATGATTTTTATAGTTATGGCTTACTTGAAACCACTACTGAGGGTAAGATACCGGCTGTGGCCTCCCACTAACTAGCATTCCTTTAAAGAGACTGGTAGATGTTTTAAGCAAATCTAATTTTGTATCATAAAATAAGAAAATAGCAATAAACTTCTTTTCAGCACCTACAGATGGCTACCTCAGCACCTTCCTCCACAGGATGTGCTGCTCCAAGCAGGGACCCATGGAGAGGTCTGCAGCTGTTGTCTGTCAAAGTGCAGATGAGGGGTGTTAAGTAAAACAAAATAATTACTTCTAATACCAAAAAATACAAAGGTAACGGTGGTTGGCTGATGTTAGAGTCAGCAGAGGAGACTTCCCGTTTTTTTGTTTGTTTGTTTTCAGGGCTAGTTTCTGTTTAACTCTGAAGAAAAATAATCTGGTATTGGTTAGTGAGGAAGGGGTGTACTGAGGTGTGACTCACCTGTCCTGTCACGGCCAGGTCTCCTTGGCCAAGACAAACATTCAGTCAGTCAGTCAGTGGGGCGTAAGGTTTTATTTCTATTTCACAGCCGTGACACCTCCACATGGCTGCCTCATGTGGCCTGGGCTTCCTTGCAACATGGCGTTTGGTTTCCAATGTGAGAGTTGCAATGTGAGTACCAGGTGGAGGCCATTTTGCCTTTCAGGTCCTGGCCTTGGAAATCATGCTGTGTCGGTCCGTTGGGAGTCAAGGCTGCCTTCTAACACAGGGAGGAGAGTTGGACTCCATTGCTAGGCAGGGCAGAGTGCTGACTGGTGAGAAGAAAACTGGCAGACATATTTACAACCATCATAGTCACCTTTAACCCAATCACTTGTCAAAGCAATTTTATAAAAGGTGACCGATTTCAACTGGGTGTGGTGGTTCATGCCAGTAATCCCAGCACTTTGGAAGGCCGAGGTGGTAGATCACGAAATCAGGAGTTCAAAACCAGCCTAGTCAAAATGGTGAAACCCTGTATCTACCAAAAATACAAAAACATAGCCAGGCGTGGTGGCAGGCGCCTGTCATCCCAGCTACTCGGGAGACTGAGGCAGGAGAATTGCTTGAACACAGGAGTCGAAGGTTGCAGTGAGCCGAGGTCACACCGCTGTACTCACTCCAGCCTGGGCAACAGAGCGAGACTCCGTTTCAAAAAAAAAAAACAAACGAACAAAGGGTGACTAATTTCCTACCCTCCCAGCTTCACTCCCAGAAGGGACAGTCTGTACCGCAGGCCTGTGTGTACATAGCCACACCTGCTGCAGGCATAATTTTAGATGTTTCTGCCTGCTGCTGCGCCTCTTGTTTGCTTCTACTTAAAATGAACTCAGAGCTCTTTCGGTAGCTCTTGGTCCTACCCTCTCTCTTACCTCCGAACCCCACATTTGTCCTGGGCCAATTAAAACTATACCTCAGCCTCCCATAATTTGGGGTGTGACCTGTCTCTGGCCATTGAGAAAAGCCACTGGGTTTGCCCTTTGACCTTCCCCTGCTTCCTGCCTGGAGCTCAGCAGCCACGTTGGGGCCATGAGGAGGAGGAGCTGAAGGTCAGGAGGAAGAAGCCCTTATTCTTCGTGGCTCCTCGTGGACTGAAGCCACACGTGTCATGTCCCTTAGGCCCAGATACTTTCCTGATTCGCGCTACACAGCGTCATCCATCTGACAGGTGTCCCATGATTTATGCGACACATCCCCAGCCAAGGGATGCTTGGGTGGTTTCACATTTCTGGCCATCACATTTTTAGGCACCTTGATACTGGGATGCTGTTTCCTTCGGGCAGATTCCTGGAGTGGGATTGTGAGGCCAGAGTGTGCCTGGTGGTTTCCTGTCAAGCACTGGAGCATCTCAGGGCACACGGGGACACTGAGGCAGGGGAGGGGCAGATCCAGCCCTCACCAGGCCGGTGCAGCTCTCTTCTGCTGGGACTCCTGAGCTCTCCTTGGCTTTTATGGGAGTGGGAAGTGGTGCCCCTCAGCTGCGTGCCTCAGGGGACCCACGGGCTAAGCGGTCAGTCTGGGTCCAGGCCTGGTGGTGGGACGCCAGCCCACACGCCCAGCCTGCCACCGCTGATCTGGATACCAGGGGATATTGAGTCACATCAGGGTCAGAAACTTCTAGTTCCTATGGGACTTAAGCAGCGCCAAGGTTTGGCGCCATTGACAAAAGGCTCTGGGCTCTCCTGTTCTGAGTTCTCGTCCCTATTCAGCCCTTTCCACTGCTAACCCCGTTGTGAGGTGGGACCAGGTAGGTGGAGGCTGTAGATCACCACCATGCGGAACAGGCCAGGCCGGGTGGCTGGAGCTAAGGGGGCGAGGGGCCTGCAAAGGGAGATGAGTGTTTTGCACCCAGGTGGCTGATGCTGGGCTACTGGAGCAGCAAACAGGAGAACCGGGGTGAAGGGCTCCAGCTCCCAGTAGCTGACAGTTACAGAAATGGGTGTCCAGATGGCCATGGAGGGGCTGCACTGGACAGAGGGGGCAGAGGGTCCAGAGGGGAGGAAATGACATGAGGCATGGCAGGGCCAAGCCATTGCCCAGGAGAGCTGTGGGGCATGAGCCCCTGACAGTGCAGCATGCTGGATCCCCCCAAGTCTGCACCACGGCCTGGGGGTCTCGGCTAGACCGAGAGATGGTACAGCGGGGGAGCAGAGAGCCGAGTCCTCCCACAGGCATGGTCTGAGAATCTGTAGGAGGACTCGGCTATCTGGGACCTCTAGGGTTTGTCTGGGGAGATTTGGGGCCAACTTCCCCTTCATCTTGCCCCCGAGGCAAGGAGCTGGCCCCAAATCTCCTCAAAAAACCCTAGAGCCCCAATACTCACGAGTATGGGGAACAAAGAAAAGGGACCACCTACCGCTCTGATTTTTTTGGACACACCCAGCTCACTCCCATTGAAGGCCTTGGCACACGCTGTTCTCTCTGCCTGGACCACTTGGCCCTTGCTGGCCACATGGCTCATTCCCATACTCACCTTCTCAGCTCAAAAACCAGTAACGGCAGGGGGCGGTGGCTCACATCTGTAATCCCAGCACTTTGGGAGGCGGAGACGGGTGGATCACGAGGTCAGGAGATTGAGACCATCCTGGCCAACATGGTGAAACCCCTTCTCTACTAAAAATACAAAAATAGCTGGGCGTGGTGGCACGCGCCTGTAGTTCCCAGCTACTTGGGAGGCGGAGGCAGGAGAATCTCTTGAACCTGGGAGGCGGAGGTTGCAGTGAGCCGAGATTGTGCCACTGCACCCCAGCCTGGGCAACAGAGTGAGACTCCATCTCAAAAAAAAAAAAAAAAACAGTAACTTCTGTCGTTACTGTGTCCATTAGGACTGGTGAGGTTATGCTACTAAAATGAGCAATCCGCTGAATCTCAGGGATCAAACCACCAAGTTGATTTCCTGCTTGCACTGTGCGTCCAGGCTGGATTGGCAGGGGCGGGCTCTGCTCAGTAGAGTCACCAGGGACCCCGGCTGATGGAGGAGCCCCCATTCCAGCTTGAGGGTCCAGTCTCGTGGCAGGGGAAGAGGATACAAGGGTAGGAGGGAGCACACGTCACTTCTGTTCATAATGTGTTGATCAGACTAAGCCACACCACAAAGTCACCAGGGGATCACTCTGCAAAGGAGTGGGGAAACAGCCATGAGCAATGTCCAGGCTGCCATGTCGTCCTTCTTGTCACCTCAGGACCCCTGGGGCCTGGTTCAGCTGTCTTTCAGATTTACTGTTGCTGAGACCGATGGTTTTCAGTTGAGATGAAAGCCAAGTTATCAAAGAAGCATGAGTCAGTCTTAAATATAGGAATGGTGCCACTCTGATAACCAGAAGTGGCTGAACAGTTAGAGAATTGGCTTAAGGTGTCAAAAGGAGACATCTTTACTCAGCAGAATGTAAGTGATCGGGGAAAAAATATCATGTCTCCTGAACTAATTCCTCAACAACGTGGTTACCTATGTGTTTCATTTCTCTCCTGCTGTATAGTGAATCACTCCAAAACTCAGTGGCTCACAGCAGCAGCCGCCATGTTATCCTGCTTGCTCCTGGTTCTGTGAGCTTGCTGGGCTCAGCGAGGTGGTTGTGGCTTGTGCCCCTCACGTGTGGCTGCAGTCAGACAGTGGCCGGGGCAGAATCTCCCAGATTCACTCACTGGGTTTCAAGAGTAAGCAGAGACAGCAAGTGGGAGCTACCAGCTCCTTAAGGCCCGGGCCTAGCACGATGCTGTATTGGTCAGGCGGTCCCAGAGCCCAGATTTGGATGCCTCCAGACACCCCAAGCTCAGGATGGACAGAGAACTCAGTTTTCCTCCCTCCTTCCCCGCCCCCAGGCCAGAGCCCTTCCCTTTCTCTCAGGCCCCACAGCCAATCCTTTGATGCATCCTCAGACGTCATCCAGAATCTACCCCTTCTCCCCACCTCACCGCTGTGGGAGCGAAAAGCGCCACCACCCCGGTTCAGGCCGCCTCTCACCTGGACCATGACAGTAGCTGCCTCATGGTCTCCCTGCGTCCAGGCAAGCTCCCCACCAGAGTCAACTTACACACAGCTACCAGCAGGTTGGTTTTGGAAATTACGGCAAAATACACATAAGGTTTACCTTTTTTTTTTTTTTTTGAGACAGTCTTGCTCTGTCACTCAGGCTGGAGTACAGTGGCATGATCATAGCTCACTGCCACCTCGACCTCTGTGGCTCAAGGGATCCCACCTCAGCCTCCCAAGTATCTAGGACTACAGATACATGCCCCACGCCCAGCTAACATTTTAACTTTTTTTTGTACAGACAGGGTCACACTATGTTGCCCAGGCTGGTCTTGAACTCCTGGCCTCAAGTGATCCTGCTGCTTCGGCCTTGCACAGCGCTGAGATTACAGGTGTGATTACCATTTTAATCATTACAGGTAAACAGTTCAGTGGCAGTTCAGACGCAAGGCATTAAGTGCATCGCGTTGCTGTGCGACTGTCACCACCGTTAATCGCTGGAACTCTTTCATCTTCCCAGACTGAAACTCTGTCCCCATGAGACACTAATTCTCCATTCCCCTCCCCACAATGCCTGGCAGCCACCATCCAGTCTTCTGTTTCTATGAATTTGACTACTTTAGATACCTCACATAGGTGGAGTCCCGCAGCATTTGTCTTTTTCTAACTGGATTATTTCACTTTGTATCATGGCCTCAAGGTTCACCCTTGTTGTAGAATTTCCTTCCTTTTCAAGGCTGAATAAGGCCACATTTTGTTTATCCATTCACCTGTTTTGTTTTGTTTTTTGTTTTTTTTGGGGGGAGGGGGTGGGACAGAGTCTCACTCCATCACCCAGGCTTGAGTGCTATGGCACAACCTCAGCTCACTGCAACCTCTGCCTCCTGGGCTCAAGTGATTCTCCTGCCTCAGCTTCCTGAGTAGCTGGGGCTACAGGCGCCCACCACCACACCCAGCTACTTTTTGTATTTTTAGTAGAGATGAGGTTTCACCATGTTGGCCAGGCTGGTCTCGAACTCCTGACCTCAAGTGATCCACTCATCTCTACCTCCCAAAGTACTGGGATTACAGAGGTGAGCCACCACACCCAGCCTATCCATTTATGTCTTGATAGACACGTGGGTTGTATCCACCTTTTGGCTACTGTGAATCAGTGTACAGATAGCTCTTTTGAGACCTTGCTTTCAGTTCTTTTGTGTATACAGAGGGTTGTTAAAATATATAAATCAGAGCAAATCACCATGCAAGGTCTTCCCCCAGCTTACAGCCCCCAAACCATGGGTTCCCAACTGCCTGACCTGTGTGATTCTGCCTAATATGCCCAGTCACTCCCTGTTATTGGTCCCCTGACTCCACTCTAGCCACAATATCGCATTGGCTGTCCCTCAAGCACAGCAAGTTCATTTCTGCCTCAGGGCTCCTGCGTGCCCTGTTTCATCTGAGCACGTCTTCAGCTATCATCTAGCTTCCTTAGTGCAGCCAGGCCTCTGCTCAGATGTCTAATACATCAGTTATTTATTGCTGTGGAACTGATTACCTCAAAACCTGGAGCTCCGACACAATCATCATTTATTCTCTTTCACTTGGTGTGGCAAAAATTGGGGTTTTTCAGGGTGGTTCTGACTCAGGGTTTCTTATGCCACTGCAGTCAGATGTCAACCAGGGTTGCAGTCTCATCTGAAGGCTCTATTGGGGCTTGGGCTCCACTTCCAAGATGATTCACTCTCACACAGTGAATCAGTACTGGTTGTTGACTGGAGGCCTAGTTCCTCCCCACACAGGGCTCTCTACAGGTCAGGCTGACAGCCTTACAACACGGTGGCTGATTTGCCCCAGAACAAGCTATCTGAAGATGCAAGGCTGAAACCATGATGCCCTCTGTGACCCAGCCACTCTTGCCACTCTTCACTGGCCACACAGACCAGCCTGATTGACTGTGGGAGGAGACTACACAAGGGCATGACCTGGGATGTGAGGATTGCTGGGGCCACCTTGGAGGCTGGCAGCCTGACAGGCATCTTCCACCTCTTTCTTTGCCTGACTCACCTCCCTAGCTCTTAACAGATCAACATGCCAATGTGTATTTGTGTCCTCTGGTAACAGGGAAGCTCCATGGTGAGTAGAGCTTCCTGTCTTCCCTGTGATCTAGCTCTGGGTTGGGCATATGTTTAGGGGACATTTTTTGGATGAATTAATGAGTGACAGGATAAATGATGGCCCCTGGCCATGTGAGAATGTGGGAGGACAATGTCCTCGCTCCTCAGTGTTCAGGCCCCTCATTACCCACCATCACCTCTTGGCCTGGTCACAGTCAGCTCCAGCCATGCAGGTCTCCCACAGCCCATGGGGGTTGCATCCCTCCTACCCCTGGCCTAGGAATACCCCATCTTCAGCCTCAGTCTCTCGGGGAGGCTACCCTGTCATTTTTACAGTATCTGTCCTCACCCTTCTATTCTTAACCCTAATTGTCAACATAGCTAGCCATGTGCATTTATTAAGTGCCTCCTGCATGCCAGCCCTTATGAAATGAACACTGCAGCATAGAGGATGGTCAGCAGGGAAACCGTCATTGGGCACAGTGGGGTGTGGTGGTGAGTGATGTGGTCTGGAAGGGCCAGAGTCCAAGGTGGGCAAGGATGCTAGGTAGGGAGCTGGGAAGAGCATTCTGGGTGGAGGTCACAGCACACATGAAGATTTGTAAATGGCAGAGCTGGCTGCTGGAGGAATAGGAAAGCTATGAGCCTGGGGTGGGGGAGGAGGATGGTCAGATTCAGTGTTATGGCCCCTGTGGCCACCATGTGGTTTCTGGGCTGTGGAGTCAAGGATGGGGCAGGGAACCAGTAAGACGTGAGAAGGCAGCTGCCACCTTCCAGGCAAGAGATAACAGGGATGGTGGCCACCGAAGTGGGAGCAGGGCTGGGCTTGGAAGAGACAGCTCACGAGGACAGGGTGCAGGTGAGCAGAGGCCTGAGTGAGGAAAGGCTAGCCCTATGAAAACCAGGGGGAACTGCCTCCACCCCACCCAGTGCAAAGAACTCCCGTGGAAATGAGCTTTGTCTGCGTGTAAAATTGTGCTTGCTTTCTCATGAGATCAAGCATGTGATGGCAAGAAAATCTGAGAGAAGCCAATAGCAAGGTGGGGGCCGTTCAGAGGAGTGGGTGTCAGGGCCAGGGCATCTGTGACATCAACAAAGATTCTTTCCTTGACCAAACTTTAGTCAGGACCCTCAACTTTCTCCTTGGCCCATCCATGAACTTCCTTGTAAAAATCCAGTTTCAACAAAAAGCCCTCCTAGTGAGTTTAGCAAGAACTCCCCACCCTGGATACCTGATCACCCCGATACCCAATCAGGGTCCTCGCCCCACCATCCCTGGGTGAGGTCTCGTCAGTCCAGCCTATCTTTGCAAGAATTCTGTCAGCCGGAATCCCCCTCACCCCAATGTTTCCTCTTCCTATTTTCCATCCTCGGAGCCCCCTCCTGTCCCACTTGTCCTTGCTGTATTTGGAGTTGAGCCCAGTTCTCTTCTGACATCTCTCTTCTCCTATCACAAGAGTCCTGAATAAAATGTGTTTCTACATCTATAACCACAGTCCAGCTCTGGTTTTTGACTAACCAAGGGCAGGGCTTCCTGTTCATGCTTCGCCTTGGTTCACACTTTCTAAGGGTCCCCCACCTTCCTAGTACCTCACTTTCCATTTGGGGTCCAGGCAGCCAGGGCTGGCCAGGAGGGAGGATGCGTGTGCAGGGGAACACCCAGGACCTGCCCTTTGACTGTGGGGTGCCTGTGCCTGCTTGCAGCTCCTGCAGGGGCATCCTGGCTGTAGACCCCTGGCTGCACCAGCAGCTGTCCTGCTTTCGGCCAAGGCCTTCCATCCCATAGGCTTGGAGGGCATATCCCAGAGGGCACAGGGCTTTGAGGCCCTGCATGTAAACTTGGGTTCCTTGAAGTAAATCCTCTTCAAACCCTTGGGTGGACAAGGAGCAGTGACCTGTACCTGGGAGGCCATGTCTGGCTGCTAGACTTTGGGCAAGGGGCTTCATGCTCCAAGCCTCAGGTTCCCTGTCCGTCACATGGCCAGGGGCAATCCTGAAGGGGCTGGGGTGGGGGCTCCCTGAAGGTGGGCAGTGCCTGAAGCCCCTGAGGTCCCCACTGTGTCCCCCTTCCACTCAGTCCCCACCCTTATGGCTCTGAAATCTCAGTGGCAAGAGTATGTGCAAAATAAACCCAGAAAGTTAAGTACTAGACACCATAACAGTGTGATGGATGCAGAAGAATTGGGGTCAGGCTGCATCCCACTGGGACACAAGAGGCCATCTGGGGAATCCCCCTCCAGATCCCCCCAGGGAGCACCTGGAACCCAGAGCCAGCCTGGACTCACTCAGGCACACATGCAGATGAAAGGCCTGGAGGGATCCACAGGCTGGGCCACTGCCCTCCTGCCCTGGGGCTGGTCCTGTCCATGGGCCTGGGGCAGGTTGGATCTGATGGCAGCCTGGCCTCCCGGGGAACCCGGGCAGGGGCTCACCTTCCGTGTTTGGGGACAACGGTGGCTGCTGTGCAATGACCATGACTGGGCCCCAAGAGTTTTGAGGTTACCAGGTGACAACTGCACCCATTCTCCAGATGCCTTGGATGCAGGCCCTGATGGCAGGTCATGGCACAGTGGAGAACTGAGGCACAGCGACAGACAGCACATGGACTGCAGGGACCACTGTGCTGTCCCAGAAGTGAACACTGCGTTGGGCACCCCCATTCCGGGTCAGGCTCCGGCATCTCAAATTAGAGCTGCTATGGAGGAACGGCCAACACAGGCAGAGAGGGAAACGGGAAGGGAAGCTGCTGCTGCTGGCTGGGAGGGCGCTGCTCTTCCTTCTCGGGTCTCCCATTTCCTGGCTGGGGCCCAATCGCATCAAGTGGGGCTGGGGATTCTTGCGGTGGGCGCAGGAGCTGGAAAGGCCAGGCCTACGGGAAGCGGGAAAGCGGACGGGAAGGTGGGGAGTTTGCCCGAGGTCACTCATTTTACAGTCCAAGAAACTGAGGCTCGGGCAGGTTAAGTGACCTCCATAGTTAGGGTCACACTGCCAAGCTAGCGTCTTCTTTTGAAGGTGGGGGACGGGGGTCCCCCAAGAAGGCGATGCCCACCCCCGGCGAGGTCACACCGTTGAGTCCAACTTCTCCCCTGGATCTGGGCACTGCCTGCTTCGGCTGGTCCCTGTGCGGTCCTGGACGCCCACCGGCCTCTTGCCCCAGGCCTGGCCCTGTACCACCAAGGGCCTGACTTCCTGCATGACCTTGGATCAGTCACGTCCCCTCTCAGAGTCTCAGTTTCCTCATGCCAGGGGTGGGGCGCGAGGCCGAGGGCGGGCGGCGGACGGAGTGGGCCACCGCCCGTGCCACCTGGGTCCCGACTCCGCCACCCAGCGCGGCAGGGCCCGGAAGGGCAGGCCCAAGACGGACGGGGCCCCCGGCAGGAGCGGGCGGAGCCAGGGAGGCGCGCGGCCGCAGTAGGTGAGGCCGCGCCGAGGGCGGGACTTGAATGCGGGCAGGGCTCGAGTGAGAGGCGGGGCTTAAGGCCCCTGGTCAACGCCCGCGGGACCCGCGCCCGGCGAGGGGAGGGACTCTGGGCCCCTCACGGCGTCTTAACGGACGCTGGGAGAGGCGGGAGCCCGGTGGTGCCCGCCCACGTACGCCGCGGCAGGGTCGAGCAGGAAGGGGCGGGGCTCAGGGTCTCTGGAGGCGCGGAGGCCGACGCCGAAGGGGCGGGGTTCGAGTGAGGGGCGGGGCCCAGGGCTCCAGGAGGCGCGGAAGCCGAAGGAGGGGGCGGGGCTCGCGAGGGGGCGGGGCTCGGGACTCCCGGAGGCGCGGAAGCCACCGCCGGAGGGGGCGGGGCTCGAGTGAGAGGCAGGGATCAAGGATCCTCGCAGCGGCCTAACCCAGGACGGCAAGGGGGCGGAACTCGAGTGAGGGGTGGAGTTTAGAGCCCTGGATGCGCCGTGGAGGGCGCGGCAGGGGCGGGATCTACCGGAATGGGGAGGGGCTCATCGGGGGCGGGGTTTAGACTCCCCGAGGCTACGGTGCAGCAGCCGGGGACGGGCCTAGTGAAAAGGGGCGGGAGATCACGGCCCGCTGGCGGCAGTCACCGGAGCGAGTGGACCGGGCGGCCGACCGAGGGGCGGACGCACGGCGCGGCAGACGTCTGGGGACTGCAGGCGGCGCCGTGTCCATCGCCATGACAGGTGGGCGCGGGGCTGGCTGGGCGCAGGGGTGCGGGCGCCCTGGATGGGTGGCCCGGCCCAAGGGTCCGGCTGCTTTGTGAGTCGCCTTGCAGGCCGCGCCTGGGCTGCAGGGGCCGAGTGACCTTGGCCCATCAGCTGGCGGTGGTGCGCGGGTGCACCCTTGAGAGGTGGTGGGTGTCCCGGGGCTTCTGCCCGGCGGGGCCATGTCTGCCGAGGCGGTGCCCGGCGATGGGCGGTGGCCAGGCGCGGGGCCGAAGAGGGCGGAGGTTACAGGGCAGCTCCGGGGTGGGGCTGCACGGCCAAGATCTGGGTTCGGCCACTGCAAATCTGTGTTGGGAGGTGTCCCGCGGTGGGGAGTTTGGCCTGAAATAGTAGGCGGTGATAGAAATGACACCAGGGAGCATTCACAAGGGTCCTGCTGTGATTCTGGCCATGGAAACAACGCTCCATCCTTGCCACCACCCAAACGAGGTGGCGGGACTGGAGATGCGTTCCTCGGAGGCGTGTGGTTTCTGTGGGACTCTGTGCAGCCTCCCAGACTCCCTCGAGGGTCCACGACCCCCTTGCCCCTGTTTAGGCCTAAGGGAATCGGGAACAGCAAGTGGACCCTCCAAAGTTGTTGTGCTCCACGCTGGTGGCCCCAGCCCAGCCATCCTCCCCAGGGCCTCTCTGGTCTGAGGACCTGCCCACCGTCCTCCTGGTCTCAGACAAACAAGATGACCCTGCTCTGTGGACCCTTCTCCCCTGTTGGAGAAGCCCCATGAGGGTGATAAGCTGTTAAAGAACCCCATGGTAGCCCGGTCAGGGAATATGGGGGTTCCCAGAAGCCACACTTGATTCTCAATGTTCTGCTTCATGGAGCAGAATTGGCTCAGGGGTCAGGGTGGCCCCAGAAGTCCCTAGTCCTCTCTCTCCGTGCTTCCTCACTTGAGTCTCAGCCTAGGCCCTGCACACAAATAGGATCTCATGGGCTGGAAACCGATGACTTCCAGGACACCAGGCCAGAAGAGACCCCTTCTTATTTGTGACTACCATTTCTGAGCACTTACTGTGCACTGGACCTTATGTTGGGTGATTCCTGTCCAAAATGATCAGATGGGGACACGTGGAATATCTTGTCTGTGTACAGATGGGAAACAAAGTCTTAAACTGTGCCCTGCCCAGGGTGGGATTCCCTAGCTCCCTTAGCGAGTTCATCAAAATGTGTGGGGCACAATTCAGAGCTGTGTTGGTCTTCAAGGAGGCCTGCCCCAGGGACTGGGTGTTGGCAGAGCCTGAGGCCTTGCTGTCCATTGAGGAGCCTTCTTGCACAAAGGGACCCTGTCCCTTGCTGTCCGTCAGAGAAGCCTTCTTGCACAAAGGGACCATGGAGCTGGGAGAGCACATCAGGCAGGGGTTCCCGAAGGCTCTGACTGTCAGCTTCACCTTTTCGAGAGAGTGGGAACTGTGTACGTTTCCCACCTCCTGTGTCTACCCTCTGGGCCTGGAGACATTCCCTTACCACCCTTAGTTTTTGGGATGGGGAACCAAGGCCCATGGAGCACAGCTCTGGGAGGGTCATATGGACAGCCATCTGAGGCTGCAGACCTGTAATCCCAGTCTCATTGCCTCTGTGCACCAACTGGGGGCCTACCTCGTGCCAGCCCTCTCTATGAGTATCGCATGTGAGCCAGTGGCTGCAGAACACTGAGGAGGCGTCTGCGTGGGGCAGGTGCTTGACAAGTTACCTCCTGGGCTGTGCCGGGGAGTGAGCAGTCTTAGTTGGGCTGAGCACTGGAACAAGGGGACTTCTAGAAGAAATTCAGGAGGGGAGGTCGATGCCCAAGTGTCTAGACTCCAATTGGTTCGGGGCTGGAGGAACTCAGGAAGGTCTCTTATAGGTAGGACAGGAAGCTGAACATGAGTTAACCAGGTAGAAACCTAAGGAATAGGTATTCTCAGCCCAGGGTGGGGGTCGCAGACGGAATGGTGCTGTTGGGGGCTGCCAGGCAGGAAAGTCTCATGGGCCTAGAGGGCTGGGTGAGCGTAGGTGGGGCCAGCTCCCACAGGGCCTCAAATGCCAGGCTGAGGGCATCAGTCTGGGCTGGTAAGAAGGTTCATGTTGGGGTGATAGAGTGTGGGTCCATGGTTCTGGTGCCAGCTTGGCAAGAAGGCAGGGGATGTGGGATGTGGGTGTGGTGAAGCCTTGGCGGGTGTGTGCCAGAGCGAGCCATCTTCCTTTGTCCTGTAAACAGTTCAGAGACTTGTTTATGGGGAGCTGGCACCGAGACGGTTTCCTTTCTTGTGCCTTTTCTGGCTTCCAAGTGCTGCCTGTGTGTAGTTTGCATGCACAGCTCACAGGCAACCACAGGAAGCACAGAGCGCCCAAGCCGCAGAGCCCGGATTCGGAACCTGGACCGTGCTGCCTATGCCAGCTGACTCATGGCTCACGGTGACTCATGGCTCTGCAGCCGCGGAGGCTCCGCCTGGCTAGCGGCTTGCAGAGCAGGAGGAGGCCTCTACGGGATGCTGGCCATGGTCCACCTACAGCCCTTGCCCTTGGGCCTTGGACCATTCATTGCAGAACTCTTTAGTGAGCACCAACTGTGTGCCCAGCCACGTGGGCAGCGCTGGAGAGGACAGCCTTGGGCCTGCTCTTGGTCTGGCAGGGAGTAGACTGCTGTAGCTGATGACAGTGAATTCGCATGTTCCTCAGAGTTGCGGAATGTCTGGATGTCAACAGGTGGTCCTCAACACGGCTATGCCTAGGCCCGGATCTTGATCAGTCACTTCATATCTGGCTGCAGTCTCGGGCAGGTGCCTTATCTTCTCACTGTGCCTTAGTTTCCCTGTCTGAAAATGGGGCTTGTGGTCATCTTTATGTTGCAGAGCTGTTGGAAGGATGAAGTTTGTAGGTAGATGTAGGACTCACAGAATGCCAGACATATGGGATTGTTCTGTGGATTTTGGCTAATTCATTTTAGTTCTTGAACTAGAGGGCTGCAGGTGCTGGAGCCTGTCCATGTGGCCTTGGCAGGTCACTTGGCATCCCTGTGCTTGGCTTCCTCACCATGATGGGGCTGCTGGCGAATCTGCATAGGCTGCTGGGGGACTCAGTGCAGGTGAGGGCTGAGCCAGACTACCCAGCCCCAGACACTGCCTCCCTGTGCGGCCCATGGCGAGTGGCTTCAGCCAGATGATGGGGTGGCTGATGGCCTCAAGTGGGCATCGTTGGGGGTAGCCACTGTGAACCAGGATGGCCCCCCTGTTACTCTCTTGAGGGCAGGTATCTGTGGGGTAAGGACATGTTTGTGGGGTTGCTTGGTGAATGCCAGCCCGCACCCATACCCTGTGAGCCCCTGGAGGATGTGGACGGATCTGCCCATCACCATGGTCCTGAACCTGGTGCAGGGCAGGCATGCTAAGATGGGCTGTTCTCACCTGGGCCTCGGTCTGCGGGGTCTGCACAGGGCACCATGGAGCATGGCTGCTTTTGGGGCAGATCCATGTTCTGTGGTGCAGAAAGACCAGACAGGAGGCAGTGGCAACTGGAAAGAGACATGAGGAAGTAAAACAGTCTCTTGAGTCTGTGCCTCAAGGAGGAAACCCAAGAGGGGCCCCACTATGTCCAACATGATGACTGTTTTTGTTTTGAGACAGTCTCACTCTGTCGCCTGGGCTGGAGTGCAGTGGCACACTCTCGGCTCACTGCAACCTCCAACTCCCAGGTTAAACGATTCTCCTGCCTCGGCCTCCCAAAGTGCTGGGATTACAGGCGTGAGCCACTGTGCCCAGCCTTCATTTCTTTTTTCTTTCTTTCTTTTTTCTTTGTTGACACAGAGTTTTGCTCGTTGCCCCGGCTAGAATGCAATGGCATGATCTTGGCTCACTGCAACCTCTGCCTCCCGGGTTCAAGCGATTCTCCTGCCTCAGCCTCCCAAGTAGCTGGGATTACAGGCATGTGCCACCACGCCTGGCTAATTTTGTATTTTTTGTAGAGATGGGATTTCTCCATGTTAGTCTAGCTGGTCTCGAACTCCCGACCTCAAGTGATCTACCGGCCTTGGCCTCCCAAAGTGTTGGGATTACAGGCGTAAACCACTGTGCCCGGCCTCAGCCTTCATTTCTTTTTAGCACTGAATAATATTCGTTGTATGGACAAACCAGAGTTTCTTTTCCATTTACATTTTTTTGTGAGAAAATATACAGAAACATAAAATTTACCTTCTTATCCATTTTTCAGTGTACACTTCAGTGATTTAAATATACTCATCCGCCAGAGCTTCTTTACCATCCCAAACAGAAATTTTGTACCCATTAAACAATAACTCCCCTTTCTCCTTCTGCCCACACCTTCTGATAATCTCTATTCTATTTCCTGTCTCTATGAATTTGACTGCTCTAAGTACTTCATATAAGTGGAATCATATAATATCTGTCCTTTTGTGCCTTGTTTATTCATCCATGTTGTAACATCCATGTATCAGAATTTCCTTTCTTTTCAGGGCTGAATAATATTCCATTGTGCATATATATACTACATTTTGATAATTTCATCTTTTTGGTGAACATTTGCACTATTTCCATCTTTTGGCTATTTTGAATAATGCTGCTATGAAAACCAGTGTGCAAGCATTCACTGAGTTCCTGCATTTATTTATTTATTTATGACACAGTCTCACTTTGTTGCCCAGGCTGGAGTGCAGTGGTGTGATGCTGGCTCACTGCAACCCCTGCCTCCCGGATTCAAGTGATTCGCATGCCTCAGCCTCCCCAGTAGCTGGCATCACAGGCGAGTGCCACCACACCTGGCTAGTTTTTTGTATTTTTATTTTATTTTATTTATTTATTTAGACGGAGTCTCGCTCTACCACCCAGGCTGGAATGCAGTGGCCTGATCTCGGCTCACTGCAACCTCCACCTC
>NW_022437122.1:280112-281058 GCF_009761245.1 Sapajus apella
AACTACAGACGTTCACCACTATGCCCAGCTAAATTTTGTATTTTTTTTGTAAAGATGGGGTTTCACCATGCTGGCCAGGCTGGTCTTGAACTCCAGACCTCATGATCCACCCAACTCTGCCTCCCAAAGTGCCTGGACTACAGGCATGAGCCACCGCACCTGGCCTGTATTTTTTTTTTTTTTTTTTTTTATACAGAGTCTCACTCCATCACCAGGTGCCAGGCTGGAATGCAGTGGTGCCACCTCGGCTCACTGCAACCTCCGCCTCCCGAGTTCAAGCAATTCTCCTGCCTCAGCCTCCCGAGTAGCTGGGACTACAGGCGCGCGCCACCACATCCAGCTAATTTTTTTTGGTATTTTTAGTAGAGACAGGCTTTGCCGTGTCGTCCAGCCTGGTCTTGAACTCCTGACCTCAAGCAATCTGCCCACCTCGGCCTCCCAAAGTGCTGGGATGACAGGCATGGGCCAGTGCACCCGGCAGAGGTCCTGCTTTTAGTTGTCTAGGGTATATACCTGGAAATAGAATTTCTAGATCACACAATAATTCTATGTTTACATTTTTGAGGAACTGCCATACTGTTTTTTTCCACAGTGACTGCACTATTTTACATTTTCACCAGTAATGCCCAAGAGTTTGAATTTTTTCATATCCTTACCAACACTCATTATATTATAATATATACCTATCCTAATGAGTATGAAGTGATATCTCATTGTGGTTTGAGTTTACATTTCCTTAATGACTAATGATGAGCTTTTTTTTTTTTTTTGAGATAGAGTCTCGCTCTGTCTCCCAGGCTGGAGTTCAGTGGCGTGATCTTGGCTCACTGCAACCTCCGCCTCCCAGGTTCAAGCAGTTCTCTCGTCCAGCCTCCCAAGTAGCTGGGATTACAGGTACACACCACCATGCCCGGCTAATTTTTGTATTTTTAGTAGAGACGGAGTT
>NW_022437122.1:281158-300900 GCF_009761245.1 Sapajus apella
TCTCGGCTCACTGCAAGCTCCGCCTCCTGGGTTCAGGCAATTCTCCTGCCTCAGCCTCCTGAGTAGCTGGGATTACAGGCACGCACCACCATGCCCAGCTAATGTTTTTGTATTTTTAGTAGAGACAGGGTTTCGCCATGTTGACCAGGATGGTCTCCATCTCTTGACCTCGTGATCCACCCGCCTCGGCCTCCCAAAGTGCTGGGATTACAGGCTTGAGCCACCGCGCCCGGCCCAGTTGTAGGAGTTCTTTATGGAGTATGAATACTAATCCCTTGTGAGATATATGCTTTGCAAATATTTCTCCTATTTATGTGAACTGTTTTTTCACTCTCTTTTTTCCCACTCTTTTAATTAAAAATAGGGTTTAACTCTAGACTCTCTTATTCTATGCCAGTGACCCGTAAGTCTTTCTTTATGAAAGTACCACATTGTTTTCATTATTGTAGTTTTTTACACTAATTTTGGAAAGCAGGAAATATGAGTCTTCCAACCCTGTTTTGGTGGTGGTTGTGGTGATGGTGGTGGTGTTTTGTTTTGTTTTGCTTTTTTAAGATTTTTGTTGTTGGCTATACAGGTATCTTGAAATTCTATAGGAGTTGGCTTTTTCTATTTCTGCAAAAAACTCTTGAGGTTTTAATAGGGATTGCTTTCAATCTGTAGATTGCTTTGGGTAGTGCTTGCAGCAGTGTTTTGTGGTTTTCAGTGTACAAGATTTTCATCTTCTTGATTAAATTTTTCCCTAAGTATTTTATTCTTTTCAATGCTATTGTAAATTGAGTAGTTTTCCTAGTTTTTGGATTGTTCATTGTTAGTATGTAGAGATGAAATAATTTTGTGTGTTGATTTTATTATCTTGCAACCTTGCTGCATGATTTTAATTAGCTCCAACTTTAAAGAAAAAGATTTTGGCCATGTGCAGTGACTCACGCCTGTAATCCCAGCACTTTGGGAAGCCGAAGCAGGTGGATCACGAGGTCAAGAGATTGAGACCATCCAGGCCAACATGGTGAAACCCCATCTCTACTAAAAAATACAAAAAATTAGCTGGGCATGGTGGCACGCCAGTGTAGTTCCAGCTACTCAGGAGGCTGAGGCAGGAGAATTGCCTGAATCCAGGAGTGGAGGTTGCAGTGAGCCGAGGTTGCACCACTGCACGCCAGCCTGGCGCCTGGTGACAGAGTGAGACTGTCTCAATAAAAAAAAAAAAAAAAAAAAAAGATTTTAGGGTTTTCTCTGTATAAAATCACATCATCTGTGAACAGAAAAAAGTTTACTTTTTCCTATACAATTTGGATGCCTTTTATTTCCTTTTCCTTTTCTTGACTAATTGCTCTGGTTAGAACTTCCAATACTAGGTTGAATAGAAGTGGTGAAAGTAGACATCTTCATTTTCTTCCTGATCTTAAAGAGAAAGCTTTCAGTCTTTCACCATTAAGGTATGATGTGAGCTGTGGGCTTTTCATATAAAAATATCCTTCAACAGGCTGGGTGAGGTGGCTCTACCTGTAATCCCAGCACTTAGATCCCAGCACTTTGGGAGGCCAAGGCAGGTGGATCACAAGGTCGACAGATGGAGACTATCCTGGCCAACATGGTGAAACCCCATCTCTACTAAAAATGCAAAAATTAGCTGGGCCTGGTGACACATGCCTGTAATCCCAGCTACTCGGGAGGCTGAAGCGGAAGAATCACTTGAACCCAGGAGGCGGAGGTTGCAGTGAGCTGAGGTTGTACCACTGCGCTCCAGCCTGGTGACAGAGAAAGACCCTGTCTCAAAAAAAAAAAAAAAAAACTGAGGATGTTCAAATCCCTTATGTAAAATGGTATAATATTTGCACCTACACACATCCTCCCATATATTTTAAATCATCTCTAAGTTACTTATAATACCTAATACAATGTAAATGCTATGTAAATAAGTATTATACTGTATTTTTAAAGCTTGTATTTTTTGTTGTATTGTTATTTTTTATTGCTCTTTCCCAAATATTTTATATCTGTTGTTGATTTAATCCCTGGATATGGAAGCTTCAGAGACAGAGTGCCCACTCTATGGCCTTTATCATGTTGAGGAAGTTTCCTTCTGTCTTAGTCTGTTTTGTGCTGCTGGAACAGAACACTTGAAACTGGGGAATTTATAATGAGCAGAAATTTTTAGGCTCATGCTTCTAGAGGTTTGGAAGTCCAAGCTGGCATCTGGTGAGGGCCTTCTTGATGTGTGATCCCACGGTGGAAGGCAGAAGGGCTAGAGAGAATAAGAAGGAGCAAGAGAGGAAGAAACAAACGTGAAGCTTCAAGCCCTTTTATGATTGGCATTAATCCATTCGTGATGGTAGAGCCCTGATGACCTACACACCTCTCGTTGGGCATTCTCTCTCAGTACTGTTACATTGGGCATTAAGTTTCCAATACATGCTTTTTGACACATTCAAACCATAGCATCTTCTAGACCTAATTAATTGAATGTTTATATCAAGAAAGGAATTTGACATTTATCAAATGCTTTTTCTGCATCAACTGAGATGGCTATGTAATTTTTTTCCTTCATCTTATTAATGCAGTATACTTCCTTGATAGATTTTTTTCATTTTTACATGTTGAACCATCCTTGTATTCCAGGAATAAATCAATCTATAATTCTTTTAATATGCTGCTGAATTTGATTTGTTAGTATTTTGCTGATTTTTCCATCAATATACATAAGGAGTATTGGTCTGTAGTGTTCTTTTCCATTTTTCTCTTTTTGCAGACACAAGGTCTTGCTGTGTTGCCCAAGTGATCTTGAATTCCTGGCCTCAAGTGACTCTCTTGCTTGTCTCCCAAAGTGGTTTTCTTTTCTTAAAGCGTCTTTGTCTGACTTTGGAATCAGAGTGAAGCTGACCTCATAGAATTAGTTATGGAGTGTTCCCTCCTCTTCAGTTTTTTTGGAAAAGTTTGAGGAGGATTGGTATTATTTCTTCTTTAAATGTATGCTAGAATTAATCAACAAAGCTATCTGGTCCTGAGCTTTTCTTTCCTGGGACATTTTTGATTAATGATTTAATCTTCTTACTAGTTATTGGTCAGGTTTTTTATTTCTTTGTGATTTAGTTTTGGTAGATTGCGTTTTGGGAATGTTTTCATTTCATTTATCCAATTTGTTGGTATACAGATGTTCATAGTATATTCTTATATTCCTTTTTATTTCTGTAAAGTTCATGGTAATGTCCTCACTTTCAGTCCTGATAATAGTAATTTGAGTCTTGTTTTTGTCAGTCTAGCTAGCTTCGTCATTTTTATTGGTCTTATCAGAGAATCAACTTTGGTTTTCTTGATTTTTCTCCACAGTTTTTTGATTATTTCATTTGTGTTCACCGTAATCTTTATTATTTCCTTCCTTCTGTGACCTTTGGGTTTAGTTTGCTCTTCAATCTCTCTGGTCTTTACTCTTTCCTTTTCTCATTCCTTAAGTTGTAATGTTAGGTTACTGATTTAAGATTTTTTAAAATATATGCATTTGCAACTGTAATTTGCCCTCTCAGCATTGCTTTTGCTGCATCCCAGGTTTTGGTGTGGTATAGGGTCTTTGTGTGTGTGTGTGTGTGTGTGTGTATGTGTGTGTGTCTGTGTGTATGGTTTTCTCATGTAATTTTCTAATTTCCCTCATGATTTCTTTTTTGATCCATTGGTTGTTTGTTTGAGACAGAGTCTCACTCTGTCATCCAGGCTGGAGTGCAGTGGTGCAATTTCAGCTCACTACAACCTCCACTTCCCAGGTTGAAGCAAATTCTTGTGCCTCAGCCTCCCAGGTAGCTGGGATTACTGGTGTGCATCACCATGTACGGCTAATTTTTGTATTTTTAATAGAGATGGGGTTTCGCCATGTTAGCCAGGCTGGTCTCGAACTCCTGGCCTTAAGTGATCTGACTGCCTCAACTTCCCAAAGTACTGGGATTACAGGTGTGAACCACCACGCCTGGCCTCATTGGCTATTTAATTTTATCATATTTGTGAGTTTTTCAGTTTTCTATTATTGATGTATGTCTTCATTCTATGTGATCAGAAAATATTATTGTATGATTTTAACCTTTTTAAATATTTTAAAACTTATTTTTGGCCAGGCGTGTTGGCTCACACCTGTAATCCCAGCACTTTGGGAGGTCGAGGTGGATGGATCATGAAGTCCAGAGATCAAGACCATCCTGGCCAGTCTCTGCTAAAAATACTAAAACATTAGCTGGGCGAGGTGGCACACCCCTGTAGTCCCAGCTGCTTGGGAGGCTGAGGCAGGAGAATCGCTTGAACCCAGGAGATGGAGACTGCAGTAAGCTGAGATCGCACCACTGCACTATAGCCTGGGCAACAGTGTGAGACTCTGTCTCAAAAAACAAATAAATAAATAAAACTCGTTTTGTGGCCTATCTAGGGGAATGTTTCATGTGCACTTGAGAAAAATGTCTATTCTCTATGATTGGAGATAGTGTTCTATATATGTCTACCAGGTATAATTGGCTTATGGTGTTGCTGGAGTCCTCTCGTTCCTCATTTATCTTCTGTCTGGTGGTTCTATCTCTTATTGTAGGTGGTGTTTTGAAGTCTCCAAATACAGAGATATCTATTTCTCCCTTCAATTCTGCCAGTGTTTGCTTCGTACATTTTGAAGCTCTGATATTTGGTGCATATATGTTTATAACTGTTACATATTCTTGATGGATTTATCCTTTTATTAATACATAATATGCTTTTTAATCTCTTGTCACAGTTTTTACTTACAGTCTATTTTGTCTGATATTAGTATAGCTACCTCAGCTCTCTTTTGGTTACTATTTGTATAGGATTTTTTTTACATCCTTTCATTTTCAACCTCTTTGTGCCTTTAGATCTGAAGTGAGTCTTTTGTAGACAGCATATAGTTGTATCATGTTTGAAAAATCCATTCTGCCAATCTATGCCTTTTGATAGGAAAGTTTGGCTGGGCATGGTGGCTCACGCCTGTAATCCCAGCACTTTGGAAGGCTGAGGCAGGCAGATCACCTGAGGTCAAGAGTTTGACACCAGCCTGGCCAACATGGTGAAACCCTGTCTCTACTAAAAAAAACCTGCAAAACTAGCCAGGCATGGTGGCACATGCCTGTAATCCCAGGGAGAATTGCTTGAACCCAGGATGAAGAGGTTGCAGTGAGCCGAGATCCGGCCATGGCATTCCAGCCTGGGCAGCACAGCAAGACTCCATCTCAAAAAAAAAAAAAAAAGAAAGTTTAACCTATTTACATTTGAAGTAACTGCTGACAAGGAATGCATTACTACTGCCATTTTGCTATTTTTTTCCTGTATGTCTTGTAGCTTTTTTGACCCTCATCTATTCTGTTACTGCTTTCTTTTGTATTTTGTTGATTTTTTTAGAGTAACACATTTAGATTCCCTTCTCATTTTCTTTTGTGTTATGTTCTCTAAATATTTAATTTGTGTTTTCCCCTCTGTCCATGGGGAAACAGGACAAGCTGCCACAAGTCTGTAAGGTGACGCACTTGTTCAGTCCCCTGGCTCAGTCCCCGCGGGGATCCTGTGCCCCATCCTCTCCATGCCCTCCCATCGTCACTCCGCCGCTCAGCCTTAAAGATCTGTCATTCTAAGAATCATTCTTAATGGAACAGAATGGTACAATGATGTTTAATGGTGATTCTGGGGGAAAAAAAGGCAAGTGAAAAGCATTTCTAACTCTGGGAGAACTCACTGGTTTACTGTTGGTAGAAGCTTCTTAGGACCTTGAAGACACATTGTGTCCCATGGTGATGCCAGCACAGGCCACCCTGAGCCCTGTGTCCCTGTATCTGTGCCACTGTGAAGATCTGCAGAGCCCACGTCTGGGCATTCTCGATTTTGAACTCCGGAGCTCAAGTGGTCCACCCACCTCAGCCTCCCAAAATGCTGGCATTACAAGCGTGAGCCATCATGCCTGGTCTGAGCCACTGCGCCTGGCCCTGGGCATTCTGAGCCACCTGTGTCACCTGTGCCTTCCGCAGACATCAGCTGTTTCCTGATGGCCCTGCAGGTAGCCCTTGAAAAGTGGATTCTTAGCCCCTCTGAGTTTGTTTTCTGTGATAAGCTCTGTGAAAGTGGGTTTCCACCACAACCCCTCACTTCGACCCTCTGACGAGGCGGGTTGGCAGGAGGCAGATTGGCAGGCCAGGGGCAGCTCTCAGCTGTGCAATGTGCACCACACAGGCTGGGATGGCTGTGACCCTGCAGATGTACCCTCTTGGTGGGCACCCTCCTCAGGGGCGATGCCCTCCTGTGGTCAGTGTCAGCATGAGGCTGCTGTCTCTGGTCCCCTTGGGCTGTGCTGGCTCATACACCTGTGCTCTCTGTTTTAGATCAGACCTACTGCGACCGCCTGGTGCAGGACACGCCTTTCCTGACAGGCCACGGGCGCTTGAGTGAGCAGCAGGTGGACAGGATCATCCTCCAGCTGAACCGCTACTACCCACAGATCCTTACCAACAAGGAGGCGGAAAAGGTGCTGAGGAGGTGAGGGGGGTGCCCGAGACACTGTGCAGTTTCCCTTCCTTTCTGGGCTGGGAGAAGCTGGTGACCGGCCCTGGGTCATTCTCTCACAGGACGACACACTAGGTATGTCAGGATTCAGAGGTGACACATCTGGACCTGGCTATTAAGGCTGCCTGAGCTATAAACTGGCCCTTTGGGGTAAGCCCAGATGAGATCAGAACATCATCAGGTCTCTGTGCCTCGGTTTCTTCATATGTAATTGGGCTTGCTGTCCCCTTCCCCAGTGGCCGGGAGGGTTACAGGAGATAACACGTGATGACACACGAAGCACACGACAGTATAAGACGCGGTAGGTGGGAGAGACGAGACAGGGGATGAGAGGGAAGGCTGAGGAGGGAGGGGCAGAGGGAGAGCTGAAGTGGGATGGGGACCAGAGGTTGGGCCTGGCCCACCCCAGTGCCACAGGGCTTTGCACTCTGCATCTTCCGAAGGTTCAAAGTGGGCAAATGTTGCTTCCTTTTCTCTAATTTCTACGTTGCTGTACGAGGCTGGAAAGCCCAGCATGTCACAGGTAGGCAGCCCAGCATGTCACAGGTAGGCAGCCCAGCATGTCACAGGTAGGCAGCCCAGCATGTCACAGGTAGGCAGCCAAGCTTCTAGGCAAGCAGATGCTGACCCACAGCCGCACCTCACTCTGCCCCTCTCAGCAGTGCTGAGCCGGTTGGTCCCCCAAGAGCCCCAGCTTCCCCATGGTGGAGTGGACGCCTTGAGCCCTGGGCTGGCAGGTGTGGTGAGGACTGGCTGAGCTGAGCCAAGTAAATGCCTGCCCAAGAGCCCTCGTCCCTAGACGGCCCTACAGCCCTGTCAGCAGCCATGCTCATCACCCATTTCACAGAGGTGGTCCCAAGGCCCAAGAGGCAGCCACTTGCCCAGGTCACTCATCTCAGGAGTGTCAGGTTACATCCTGAGTTCATCCTATTACATGGGAAAGTGCTCAGGGCCAGTGGCTGTCACTCTGTCCCATGGCCCTGGCCTCTCAGAGCTGCAGAGCTGGGCACACCAGGGTGGCTCTGCTGGAGATGGCATTTAAGATGCAATTCCTGGGTTCTGTCCTGGGAGGTCTGTTCTGCCCATCCCCCCAGTGCCCAGTGGCCCTGAGGGGACATAGGATGAGAGAGTTGGGTACCCCCTGCCGGCCCCACCCATGTCTGTGGCTCTGGTGCCCCTGCTGAGCCAGTTGTTCCTTGACAGCCATCACCAAGACCAGAGGGATGGGCTGTGGGTGCCAGAGACTGCTAGGCCTTTGGGGTACAGGTCCTGCCAGCCTCTTTCCCCTCTGGGTGACTACAATTGAGTCCCTTCTCCTCTTGGAGCTGTCATTTCCTCACGTAGCAAGGGGTCATGATGCCACATGCAGGGCTGTCCTGAGGGTTGGAGCATTTCCTGGACCAGTGAGGTTGGCCCACAGCAGAACAGGAGTCAACACAGGCCCTGCTCCCGGCTCAGGTGCTGCTTCTGCTATGACGGTGGTACGGTCATTTTGCAAGTTAGGCGCTCAAATCCATCACTTATTATTGTAATTGAAGTCTAATACATGTTCACTTTTTAAAAGTTGAGAAAGTTTCAGATGTTTATACAAAGAAAAGCACATATTTCTTCCTCCCAGGCACCGTAGCTCCTGTCACCCATGTGTCTGCCATTTCCATACTGCCAGGGAATGGCAACTCCGGTTCCCTGTGGCCGTGTAGAATGGTATGTTGCCACCAGGTGGCAGCACCAGGCCACAGACTCCTGGTCCTACAGGTCAAGTCCCAGTGTGGCCTGTCCACTGACCTTGAGAACCACACATTTCTCTGTCAGACACATCAAAAGAGCCAATACGTTCATCAACCTTTTTTTTTTTTTTTCTGTTTTTTGTTTTGAGATAGAGTCTCTGTGGCCCAGGCTGGAGTGCAGTGGTGTGATCTCGGCTCAAAGCAACCTCCGCCTCCTAGCTTCAAGTGATCCTCTGGCCTCAGCCTCCCAAGTAGCTGGGATTACAAACATGTATCACCATACCTGGCTCATTTTTGGTACTTTTAGTAGAGACGGGGTTTTACTATGTTGGCCTGGCTGCTGTTAAACTCCCGGCCTGAAACTCCTGATCCGCCTGCCTCGGCCTCCCAAAGTGCTAGGATTATAGACATGAGCCATATAATGAGCTTCAACTTATGTTTTAAATACTTGAATCACAGAAGTCAGCACTTATGCCATCACTTCATTGATTCCTGCCGTAGCCTACCGTGTGGGTTCATTATCCCCTTTTTACAAATGAAGAAACCAAGTCTCAGAGGGGTAGAGTAGCTGGCTAAAGTCACACAGGAAGCCACGCTAAGTCCCAACACTTGGAATGATGTCACTGGCCCTGTGCTTTCCTTGTGACCGCTCCCATCCTCAGTTTCCCAACCTCCCGCCCCACAGGGAGTATGAGGAGTAGCAGTGATACCTGCGACAGAGGCAGTGCCAGGCGCTGTGGTGTGTGGGTGGCGGGCAGGGTGTCACAGGGTCCAGCAGGTATCCTGACACCCGATGGGGAAGCTGAGGCTGGGGGCCTGAGCCTGGCACTCAGCCCTGCCCCACAGCCAGCCCCTCTTGCCTGATCCTCCCTGGCACCCCCTTGTACCCTCAGTTCCGGAACCCCAAGGCGTCCTTGCGTGTGCGGCTCTGTGACCTCCTGAGCCACCTGCAGCGGAGTGGCGAGCGGGACTGCCAGGAGTTCTACCGAGCCCTGTACATCCACGCCCAGCCCCTGCACAGCCGCCTGCCCAGCCGCCACGCTCTGCGTAAGTTTCACATCGCCAGCCACGCATGCTTGGTGCTGGCCCAGGGAGAGCACCCCAGCCTGCTGTTGATGGCATGGATGTCCTCCAGACCATCCAAGTCTGCTGCAGCCCAGGCCTGGCATCCCCTCTCACCCAGCCACTCGCTAGAGGCCACCCTGAGGGGAGAGTGTGGCAGGCTCAGGCAGTGCAGACGTCAGCCTCTGTCTCCACTCCCTCTCCTCCGTCTCTCTCATGGCAGTTTCCACGCAGAAGGGGGCATCCTGTACATCTACTCTTGCTCTTCCTTTTGTAGCCTCATTCCAGGGGGATCCCTTCATATCTACGTGGGTAGCAGCCTTGTTCCCACAGCTGCATGACGCTCCTAGGCGGTCCCAGCTGGAATTACCCAACCCCATGACAGGCCCTTTCATTGCAGCGATCTGCACACGTGCGGGTGTTTCCACAGGGCATTGCCGGGCACGGGTGGCTGGTCCCAAGCACGTGCATTTCGGTTTTGAGGTTCCTGTCCCCAGGCGGCATGCGGTCAGGCTCCGGGAGTCATGTGGATGCCAGTAGCCGGGGCCCTCAGAACTGCTAAGACCTGGGGGACACATCAAAGCGAAGATGGCAGCTTGGATCTGACGCCTCCATGCTCAGGGCCCTGGAGGACGGGTTGCTGCCCCTCGACATTCAGACAATAGGACAGAGACCAGAGGGACTGGACGGGGCTGGCTCATCCTAGGCTACTGGACTGGGGTCTCTCACCCCCTGGAGGCCTCCCAGCCTCCACAGGACACAATGCAGATGGTGGGCAGGGAGAGCTCAAGGGCAGGCCCAGCCCCAAAGGTAGGACTGTCTCTCCCTCCCCAGCCACGAGTATGCCTCAGGGGGCTTTCAGAACCAGGCAGGGCCAAGCCTTGGCCCTGCTGGAGGTAGAGCAGCTTCTATGGCTCCCAGGTGCCTAAAAGTCTCCAGCACGTCACAGGCTAGAGAGCCTCCCAGGGAGGCCTGGGCAGAAAGCTCCGGCCAACTGCACCCAGTGAGGCAGCCACCATGCTGACAGCACCCACGCTGTCCGCAGCTATGTTCGTGCCATGTTCGGTGCCTGTGGCCACCAGGGTGCAATGGCCCTCCGATGCCCATGGCCCTTGAAGTCACAAGAACTGGACCAGAGGAGAGAACCCAGACTGTGCATAGTTCCTAAGGAGGGCTGGCCTCATGTCCCACGGTCTGGTCCGGCCTGGCAGCCTCGGGAGGCAGTGATGGCCTGGGCTTCCTGCAGGGTGACCGGCTTGCCCTCTGGCCCTGCCCATTGACTGACTAACTGTGCTCTGTGGTTTTGTTTCCAGAGAACTCAGATTGCACAGAGCTAGACTCGGGCAGCCAGATCAGCGAGCTGAGTGACAGGGGTAACGCCTCCCTGCTGCCCCTCCCTCTCTCCCCCTCTCTCTTTACCCTCCCCAGGGCTCCATCTCCGCCTCAGGGGCTTCTCCACCCCGAGTCTGGCTCCATTCCTGGCCTTCTGTTGGTGACAGACCCCCTATGGTGCTCGCTTGGGGGCTCTTCAGGCAGCACCTCAGCCTGGCACCCCGACTCCCCTGCACAGCCCTGGGTCTCAGGACCCCACCCCTCTGAGGCCCAGGGGAGCCCTGTTCACACTGGCTTCTCCCCAGGACCCATGAGCTTCCTGGCTGGCCTGGGCCTTGCCGTGGGACTGGCCCTGCTCCTGTACTGCTATCCGCCAGGTGGGTGCAGGCGGACCCTCACGGGCTGGGCTTGCTTCCCCTCTGCCACCAAGCTAGGGCCCCGGACCCTGCCCAATTCAGGACCCCTTGGCCTCTCTGTACCTCAGTGTCCGTACTTGTGCAGTGGGATAGTGTCACCTGGCAGGGCTCATGAGAAATGGGATGTGAGGAGGCCCCCAGTGTCCACTGCCCCTAGCACCCTTGGGAACCAGAGAATGATGACCCTTAGTGGGAGGAGGGTGCAGCCAGGACTCCAGGTGTTAGAAGGCCCTGCCACACCTGTGACTTTGGCCACACCTCTGACCTTGAGCCATGTGGGGCCCTTGAGCAGGTCACATGCCCCAGGGCCTTGGGTCTCCACCAGCCACACCTGATGCAAGGAGCCTGCCAGGCCCCTCTGCTGGCACCTGGCCTGACCTGGCCTGTCTCCCCTTTTCTGTGATGCCTGAGTTTGTTGTGCTGGGAGGTCCACTGGGTGCAGGGACACAGGCACGCACGGCAGGACCCAAAGGCCCCTGGGGCACTTGGATGGGGGCTGGGGGGTCTGGAATCTGCCCAATTCTTGTCTTTTCAACTCAAGCCGAGACCATGACCGGGAAGGGCACCCTGCCCCAGTGCTCCCCCAACCCCCCCGTGGGAGGGATGAAAACAATTCACCTGTGGGACTGGCTTCCGAGCTTCTGCCTCCCATTTTGTCTTCTAGACCCCAAGGGCCTGCCAGGGACCCGGCGCGTCCTTGGCTTCTCACCTGTCATCATCGACAGACATGTCAGCCGCTACCTGCTGGCCTTCCTGGCAGATGACCTGGGGGGGCTCTGACACACCCCAGACCCAGGGCCTCCCCTGCCACTCAACCAAAGAGTCCTCCAGCCAGCCCAACAAGGGCTGCAGCTTCTTTTTCTAAATGCTTATTTTTCATTATTTATAATTTGTGTAAGAAACGCATCTTCACCTTACAAGGTGCTGACCCATATTAAATATTCAAGTTCCGTCAGCCTACCTCATTCCTCAACTTCAGAAGGGTTTCAGAGATTATTGCAGCTATGGCTGCTCCCCCTGGGGCTGGACCCTGGTGTTCCCGGCATCCCCAGCTGCTGGCATGATGTCAGACAGGAGCCCTCCACATGGGCTCACCTGCCTCAGATATAAGCCCCCAGGCAGCACCCCCAAACCTCAGATGGCCCCACACACACACTGTCCCCTCCCACCTCAGATGCCCCCACACACACACTGTCCCCTCCCACCTCAGATGCCCCCACATACACTGTCCCCTCCCACCTCAGATGCCCCCACACTGTCCCCTCCCACCTCAGATGCCCCCACACACTGTCCCCTCCCACCTTAAATGCCCCCCCACACACACTGTCCCCTCCTCCCACCTTGTGTGACACACACACACACACACACACACACACACACACACACTCTCTGGCCGCTGAGCCTGGGCAGAGACCTGATCTCTGCCTTGTCCGCTCTTCCCGGAAGCCTTTTTGTGGGGAAACAACAGTATTTCTCAACCCACAGAATCATCGTGAGTTTGCGTTTTCCAGGGGGTTTCTGGAGACACCCAGGCTTTGCCTCAGAAGGAGGCGGTAGAGGGGTGAAGCCACTGGAGGGGCAAGGGGATGGGCGCGGCTCCCGGAGGGGCCCTGCTCAGTCACAGGGTCACCGCACAGGACCGTGGGAACCAGGCTGCTGGTGGAGTATGGACCCCGGGCTGTGACCTCTGATTACCCAGCGGCCCTGCTGCTTTGGTCATCACAGTGCCTGCCCCTTCAGGGAACCGAGGGCTGGAGCAAGGAAAGCTAGGGCCTTGGAGCCCTCCCACCTGCTGGGCTGCCCCGTGCCCATGGTGGGGGGACAGCCGGGGGACAGCCCTGGCTGCTGTCTCCCTCCTCCACCCTGAGCCATGGGCCTGGGGCATGTGCTCCAGCCTCAGCCCATCTGCCCACCTGTAAAATGGGAGCCCTGCCCGGGACTCCTCCTTCAGCTGGGCTCTGTCCCAGCCCCCTCCCCCACAGAAATCCGGTTAGGAATTCACCTCCTGGTTCCAGCTGCGAAGAACTGTCACACACTTAGTGAAGGTGACAGATGTCTGGGTCAAGGGTGTAGACAGGCATGACTTGCCCCTGGAGGGTGATGGAGGGGTCTCCAGGGACACTAACATTCTATTACTGTGTCAGCTGAAGGCAGGAAACCTCCCAGGCAGCAGGACTCAGGCTGGTGTGCGGCCGGGCAGGTCCTTGGTGGCCCCACCTGAGGCCCTGGAGGACACACACACCTCCTCAGGGCTGCCTGACATGACCTGAGGCCCTGACTCCCCAGGCCCCTGGGCGGGATGTCATTCCTCAGTGAGGGGCCGCCTGGCCCTGGGACTGCTGCCTTGCCTGTCCATCTGTGTGCACCACCACCCTGCCCCACACTCAGCCACCCACAGCCCCATCTCTGACTAACTGGACTCAAGCCTGGGGCTGAGTCTGTGACATCCCCGACCATCAGCCAGGTCCCCTCTTGCATCTGCCGCCTTCAGCCTGGTGGGTCCCCCACAGGACCTCCCCTTTGAGGCTGGAGCCTGGAGGAGAGAAAACAATGGGCACTCACGTCTGGCCTCAGCCACCCATCAGGCCCTGCCCTGCCAACCACCGGGCCAACCAGTTCCCGTGACCAGCAGTGAACTAGGTCCTCCAAAGAGAGGAAGGCCCCTTTGGGCCCCCTTGAGTCCCCACCTCCACACCACACACGCAGATGGCGGTGTCCTGCACCTCCACACCTGTGCTGCGGGGGTTCAGGCAAAGACCCTGCTGCTCCCTCCACTTGGGACTCCTTACCAGCCCCACCCATCAACTCATCCTTCAGAGCTACCCGGAATGCCATCTCCTCCAGGAAGCCCTCATGATACCCCAGTAAGAAGAACAGTTTCCTCCAGGCTGCCACACCTGGACATGGGACGTTGTTCTCACATCCAGAACTGTGCCAGAAATGGTAGGGGATGCTGGGGTTGAGGGGACTCCCATTACCAAAGCTTCAGTGTGACAGAGGAGATGTGGGAGAGCTGAAGCGGTCATGCAGAGGGCTGTGAGGGACAGTAAATGAAGGAAAGGGGGTGTGAGGGAGGGAGCTTCAGTGTGGGAGGGAGATGAAGGAAGGGGAATGAGGGGGGTGGGGAGGAGGTGAGGGAGGGGGTAAGGGAGGGGTGAGAGAGGGGTGAGGGAAGGAGTTGGGGGCGAGGGAGGGGGTGAGGCAGGGGTGGGGAGGTGAGGGGGTGAGGAAGGGGTCTGAGGGAGGGGTGTTGGGAGGCCTAGTATGGAACCCAGGAGAGTAATTGCCTAAGGTCAGCAAGGACACAGGGCACTTGAGCTCAGAGCCCGGAAGTACAGCTGGGTCTTGCACAACCCAGGGCCGGGTCTGGGACAGATGACCCTGTTGACTGCAAACACAGGCCGGGTTTTGGTGGTGCTGACGCAGCTTTGTTGTGCTGCTGCTTCCAGTCCTGCAGGCTCAGCGCCTTCTGAGCAGGGCCAGTGGCTCCTCCCCAGAGGCTCACAGGGGCCCTGCCCACCCAGTGCCTCTCATACCTCTGCAGGAACCTGGGTCTCAGCAACCACAGGGTCTGTCCTTCCTTGGGTGGGCCCTGGACACCCACCCTCATGCAGACATGCTCAGAATCTGGGAGGGGGTCCAGCCTCTGTGCTCCCCACTGTCCCCAGCACCTGAGGGGGCACTTGGGATTGGGGGCATGCTGTTGTCACCACAGCCTGCTGGGGTCACATCACAGCTCAGAGCCTTCTCCCCCGAGCTGTAAGGTTAGCACGAGAATTGGGACTCTGGCCAGTGAGGAACACCCACACTCCTGCAGCTGGGGTCTGGCTGAGCAAATGCTGGATGGGTGTCAGTGGGACCCCAAATCCTGATCAGATCTGGAGAGGGAACCTTGCAGAGGAGCTGGGGGTGGGGGTGTGTCTCCATAGAGCAGGCTGCAGCCACAGGTGGAGGGAGTGAGCTACACTGCCTAAAACGGCCCGGCCCTGGAGGCAGCTGGTGGGAGACCCCAGCCGTCCCTGGCTGGAAGGACAAGGATGTGCTGGGCTGCGGGCCACAGAGGCAGCGGCTGGAGGGGCAGCTTCCTCCGGTCACACCAGGTCAACAGCACCTGGAGTTAGTGATTCCCCTAAAGTATCTGAGAAAAAGACAAGAAAAATATGAAAGCATCTGGACCTTTTTTTTTTTTGAGACAAAAATCTCTCACTCTGTCACCCAGGCCAGAGTGCAGTGGCGCGATCTCAGCTCGCTGCAACCTGCGCCTCCCGGGTTCAAGCAATTCTCGTGCCTCAGGCTCCTGGGTAGCTGGGATTACAGGCATGTGCCACCACGCCCAGCTAATTTTTTTTGTATTTTCAGTAGGGTCATGAACTCCTGAGTTCAGGTGATCCACCCGTCTCAGCCTCCCAAAGTGCTAGGATTATAGGCGTGAGCCACCACCCCTGGCCCAGCCCTCTGATTTTTAAGAATAATGCAGTGAGGAAACAGGCACTCCCCTCTGATTGTAGGCAGGTGGAAGAGGAGGCCCTAGGAAATAAAAGGGAGGGCTGGGCATAGCGTGTGGCATGGATCCCGTCCCAAACGGCCACCTCCTCAATACACCTGGAATCAGCTGCTCCTCCCTGAGGAGGGGACTCCCATTACCAAAGCTTCAGTGTGATGGAGGAGCTGTGGGAGAGCTGACCATGCCTGGGCCCAGCACCCCTTGCACGGAGGCCCATCACCTTCCCCCTCATCTGCCATGAGCTGCCCTCGTCCTTCCTCTGGGCATGTGGAGTGAATGGGCCAGGTCCTTCAAGGATGAACCAGACAGAAAGCACTGCCCTGGGAGAGAGCCTGTAGATCCCTCTCCCAAGACTTAGACTCAGACATTTCCAGTGCTTTTAGGTGGGCAGGAATAAGTAGTGTCAAGGACACACACAGGGCACTTAAGTCGTGAAGAGACCCGAGCAAGGGATCCCTGTAAGGGAGCGAGGGGCTGAGACTGGGCTTCGGGCTGGCTCAGCGGTACCTCCTCACTTTGGAATAACCCACTGAGATCTATGTCTGCCTACGTATCTATCTTCTATCCATCATCTATCAAACTATCCATATGTCATCTATTTCTCATCTATCATCCATCCGTCAATCTGTTCATCTTTTACTTTTTTCCATCAAATTAATACAACAGCTTCTATCAATCTTCTCTGTATCTATCCATCCATCTACCCATCTAATCTATCTGTCCATCCATCCATCCATGTATCTACCATCTATCAATCTACCTAATCATCTCTCTATTATAAGAAAGAGGTTAGGAAACCCCCCCCCCATCGCGCTGTCCCTGTTGGTCATCCCCAGCTTTACGTGACTGTCCCCTACCTGCCTCTCCAACACCAGCCCAGTTCACAGGGCTTGTGTACAGCCTGTCCTCGCCCTCAAATCTTCTTCCCAGACTTCCGCATGGCCCCTTGCCGTCATCCCAGGTCGCCTACTGACCTCCCTGCCCATCCCTCCTGAGCTCCCTGTGTGTCCCTCCATGCCCACCCCCACCCAACTTAGCGGGTACATCTTGTTCACTTTCCAGGTCTCCCATGAGAACAGAGCTGGGTCCACAGGCAGGACAGGCTGGAGTGGATACCTCAGGTCCTAGGACCCCTTGGGGGCTGGCAAACCCTCCAAGAAGCTAGCGTGGCTCTGAGCAGCTCCTGGGCCTGTTTTTTGTCTGTCTCTTGGCTGCTGTGACAGGTGCACAGAACCTAGCACATACAGGCAGGTGAATGAGTTCTGCCCCAGACATTTCCTGAGCACCTACTATGTGCTGGACAGTGCTGGGGACACAGGCTGCAGGAAGGTGGTGGCATCTGGTGGGAGAGCCAGGTCAGGTTAAGGATCCTCAAATAGGAGACGCACAGACAGGAATGTGGGTGCCAAGCCCTGCTCCCGACTCCAGCAGAGCCCCTTGGCCCTCAGGAGACTCAGCAAGCAGAGCCCTCATTCTTGGAGTGCCCGCCCTGGACTTGGGCTGGACTCCAGGCCCCAGCTCCGGGGGGAGAATCCACCTGGCCAACCTGTCTCTGGCGACATGGACAGTGACTCTAACCCAAGGCACCAAAGCATAAACTGCAATGGGGCCGAGAGAGTGACCAGGGAGAGGCGGCATCAGACTGGTTAGAAAGGCCTCTGGGGCAACTTTAGAGCTAAGCCCCGCCAGCCGATGGAGGCCTGGAAGGAAGCTCTTCAGGGGGCAGCAGCACAGGCTGAGGACTGAGGCGGGAACCCCGGAAGTCAGGGTCAGAGCTGGTGGAGTGGCTGGTGAATGAGCCTGGGAGTTGGTAGGCAGGGAGGTTGGGGGCAGCCAGCATGGGTATCTGAGTAGGGGAGGCCACCTGGGCTCGGGGACTGCAGGGGTCAGGGTGGACACACCCAACTGGGATGGCCCAGGGCCCAGCACAGCCATCTGAGTTCAACCCTCCAGCTCGATCCAGGGAACTTCCTCTGCTGGCCAAAGGAGCAGCTAAGACGTGATGGTCGACATCCAGCTGCCCGTGCTCGAGGTCAGGCACACAGCGGGCCCTCCCTCCTGCTTGGCTGCCAGCCAGCCCACACCACAGGCCACGGCCACATCGGGGACCCAGCGCTGGGCAGCACGCATCTGAGTCAGCCCTGGCCACGCAACCTGTGGCCAAGGCCATATCTCCTCCTCTTGGAAGTGCGTTTCGCACCCACCATACACCTTCCCATCTTCCTTTTCAACTAGCGCATCACAGAGCCACTTTTTAAATCCTCCAAGGGACAAACACAAAAGCGGAGAGAACAGTGCCCGGAGTCCAGCTTCTCAGCATCCACACGGTTCACCAGATGCCACCGTTCTCCCCCACGAGCACTTCAGAGCAGCCCCCAGGTTAGAACCCTTCACTCATGAGTGCCTCTGCTGTCACTTCAGGAATGGGGCTGTGCAGACCTGGTGTCAACATGGACACAGGACTGCAGGGTGGGGGCCACTCATCCATCTGAGGAACCGAGAGCTGGAGCCACCCCAGGTCATGGGGCTCAGCCCGGATGGGGACAGAAGAAAAGTGATGAGGAAGTTAAGTGGGGCCTCAGCCGTGCTGGAGACCTCGCCCCTCCCCTGTGTGCCTGGAAGGCTGCTTGGAGGAAAGGGCAGAGGCTGGCAGGAGATGCTCAGGTACCTCACCTGAAAGGGCCAGGTTGGAGACCCACAGCCAGATGCTGAGGCAGTGTGGGAGGAAGGATGGGGCAGGGTGGCCCCACCCCCACCCGAGGCCACCAGATGCTCCGAATCTAGTGGGATGAGGGGCTGGGACTGGGAGGGGTGGTGGAGAGTGGGTAGTGGGGGTTTGGGGAACAGGAACCAAGGGAAAGAGAGTGAAGCGCCAGATACGGGAAGCCTAGGAGCCAGATTTCCACTGGGTGAGGGGTCCTGTGAGGCAGGTGGGCCCCAAGAGTCCAGGACCTGGTCCTGGCGTGGCTCTCAGCTCCCCTCTGCCCAGAAAATGTCCCCGCTGACCACAGGCATCACTGGACACCGTTGCAGGGAAGCAGCAACTTTGGACTTGGTAGGGGAGAGACCCAGAGGTAGAACCTCAAGAGAACAATGCAGCCGGGCAGGAAACAGCGCTGGAAGTGTGCCAGGAGGTACAGGACACCACCACACACCTGCTCCTGCCCGGGTCAGAGGTCACCAGGGGCTGCCGATGCCAAGGACCTCTGTGCCTAAAACCTCACCCCAAGCCAAGATTCTGGAGGGGGTGGCCCTGGCCAGAACCACGTGCTCCCGACGCCCCTGCAGGGCTGCTGGAGAGGGGACGGGAAGGCCAGGACCGGTCCAGCCCTGGGAGCAAGGAGGTGGCACATGGAGCCCGATGAGAAACATAGGCTTTATTAGTCATTCATAATTAGAAAAGTGGGTGCTGGGTTCAGCCTGTTCACTGCTGGTGCAGGGTATATGCAAGGTCTACGGCCCTCATGGGTCTGGCTGGCTCCCTCTTGATGGCCACCAAGCCCAGGCATTGAGACCAGAGCCAGTGGCTACCACAGGGCCAAAAGTCAGCTCTGGCTCTCCAGGGTCCCTGGGTTAGGCAGCAGGCAGATGCTGGAGTCACCAGGCAACCCAGACGGCCCACGGGAGATGGGGACGCTGGTGCTTCGGCAGAGGGAGAGACATCTCCTTGTCATTCTGGAATGTCCTGAGACAGAGGCGAGCCCTGGTCCCTCATCCAACCATCCACAGACCTGCTGTGTCCCTGGGTGGGTCGAGACCCTTCTCTGGGCACTGGTCTCCGCGGCTGGCCAGTTCTGACCCTCTGGGCCATTGTGGCCAGCTCCTATGTGCCAGGAGGGAGCTGCCTCCTGGGAACAGCAGCCAAGAGACAAGAGTGGCCTATCCCATGGCGGTCAGCCACAGTCAGAGCAAGGGCTGGTCCAGGGACATGGTGGAGATGAGGCCAGCCTGGGCTCTGGCAATCTGGGGAGTGCCACGTGCAGCAAGGTGGATACCTCACGGGTACAGCGGCTCCTGGGGTCAGGCAGCTGAGTTGCAGGGCAAGCGGCATCCAGGGTCCTGGAAAGGAGATACAGGAGAGGCTCTGAGTCTGCAAGGAGGGAGAGGAGGGCTCCGAGCCTGGGAAGGAGGGAGAGGAGAGTCTCTGGGTCTGGGAAGGAGGGA
>NW_022437122.1:300910-465918 GCF_009761245.1 Sapajus apella
GAGGCTCGGGGCCTGGGAAGGAGGGAGGGGGGGCTCCGGGCCTGGGATGGAAGGAGAGGAAGGCTCCAGGCCTGGGAAGGAGTGGGGGGCGGGGCTCCGGGCCTGGGAAGGAAGGAGAGGGGGGCTCCAGGCATGGGAAGGAGGGAGAGGAGAGGAGAGGCTCTGGGCCTGAAAGGAGGAGAAGCAAGGCTCTGAGCCAGGCTGTGATCAGCCCCAAGTGTCAGGGCTATTTGGACACCTGACTTAGGAAGGAGAAGGGGCTGATTCTGACATGAGAGGTGTCAAAGCACTCCATGCCTCAGTTTCCCCTCTGAAAAGGGAATGAATATAGCATGGCTGGGTTACTGCCAGGACTTAAAGGCCTGGTCCAGCACAGGGGGCTGGGGCTGGCAGCTGTGACCACGGACACCTATGCAGCCTAAGACCTCTCTGGCTGCTCCAGTCAGGACACACAGCAGACCTGGCCTCGGAGCCTCTGAGGACAGCCTTGAGGGCACCGCTGGGTCCCCATGTGGCTCTCAGGCCCAGCACCCTCTTCCTGGCAGGCAGAAAACTGATGCTTGGTAGAGTTAGAGACTGCATCAGCACACACAGCAGGTGATTGATAAATGACCTGGCCACATGCCCCAAGCCAGGGAGCAGCTGGCATCTAGGTGTTCTGGAAGGAGGCAACTTAACGACAAACTGGAGGCAGCCACCGGACAGTGACCCGGAGCCCACGTGGCACCGCGCAGAACCGGGCACTGCCACAGGGCGACTTCAGGCTCCACGGCCAGGACACTGGCAGTCGGCGTGACCCCACTGGGGGAGTGGTCATGGGTGAGGGTAGGGAACTTGAAGAGGCCACGGGCCATCACGAGCAGCGGCCACTCCTAGCTGGTTCTGTGTGGGGAGGGTGAGGCCAAGTGGCTGCAGGGCGCTCCAACCCACCCTCGGGTCCCAGAGCCCCACCTCAACCTCCACTATGCCATCTTTGGGAAATTTTTATACATCTTTGACACACAGGCGCTCTGCCCCAAGCACACTGCTCCTGTCTACTCTGCCGTGGGCCACCCTCGTGGAGAGATGGCCATCTGCCAGGAGTGCCCACCCCTCCCTTGGCAACTCACTTCCACCTCTGCTACAAACCCGAGGATGACCCCTAGGCCCGAGGTCGTGGGGATAGTGGTGTGTGAGCCTGGCCTGGCTGCGTGGACTGTCGTGTGTGCACCATGTGGCCCTGGCCACGGCTGCATTCCAGGCCTTCCTGCTTCCAGGCTGTGTGTCACTGGGCAGACGCTCACCCTCTCTGAGCAAGGACACAGGGAAAGGCTGTGTGGTGTGGGAAGTCTTCCTACATGGGAGCCTTGTCCTGTGGGGACAGCCTCAATCTGCAGCATGCAAACAGCCAGAGTCCGGCCCAGGGCAGGCAGCTCACAGACTCTGTGGGGCCCGGAGAAGGGCAGACTTGGAGTCACAGGGGCTCCATGACGAGATCCCCAATCCCACGGTCCTGGTCAGAGTGGCACAGTGGGGTGGGCATGTCAGGCAGGCAGTCATACCAGGGCCCCTTTTTCTCAGATGAGGGTAAGGAGGAAGCTTCACTTGCTAAGTGGAGGTGATGAGTTCCAGAACCCCTGATTTATCAAAGAAGCTGGAAATCTTCAGGTTTTTGGTGTATTTTTGAGACAGAGTCTCATTCTGTCACCCAGGCTGGAGTGCTGTGGTGCAATCTTGGCTCATTGCAACCTCTGCCTCCTGGGTTCAAGCGATTCTCCTGCCTCAGCCTCCTGAGCAGCTGGGATTACAGAGATGCACCACCATGCCCAGCCACTTTTTGTATTTTTAGTAGAGATAGGGTTTCACCCTGTTGGCCAGGCTGGTCTCGAACTCCTGACCTCAACTAATCTGCCCGCTTCAGCCTCCCAAAGTGTTGGGATTACAGGTGTGAGCCACCATGCCTGACCCAGATATCTCATTTCTTTTTTTTTTTTTTTTTTAGTTTCTTTTTTCTCTGACAGACATTCTGAATGCATAGAAATCTTATGTTTAAGTGAGTTCTCCAGATGTTTAAATGGTGGCTCCTAAACACATTCCATTTCAACCCTGTGTCTAAAACAGGTGGCCAGCGCCAGGAGCAGGGCTGGCCTCAAGGCAGCGGCCAGGCATTGGCCTTGCAGGTATGGACCAGGGTGCCCGTGGCCTAAGAAGGTGTCCCAGACTGGCTGGCCAGGGATTTGCCACACTGCAAGAGCCTCTGACAGCGAGCAACCCCAGGACTGTAGGTTTCACGCCCCATCTCCCAGCTCACCTGGGTGCCCTACTGCTGGGGCGCCATGTCCATCAAGGGCTTCTGGACCCCGAAGGCTGTGATGAAGATGTTGACCACCACGATGATGAACACCAGGCCCGTGGCCAGGTTGTTGAGGAAGTCCAGCTTGGCATGCTTGGCCGGGTTGTTAAGGTCATACTTGACTGTGGGCGAGAAGAGTGGACAGTGCCAAGGGCAGCCCAGATGGAGTGTCCAGCCCGGGACAGTGGGAGGGGACCCACCCCGGTGGTCAGACTGTCCCGGAACACTACAGTGCCCTCAGTGGCATTTAGGATGAGTTTTGTCCCCCAGAGAAAAATACATCTGTTTTGCTTAAACACTGACCATAGCGCCCCTGGTTGGGCAGCCCCACTGTCTGTGACCCCACCTTCTGTAGCCCCTGCACTTTTTAGGAATTGAAGCTATGGATGTCAACCCAAGGCCAGGCTTGGGCAAATGCACTGTGTTCTTTGTGTGCCTTAATCTAGCGATTCCTGCCACAAACTGCAGTTCTGTTAGGGTGCCTGTTTAATAGGTTCAGCCACTTGCCCAAGGTCACGCAGCCAGGAGGAGGACCCTGGTCCCAGGTGAGGGCTGGCATGGCAGAGGCCATCTCACGGCATGGGTCCACAAGAGCCTAGTGAAGCACTTGCCCTAATGCCCACAGGCCAGGCCCTGATTCTCCTCTGTGTGGTTCATACCTGTCCTTCCAGCACTTTGGGAGGCTGAGACAGATCACGTGAGCCCAGGAGTTTGAGACTAGCCTGGGCAGCATAGCAAGACCCCGTCTCTACCAAAAGTGAAAAAATTAGCTGGCATGGGGGCACACAGCTGTGGTGCAGGCTGCCTGGGAGGCTGAGGCAGAAGGCTCGCTTGAGTCTAGGAGGTTGAGGCTGTAGTGAGCCGCAAAAGGACAGAGCAAGACCCTGTCTCAAACAGAACAAAACAAGGCCGAGTGTGCTGACTCACGCCCGTAATCCCGGTATCTTGGGAGACCAAGGCTGTGGGATCGCCTGAGCTCAGGAGTTCGCCTGGGCAACAAGTCGTAACCTCACCTCTGCGAAAGACACAAAAATTAGCCGGGTGTGGTGGTGAGCGCCTGTAATCCCAGTTACTTTGGGGGCTCAGGTGGAAGGATCGTTTGAGCCCAGGAAATGGAGTTTGCCGTGAGATGAGACTGCGCCACTGCATTCCAGCCTGGGTGACAGGGGGGACCCTGTTTCAAACAAAACAAAACAAAAACCAAAGTACAGGGTGGGGGAGGTGCCACTTCCTGGACTGCATGTCTGGGTGGCGAGGGCCAGGGACCCGGCAGCTCCTTGAGAGCCAAGTATGCAAGGTGGTGGGCACCCATTCCAGGCGGTGCGAGCAGATGCCAGCAAGGTGAGCAGGCAGCCCGGCCACCCCGACCCAGGGACCTACCGAGGAAGATGAGCAGCACCCCTACGCCAATCTGCAGTGCCAAGGAGATGGAGATGAGGACCACCAGGGGCACGTAGAAGGCGAAGCTGGGGCCCTGTTCCACAACAGCCTTCAGCTGGGACGCATTGGCCATCAGCAGCGCGATATCCAGCATGCTCTCCGCCGCGCTCTTCTTGTTGGCGTAATGGTTCACGTTGATGGGCCTGTGCCTCCAGCCCCAGCGGGGCGGCTGCAGGGAGGGGGCGGTCAGCGCACGGGTGGGGGAGGCGGCAAGGGCTGTGTCTGGGTCTGGCTATGGGGGTGGGCAGCGCCCTGCAGGTGAGGGCTTCGCTTGTCCCCACCCCTGGTAAGTATTCAGACAGAAGTGCTTATTACTCTAAGGAGAGGCAGCGAGAATGTGCTTGGCCTTTACGAAACCTCCCCTAGGAATACAATTCTGGAAAGGAAATGACAGCAGCCTCAGTACACGCACTCTGGTTTTCCACTGGAAAGCGCTGCCCGATCCTCCTCCTGCTATAGGCGGGGCTGCTCCTCCCTGCCTGCCCCTACCTGCCTGTGCCCCCGGCCTCCTCTCCCCCTTCCCTCAAAGTCTGGGCTGCTGGTGCCAGCAAGGGAAGTGACGTGTGGGCGGACGGATCTGTGCACACTGGCCCAGGCAAGAAAGCAGCCTTCCTGGGCTGCACCTAAGGGCTGAGATGGCTCCTGCCACCTCCCAACCTCCCAGCCTTGGGGCCCAACAGGCCACTCAGCCTTCAGGCCTCAGCTCGGGGCTTGCAAAACTATCTGACCATTAGCGGTAAGCCCTGACTGAGGTGGGGCACCCAGAGCCTGGCCCCCACACAGCAGGCGCTCAATCGATGCCTCAGTATATGACATCCAGTGGATCTCAGCTTCCACATTAATTCTCAGAGTAATGACATGAGGATGTGAGCTCTGATGGAATCCTCTCTGCCTTAGGTTACGAGGCCCATCTGGGAGGGGCCCCCTGCAGTTCTCTTGAAGGCCCCAGTGCCTTTCCCTGTTGCCAGATACTATCATGCTCCAAGGCCCCACACAGAGCCCACTGCTTCCAGGAAGCCTCCCAGGACTTCCCCTGGCAGGACACGACCCACTCTCCTGCCACAAGAAAGTCCTCTCTAGGGCTGGCCTTTCATTCCAGGGCAGCCCTAAGTACCCAACTTCCTCTTTCTCGGGAAGCAAGAGTCCGTCCTTTTCAAGCTGCCCTGGTGGAGCCCCTCTTCAGTCACTCAGGACAAACCTGCCAGCCCCCTGGCCTGGCCCTTTGTCTGTAGGTGCCCCTCAGCCGCCAGGCCCTGGACCACAGCCTCTCAGGACTGGTCACCTGCTTGGAGGCAGCTGTAAGAACCCACTACTGGCAGCCGACCTCCTGGGGCCCGCTCTGGGAGATCCTGTTTCCAGACTCATGAAAGATGCAGGCCGGGAGGCCGGGGTGCCATAGGGCTGCAGGGAGGGGCGGGCACGGGCATCCATCCATGCCTCGACCTTCTGCAGGCTGGAAACACGCACAATGAAAAATACATGAGACAGCCAATACAGAACTAGCAGAGGGCAAAGGCCTTGCTTTCATGCTGCATGTGTTTTAGTTTCATCTAAAATTATGTGCCCAGGAGGAAGAGAGAGTGGGCGTCGGGGGACAGCAGGAGGCTCTGCTGCCTACAACCTGCCTTCGGCATCAGCTGCTCTCTAAGTAGCAAGTTCACGTGGCCAAGAGTGTGCACAGGACCAGCCGCCTTCACCTGGGCCAGCCAGCAGCCCTGTCCCTGGGGCCCTGGTGGGTTCTCGGGTCGCTCCACATATACCCCAAAGCCACTTTGGGGTCTCTACTTTGCCTCTCCCACACTGGGCCTGACTGCACTCCCGGGGATTCCCTCAGGCCCCAGCACACGAGGACATGGCTACTTCCTCCCAGGCCACCCAGGGTCTGGGCAAGGACGGCCCGGACTGAGGGCCTATGCCCAGCACTGAGGTCGTCTCCAGCTCTGCTCTTGCGAAACCACCCAGTGGGCCACACCCCATCACACATGTGTTCCACGGGGTGCAGTGTCCTGGGGGCTGCTGGCCACGGTGGGCATGTGCTCCTAAGTTTCACAAACGTCAAGTGCCAAAGTGCCTCCCATCAAGGCCACCCTAATACTCATTTGGGTCCCCATCCCAGGACTTGGTACTAGGAGAAAAAGGCCAGGTGCAGACCCTGTGAGGATTTCCACCTTCCGGGGGCATCTACACATGTATATGCATGTTCCTAGTCACAGATACAGAAACACACAGCCCCTCACAAAAAGACACATTACACACAATATAGCACATGCACATACATACACAAACTACACGCACATAAACAGACACACATACCCAGGCTAACCGTGTTGGCCTCTGGACAGGAGGAAGAAGTCCCTTTTTTCTTTTTTTTTTTTTGAGACAAGAGTCTTGCTCTTGTTTCCCAGGCTGGAGTGCAGTGGCTCAATCTCAGCAAACTGCAACCTCTGCCTCTTGGGTTCAAGTGATTCTCCTGCCTCAACCTCCCAAGTAGCTGGGATTACAGGTACCTGCCACCATGCCCGGCTAATTTTTGTATTTTTAGTAGAGACGGGGGTTTGCCATGTTAGCCAGGCTGGTCTCAAACTCCTGACCTCGTGATCCACGTGCCTAAGCCTCCTAAAGTGCTGGGATTACAGGCGTGAGCCACCACACCCAGCCAGAAGTCAAAAGGGTTTTTTCTGAGCTCTGCAGAACCATTTAAATATTTCATATTTAAATATTTCATAGCCATGCAGTCACAGGGAACACTGAGATCCAGTAAAAAGCATCATCTGCACAGAGCCTCCAGGGCCCCAGGCTTCAGCTCTCAGCACCCCCGGGCACAGGGGGCTTGTGCCCCTGCTGTCCTCATGCCCACTTAAGGTGGGTAAACTGAGGCACGGCAAGACGGTTCCTTACGCAAAGCCACATAGCAAGTGAGTGCTGGGCTAGGATTTGAACCCAGGCCTGAGGGCTTAGAAACCCTGGTGGCTGACACCACCGTCCCTCCCTTTAGGGGCTGAGCTCTCAGGGGCTCCCTGCTTCAGGCTCCAGCTATGTAACTTCAGGACAACTGGCCCCACTTTGTGCCTCCGTCTCCCATGTGTATCACGAGGCTGTGGAGCAGATGCCCCGGGATGGCCTCCAAGCCCTCAGTGGCCAGCAAATGCCCTGAGCACACATCCCTGATAGGGAAGGGCACTTACAGCCCATCCGGCCATCTGCTTCCTATCCAACCTGCAGTTAGGGAAGCTTCTGCACAAGGGTCAAGCCCTGGCTCACCACAGCCCAGCCCGTGGCCCTGGCACAAGCTCCCCCTCCGTGGGCCTCAGTCTCCCGCTCCATACGTCTGGGGCTGCACCTGAGAAACTCCCACTCACCGAGTGAGAGGCCATGTTCCTCTCCCATTCTACAGACCAGCAGATTGCAGCTCGGAGGTGGTTTGCCCAGAGCCGCCTCCCAGGACTGCGTGTCCCAAAGCGCAGGGCTGCCCTAGGATACAGAGTAGCTGGCAACCACCCCGGGCAGCAGGCCACCTTGGGAGCGTCACGTGGAAGGGAAGGCAGCAGGGCTGGTCTGCTTCCCTGTCCCTAACCTCAACGCTCTGGAGCTGATCACCACATAGAAGGGCCCCAGGGAGGATGATCCTACTCTCCCCCACTCCTGGGCACTTGCCCCTGTCTTGGGATGGGCTTTAGGATGGCCAGGGGACCCAGCCACCACAGGGGAGGGAGCCCTGTGATCCTCACCAGCCAGCAGAGGTTGCCAGGAGCCGAGCCCTGCCGAAACCCGAGCCCATCGCTTGGGCAGTGCAGAGAATAAACACCGTGGTTAACATATTCCCAGGGCCAATGGGACTTCCCTGAACCTCAGCAGCACCCAGGGCCTGGGGTCAGGCCAGGTATTTTTCCTTTGAAAGCTAGGAAGGAGGCTGGGTGAGGAGGTAGGCTCTGTGCAGGGGTGTGGCCAGCTCCTCTGGCTACCTTCTGTGGACGGTCAGCCTCGCCACTGCGGGCTGCACGTGTTGGGGCTGGGACACACGGTGGGTCCTAGGGCCACTTCAGTGAGCATCCTCAGCTCAGGCAGGAGGGGCTGGCACAAATGTGGGATATAAACCAGGCTTGCTGCATCCACAGGCCTGGCTGTGGCCATAGCGTAATGGGTGCTCCGGCCCACCCAGGGCTTGGCTGGGAGGAGACAGGGTGGGGGGCTGTGGCCCCACAAATGTGGTGATGCCGATCAGCTGCCCCCTTCCAAGGACCTGCGAGGAGCAGGGCTGGAAGCTGCCACAACACTGACCAGTAGAGTGACTGACCACTCTATGCCTCAGTTTCCTCATCTGTAAAATGGGCAGACAAGGATGTGGAGTGGACTGAATGGGGTGGTCTCAGAGGCCCGGTGGCAGGTGGAGCACATGGCAGTAGGTGGCAGGGTCGGGGTGTTCTTCCTTGATGCCTAGCTCTCACTGTTTTGAAAGACTACCTCCCCAGCCAACTCCACCCACTCAAAAGCAGCTGAACAGGCTTGCAAAATAGTGGCATGGCAAAGAAAGGACAGCCCGGGGCACAGGTTCTCCTGTGCTAACCAGGACCCAGGTGGGCAATGAGGATGAGTTGCTGGTGGTCCCAGTCTAGACCTTGGCTGACTGCAGCCTGTCCTGCTCCCCGGCCGTAACCCTTGGACTCAGCAGGCATGAGCAGATGGTGGGAGGACCTGAGAATCAAGCACCCCTCCTTCCACCTACCATATGCTAGGACCTACCTGGGGCCTCCGGCATCCCTTGTCTGACCCACCAGTGGGGGCACGAGCTGCTGTGTCCATCCATTCCCCAGATGCCACACAGACAGGTGGGGGCTGGCACTGGAGCCCTCCCCATCTCCTACCAGCCAGCCCAGGATGCAGCTCCCGAGAGGGTCTCCCAGCTCTACGTGTGTGTTCCCGGCAGTGAACCCCAAGATAACAGGAAGTCCTGCCAGGCGGGGTCCCCACTACAGCTGGGCCAGACAGATCCACTTCCCTCCGACTCAGCACTGGCCAGGAGTGGCCCTGAGACCATGTTGGGGTTGCCTTTTAGAACTTGGCCCAGGCCCTGCTGGCCTCGGGACCTGCCGGGAAAGCAGAAATGAGGGAGCAAACTTCCCCCGGGCAGCCGAGGCCATGCGCAGCCCAGACAGCTGGTATACAGGACACAACTGCGTGTCCCCGAGGACCAGGCCTCTTGGCCCAAATGTGACCCCAGGAACCTTCAACCTGCGGGCTGTGAGAGGCGGGAAGATGTGGCTGGCACCAGAGGACCGTGTCCCAATCTCATCCCTACCACTTCCCTGCCTTGAGACGCCCTGGGGATGACAGATTCAGGCCATTTTCACATTAAAATTGTTTACTGTTCCTTGCGCTGACAGCCACAAGTGAGCTGACTCAACCCCTGGACAATGATGGGGGCCCTGAAATGAAGGGACACGGGGCACAGGGCACACGGGGCGGGGGAGACATGAGAGCTTCCCACGGCCCTGCCCAACAGAGCCCACCCAGGCCGGAGTTCCACATGCAGCTCCTCCCTAAGCCTTGGCCACCCTGGGAGGTGAGCAGTTGTACCCCATCCAACAGAAAAGGAAACTGAGGGTCTCCTTGGGCCCCATACTGGGCAAAGTGCTGCCCTCTCCAAACCACAGCCAGGGGTCACCACTGGGAGAGGGTCTCCACGGCAGGCAGGAGTGAGGATGGGGGCACTGAGTGCTGGCCTGTCTCCAAGCACTTCATGCACATCAGCCACTGAGTCTTCACCATGACACTGCAGCAGGTACCGCTTCACGCCCATTTCACAGATGAGACACTGAGACACAGAGTACTGACATGATGTACCCAAGAAATGGAGAGGCAGGATCTTGAGGGTGGGAGGAGGAACGGGTGTTGGGTGTGCCTGGACCCCCAGGCTGGGTGAGTACAGTGGCCCTGCAGGTTTTCTACCCCTCAAGGAGAAATGAGCTCATCCTCACACTGGCTCATAGCCTTTCCATAGCTCCCTGGATGCCAGACCACGATCAGGCCTGCAAGTCCCCTCCCTGCAGCCTGGCTTCCCATTCCCGCACCTCCTACCTGGCCCTCCCATGCTCCATGGTCCAGCCTCTGAGCCTTTGCTCCTGCTGCTCCTTCTGCCTAGATGCCCTTCCACACATCTCAGAGCCAGATCTGCCCACCTGCCTTTCCCGCCCTCCAGGGCTCAGTGCTAATGTCCCCACCTCCACGGAAAGCCTTCCCTGACCTCGGTGCCCACCCCACAGTGGGCTGCCAGCCCCTAGGGAACTCCACGTTTTGCCTTGGCTTCCCCTGCACTGTCGGGGCTGGGCTGCTCTCCAGCCTCCACACGGAGGTGCCCGGAGCACCCTCCCTCTGGTGTCTCCCACCCTCTGGTGTCTCCCTCCCTCTGGTGTCTCCCTTCCTCTGGTGCCCAGAGCAAAACAGTGATCCGGGAACAAACCCAACCCAATCTCCTCTGGGGCTGAGATGCACCCAGAGGCTCCAGGAGGCACAGGCCATCCTGCCACCTGCAGAGGTGAACAGAGACTCCTCTGAGTGGAGGGCATTGCCCGGGCAACGTCAACAGTGGGGGAGGAGCGGTATCCTTCCCTTTCCAGGGTGTTCCCAAACCACCCCGTTTATTACCTGACTTGCTTCCCCCACTTCCCTGAAGGCAGGAGGGAGCCTGTTCTCTCTTTTTAAGACCATGTCTAAAAGGCCCCACGAGCTGCGACATCTTCACAAGGACACACAGTCGGAAGGCCCCCCTGCCTATTGCTCCAAAGTGCTCACAAGCTGGGGCAGGGCCAGGTCCCTGGGGTCCCGAACACCAGTCAAGTCCTGCAGTGCGACAGCTCCTCTCAGCCCTGTTTCCTCATCTCTATCCTAGGAACAAGTGTCCATGCAGCCCCAGGGCCACCCTATCCTGTGGCTCGTGGGGCCCCTCCTCCCTGAACACGGCCTGTCCCCACAGCACCGTCCTAGGACTGTTCACCAGCACCTGAGCAGGGTATCTTTGCCCCAGTCTGGTCCCTGCCATAGAGAGGGCTGGAAAAACCCAACAGACTGCTGTTTCCTGCCCGGATCCCTGGGGGGGCGGGTATGGGGGGGCGGTGTCGAAAAGGAAAGAATGTCCAAAGTAAACAAGTCACCAGAGGGCAGTGCCAGGACCTTGCAGCAAACACAAGGTGCTCAGTAAGTGCAGAGTCCTGGGATGAAGAATTCTGAAGCGTGGACCACCGCCAGCCCGCCCGCTGCCCACAGCCTTCCCAGGCCCGGCGGGGCAAGCTCTGGAGGGCCTGTAGGGGGATACCCTAAAGGCTGTGTAACGTTTCTTTTCTCAAGATGAGTAAGTGGAGTAGGAACCACAGAGGGGCCCAAGTGCTCCCATCAAGGCACGCATCAGATTGTGTGGTCACCTCGTGGTGACGTAACTGTCTGCATGCTGCTGGCCTGGAGCCCGGAGGCTGTGACTCCTCCCTGCCCGTCCCCGGGCAAAGTGCGCGGAGGAGCCGGCATGGCGAGGCTGAAGTTAGAGAGAGGGGCGCGGGAGTCGGGGGAGGCCAGGAAAGTGGGGCGTCAGAAGTCCTTAGCCGGAGGAGCGGCGCCCAGACCCCCACCGCGCAGCCAAGCGCGGGCGCTGCTTAGTGGGGCTGGGGACGCCAGCCCGCCCTGCGCCCCCGCGCCCCCACGTCCCACCCACTTGCCAGGGTGGCTGGAGCTCCTGGGGGCATCGTTCTGACCCCGACGGGGCGGGAGGGACTTGGCCTGGACAGGGCGTCCCCCGCCACTCTGCAGTGCGGACACGGCGCGCACTCGGCCCGGCGCCCACAGGTGCCCGGGGAGCCGCGGGGCCCCGAGAGGACCGGGCGGAGCAAGGTCACGCAGCGGCGGGGGGAAGGTCTTACCGAGGCGTCCGGGGAGCCGGGCGTGCCCGGGGGCAGGACGCCGTTGAGCTCGTACTCGTCGGTCCCCGAGTCCATGGTACGGCCGCCCGGGCCGCCTGGATCCGGGCCTGAGCTCGCCCGAGCCTCCGCCGCGGGTTCCAGCTGTGCGCCCGCCCCCGGCCCGCCCCCGGCCCGCCCCCGGCCCAGACTCCGCCTCCACCTGGGGCGGGCCCGGAGCCGGGATGCCGGACGCGGAAAGCGCGCAGTCAATGGGGTCCCCAACCTCCCCGGTCTGAGACTCCCCCGCGAGGTCCCCCAAGGGAGGGGGGCGCGACGCCGATGGCCCCAGGGGACCCCGCGCGGCGTCTTGCTTTGAACCTCCGTCGCGGACACTTTTAATCCACAAAATGAGGTCAAGAACCGACCTTTCCCTGGCCACCGAGCAAACTGTGCGAAGGCGAACGGGCGTTGCCGCTGGCGCCCACGTTGGGTTTTTCCCAGGCGGGGTTCGCCCTGAGAACCGCAGAACGCTCCAGCACAGCGCCTGCCGCCCCCCAGTGACAGCGTCAAGAGTTCGGGGGTCTCCCGGAGGGCGCCGCCTTGCCCTAGGGCGGCACTCTGTGCCCAGGCCAGTCAGCAGGGTATGGGTCAAGTGTGTTGGCCCTTCCAGCCCTTGACTCAATCGGCCTTTTTTTCCCGGACGTCCTGGTGAGCCTCTTCCAGGCTGGAAAGCCAGGTGAGATGCAGAGGACGTTATTTCCCCTTGTGGCACTGGCTGCAGGAGCTTGGGGTGAAGGCTGGGCTGCTGTGTCTTCTACTTCAGGCCTTGACCTCACTCCCAGATCCCACTGCTTCGTAGCCACCCACTCCTCCAGGGCCCACCCAAGACGTGCATTCTCTCACTGTGTCTGCCGATGCCTCCATTAAAGCCTCCAAAAGAGTGAGCGGGCACTTGATCCTCCCGACCTCCCTGGGGAGGTCAGATGGGGGCCACTCTGCCCGTACCCTACGTCCCAGAACTGCCACCCGGTAGCTATGTGGGCTCAGGCAGGTGGCTTAATCTCTCTGTGCGTCAGCTTCTCTGTCGGTGCTACTAGCATAAGGCTGGGGTTTGGTCAAGGCCCGTGAGGATGATCCCTTCTCCCTCCCTGTGAAGAAACAAGAGCAGAGAGGTTAGGTAGCAGTGCGCAAGATCGCCAGGCAGCTCCTCGGGGCAGCCCGGGCCCCAGCCCAGCCTGGAGCTGCTTCCTGCAAGCAGGACCCTGCTCCTGTGGCGCTGATGCGGTCCAACGGTGAACAAAAGACACAGCGGCGTCAGTTCTTGTTTTACTGTCAGTCCTGGGAAGTGGGCATCCCCTGATGACCTGACAGGGGAGGAAACTGAGGCACAGCTTGGGAGAGGCCCAGGAGGGAGCCCTCAGCCCCGGACCCCCTGCTCAGAACTGCTGAGGAGGCTGTGCTGTTCCCTAGGCCGCAGCTTGCCTGCCCTATCCCCTGCCTCACTGGAGGTTCCTTCAGGTGAGGTCTGCTTGGCCCCCAGGCTGCACAGATGGCCACCCAGCCAGCCTTGGAACCCAGTGCCTGCCTCGCCCGTGTGGAGCCCCCATGCTCCCCCTAACCCATGCCTCACGCCTGCTGGGGGGAGGGGTGAGTTTTGTAAGTGAAACTGAAGGCACAGAAAATGCAAGTCACTGTGAGTGATTTTTCAGGAAAAAGGGGATCTTCCACCCTGTCTAGGCCTTGCTCCTGACTCATGGGCACATCTGTGCCACCTGTGGCAGGGGGTGGGCTGGCGGCAGCACAGTACCCAGAGCCCTGGCCAGCTGCTAGGCGGGGGCCCCACCTGTTGTATGCTTGAGGTGGCTGCTTGGCCTCTGTTGCTCCATCTGTTCATTCCTCAGTTCTTTCCCCACAGGGTGATCTGGGGGTCAAGAGCATGTGAGGGCCACCCTGGGAGGCCAGGGGAGTTCATCCTGACCACAGCATAGTCAGCATGTGGCAGCATGGCCACCCCGTTGGGAAGGAAGGCCAGCTCAGACCCTAGGTTCTGTCCAGCCAGGCCGCCACCAGCACAGGAGGTGGGAGTGTGTGGGCATGGGCAGAGCGGCAGTATTGCTCCTCCCAACGCGGTCATCCCATGAAGGGGGAGCTGTTGTCGGCCCACTTCACAGCAGAGAAACTGAGGCTCAAACTGTCACTGCTCCAGCCCTGCCTCCGAGGGGGTCTGTAGGACGGGGTCTGGCGCAGCGGCCCACGGCAGGGGCGGCTGCTGTTATCCTGGCATAATCAGGGCATGTTGGCGCACCTGAGTGTTCACCAGCAGCTGGAAATCCAGATTTTGAAATCAGCACCGTCCTCACAAAAAACCCACAATATGGGACAAATTCCTATTGTAGGGGACAGTGGCAGCCCACGAGGCTTGATTCCTGGAGGGGAGGCGGGTGGAGGACCACAGAGAAAATACGTCACACCCAGATTGGCCATGGGAGCTGCAGGGGAGCCCTGAGACCCCAGAAGGGCAAGGGCAGGTAGGCCCCCACGTGGGGGCAGGTAGAGAGGCCCTGAGGTTGGGAGGGGTTGTTGGCTGGAGACCCCATCCTGAGAGTGTGTTCTTCCCTTTGGGCCACACTAGGGCAGCCACCGTGGCGGAGGCAGCCTCAGTGGCGGTATGGCAGCTCTGGCAGTGTGGTTCATCATTCCTGCCTCTTTTTTTTTTTTTTGAGACGAAGTGCACTCCAGGCTCTGGAGTGCAATGGTGCAATCTTGGCTCATTGCAACCTCTGTTCAAGCAATTCTCCTGCTTCAGCCTCCCAAGTAGCTGGGGTTATAGGCACACGCCAGCATACCTGGCTAATTTTTTTGTGTGTTTTTAGTAGAGACGAGGTTTTGCCATGTTGGCCAGACTGGTCTCAAACTCCTGACCTCAGGTGATCTGCCTGCCTCAGCCTCCCAAAGTGCTGGGATTACAGGTGTGAGCCACCACACCCGGCCCCATTCCCACCTTCTAAGAGGAAGCTGGGAGGGTCGAAGCGCCAGTGACTGTTGGGAAATCAGCCTCAGGGTTTGTAAACCTACTCTGTGCTGGCTGCCTGAGACCCTCTCCCAGCCTGTTTCCTCAGCTCCTGGGGCTGCTGGGAGGACGTGTGAGTGCAAGGTCTCAGGCAGGCTGCAGCTCGGAGTGCCCGGCTCTGCTCTGTCATCCTCATTTGCCTATACAGTGTCTGCTTTCCCCACTGTGCTCAATGCTGTTTACCCAACTGTTCTCTGCTGGATCCAACCCCGGACAAGTCTTAAAGGCACAGTGCCCCCTGTGTTCCCTCTGTCCACCTACTTTCAAGTTCTCCTGGAGACAATGAGTGCATGAGCCATCCAAGACCAGTTCCCAGACACTGACCCTGAGTTGGGGGACGTGTCCCTAGGACAGACACAGAGGAGGGGTGTGGCTGGGAGGAAAAGGCTCTGAGGTGCCCCGGGTAGAGCTGCCCCATGTGTGGGTGGGTGTGCACGCACACACACTGTATATGCACAAGGGCCCCAGGCCTCTGCGGAGCAGCCCGCAGGGTATCTCAGGATGCCTCCCTGGGCACCAGGGAGCACCACTTACCCCCATCCAAGACCTCTAGCGGATTTTTCTGGGGCTGGCCTTGTGATGAGTTCAGATCTGTCTTCTAGCTTGGGATGTGCTTCCTCATATGTAAAGTGGGTCAATGGCAAGATGGAGTGTGAGGGCCACGGAGGTGTCTCCCCAGCCCGCTCCTCACAGTGCCACCTCAAGCAGGTGGCTCCATCCTGCTGACCAAGAATGGGGCCCCAGTGGGGCAGAGGACAGGTGCTCCGGAGGTGTGGACCTCCCACTCCCTATGCTGTCCTAGGAGCTGGGACTGAGTGTGGTCTGAGCATCCCAACCACCCCCCACTGTGGGGAGTACAGATGTGTCACTCAACCTGGGGGAACGTGGTGAAAGCACCAAGCTGTTGAAAGGTCAGCAGGTCCGACAGACCATGTTTTCAGAAGTAGCCAGTCCCTGGCCTCCTCCATCTCGGAGGGTGGCAGGCAGGGATGCCATTTCCATGTCACCAAGGGAGAAAGCAAGGTTGGCAAGGCGATGTGGCATGCCCGAGGCAACCCAGCTCTGCATGCCCAGCTGCCTGCCTGCACATGCTCTTGCTAATGTGAGTGGGAGAAGGAGGGGGCTGGCAGTTGGCCCAGGGCAGTGGCAACTCCCTGGAAGTCTGTGGTATTGCCAGCACTGGGCATGGCCCATTCACTCCCCGCCCACCGAAGGAGTTGTTACCTGGCATCAGGGTGGGCTCAGGAGTCTCCATTTCTATCAGGTGGTCCCCAGGGACCACAAGTCCCATAGGGTCAGTGCACAGAGCAGGGAAGTAAGGGAGGTGGGTGGGTAGTGTAGCCACCCCATTTCCAGAAGGACAGAGGGAGGCAGCCCAGGCCTGTGAGGTGCCGTGCCATCATCCCCACACCAAAGACGGGATGGGAGGCTCCGAGAGCGGAGCGACTCGCCAAGGTCACCAGGCAGGGCTCAGGGGGAGGGGAGGCACAGCCAAGTCAAGGATGATAAGGGGCCACGTGATGAGAGGTAAGCACCACGCAGGTGTGAGAGCCTCTCATGCTGTCCCCTAGAGAGGAGCAACGTGCCCAGGCTGCACAGGGAGGCACAGCTGGCCTTAGAAGGCCACAGAACACCAGAAACAAGGTAGATGTCCTCCACAAGGCAGCAGCTAAGTGGATAATGGCCATTGGCATTTGGGAGTGGGGTGGTGGAGAGCGGCTGTCGGCATTCGGGAGTGGGATAGCGGATAGTGCCCACCGGCGTTTGGGAGTGGGTTGTTATCATCTACAGAGCGAGTGAGGCCAGGCCAGCCAATGTGGAGGGGTCTAGCCACACTGGGCAGAGAATAGGCAGGAGCAGGAGGCCAGCCCCTGCTTCCTCTGCTGCATCCTGACATACTACTATGTTCCTGCCTGTTTCTGCATTTGTCTCTTCCACCAGGGCTCCCAAGGGCCAGGCTGGGGCTGATACTACTTTGCATTTGTGCCCAGCAAAGCTCTTGTCCCAAGCTGCTATAGCAAAGTGTCAGGGAGAGTAGTCATCCCCCACTATCTGTTCTTTCCTCCCCTCAGTCACAGGCTGCTGACTTTTGGGTGCACCAGTGGCTTCCCAGAATCAGAGCTGCATTTCTGTCTCCCCTGCAGCTAGAGGTACCCTTATGGCTACATTCTGGCAATGAAAGTGTTGTGTGCAACATCAGGGAAGGGATCCTAAACAGAAGGAGTGTGCCATTCTTTATCACTTTCTCTGTCCTGCTGGCTAGAAAGTGGATGTAATGGCTGGAGCTCCAACAGCCATGTTGGACCATGAGGAGACCTTGGGCATGGGAGCCTCAAACAGTGGAGCCAAACACAGAAGTAGCCCGCATCCATAATGCCTGCAGTACAGGCCTCCCTGGGATGCCCACCTCCAGACTTATTCAGTGTGAGTAAGAAAAAAAAAAAAAAACTATCCTGTTTGGAGGCTATCGTAATTAATATTTTTCTGATACAGCTGATGTCAATCCTACTTTGGAAAAGTGAGTTAGATCGTGTCACTGACCAGCTTAAGTCTCCCTCAAGCCTCCCCGTGACCATCCTCACTCCTGGCCCCTGGATACCTGAGCCCCCACGTTGCCCGACCCCCTGCCCTCCCTCCACCCCCTCCATCGTGGCCATACCGTTCTTTTGTTCTGTCAACGTTTTTCTACCTCGGGGTCTTTGTCCTCCCCGTTGCCTCCACCTGAATTTCCTGCGCCAGATCGCCACATGACCTGCTCCTTCCTGTCGTCACCTGAGTGCAGACCACCTGTCTACACCTGGGTCAGTGCCCGTGTTTGTGTTGCTCACGCTTCTCCCCAAAAGGCCAACATCTCAGTGGCAGTGGACCCAGAAGGGAGGGAAATCTACCTCTATGAGAAGTAGAAAAGTTCCTTTTTAAAGTTTCCTTTCTTGTTAAAGAATAAGTGCGCTAATAACTCTTTGTGAAGCCCTATCCTATGTAACTGTTAGACATGCCATGCTTACAGGCACATAGTACGTTCTATGTCCGTGTACTTTAACCAAGATATCTGTGCTGGACGTGCTCACAGGCACGTCCCAGCTCCCCATTGCTTTTACCTGTTCAGAAAAGCTTTGTTAGCTCATCGGGTTTCAGTTTAGATTGCGAGGTCTGGCTCCAGCCAGCGGAGATCAGACACAGCAGTAGGCATGACCCTAAAAGCGTAAGGAATAAATTTGTGTGTTTTCCTTTGTTCTTTGTACTCTCATGGCACAATGGCCAGTGAGGTTCTGCAGTCTAGGAAGTAAAAATTGCACTGCTGAAAAATCCTTTGTCTCAGTGCTGATTTTTCTTCGTAGCACCAAGCATCTATTTCCAACATCTATCTCCAACAGCAGCCCCCAGGTGCTGCTGACCGTCTCGCCACCACCCAGATGGGTGCCCAGGGCATGACCTGGCCACGTCCTCTTTGTCGAGCTTCCAGGCATGGTGCCCAGGCGTCCCTCTGTCCAGCCTGCTCGGCCCAGCCCATGCCCAGCAAACCACTAATGACAGGGGCCGCCCAGGCTTCTTATTCTTGGGCCTGACATCGACCGCTGACTCAGGCCACAAAGCCATGGGGCCTGAGAGCGTGGGAGCAAGGATGGGCCTCTGGCAGGGCAGGTGGTCTGTGGTTTGGCAACAGACATCCACCTGCGAGTCAGATCCAGTCTGGGTACCTCCCTCCCCGTCCGCTCCCAAGAGCCCAGGCCGAGCCCTGAGCTCAGCCTCATCTGCTGGCCTTGGCCCATCCAGGGAGCCAGCTGGGCTGAAGGTCCAACCCTGGGGCTACAACGAGGTGACATCTCCTTAGTCAACTGGGTTTCAAAGCTCAGTGCCTGGTCCAGGGCTCAGTGCACGGCCACTAACGGGCCAACATGAGCTCGCATCAGATGGGGGTGGGGTTTGCACACCCTGCCAGCAGGTCCTGTCTCTTCTACCTCCTCTGCCCAGGACCAAAGTCCTCCTTCTCCAAGTCTGGGGCGCCTCCTCCGAGAAGCCCCCAGATGCCCCTGAGGGCATCCTCTCTGCACACACATGCCCCCTCACTGGGTCAATTTGGGCCCACAGGCTTCCCCTTCACACCCTCAGCCCCCTCCCTGGACACCCCAAGCCCCAGGAGGTTCAGAGAGCTGAACGGGAGCTGTTTTCCTCCGTTAGCACCTGACAGCCGCCAAGACATTTTCCCACCCATCCCAGGCCATTGGGGTGTCCAGAGCTATGAGTTTTATGGCTGTTTTCCTAAAGAATTTGAGATCACACCTGTATTCCGAGCACTTTGGGAGCCCAAGGTGGGCGGATCACTTGAGGTCAGGAGTTAAGAGACCAGCCTGGCCAACATAGCGAAATCTCATCTCTACGAAAAATACAAAAATTAGCCAGGTGTGTGTGGTAGCAGGCACTTGTAATCCCAGCTACTTGGGAGGCTGAGGCAGGAGAATCGCTTGAACCCAGGAGGTGGGGGTTGCAGTGAGCTGAGATCGCACCACTGCACTACAGCCTGGGTGACAAGGCAAGACTCCGTCTCAAAAAATATATATATATTGAGAAAGTGATGACACCACCACCACCGAGAGGCTGAGTATGGAAATAGCGTTAGTGAAACACCAGGGGCTCTGCTTGGGTCCTGCTTCTCACCGCACACAGAGCTAGTCAATGCGACAAGTATGACCAAGGAAGAAGCTTTGATCAGGTGCTGGAGCTGAGGAGATGGGAGCTCAGTCTGAAATCCCTCTCCTGACTAAAACTAGAGGTTTGTAGAGCAGGAAAGAAATGCAACAATGTGTAAAAAACGAGGAACTAGAGAGGGGTAAGAAAGGATGCTGGTAAATCAGGAGTCAGGCATCTTATTGTCTGGGTGTGGTACTCTAGTGAGTTTCAGTTCTTTTGATACTTTTCATGAGAAGCCTGGGGGGTCCTTCCCCAAGGAAGGAACACAGATAAAACATATTTCAAGCCCTAAGACTAGAAGTGTCCATATCTATCTTTTTTTAAAAAATATGTCTGTACTAAAAAAAAAAAAAAAATTAGCCAGGTGTGGTGATGGGCACCTATAGTCCCAGCTACTCGGGAGGCTGAGGCAGGAGAATCACTTGAACCCAGGAGGCAGAGGCTGCAGTGAGCCAAGAACTCACCATCACATTCCAGCCTCAGCAACAGAGGGAGACCCCATCTTAAAGAAAAGAAAAAAAAAGCACACCTGTCTATGGGACCGCAGCCATTGCTGCGCACACCGGGGCCCAGGTGGGCGCGCATGATCTCATTATGGGGTTATGTTCTTTCTACAGGTGGGGCTCTGAGAGCTGAGATTCGAACCCAGGTTGCCTGAGTCCACACTGCACCCTCTGCCTACTGTGGCTGGGTCCCAGGAGCTACCTTGCAGCCAAGGCAAAGCCCTTTCCTGTCCTGCCTAGGGAATCTCAGCCCACCTCAGACCCAAGCTTAGCTTCCTTGGGGGAGACCTCTGTGAATGTCGCAAGAGCCCATGGTGGGGCGGGGGCTTCAGGCTCAGGCTGTGGATGCCTCCTGTCCCCACTCCATCCCTGTGCTATGGCAGGGAGGGGACAGGGGTCAGCCTGCGACTTCTAAGCATGCTCTCACACCAGTAGAACACCATCACTCCCAGAATAGAGGCTCTCGTCTGGTCCTGCCTCTGGTTGGGCCTGCAGTTTTCAAACTTGGACATGCTCACTAGACCCAGTCCAGAGAGGCTGGTGCTGCCAGCCCAGGAACTCTATTCCAAGCCACTGGGCATGGCTGTCCCTGGCAGCGATGAGGTGGGGATGTGGGCCAAGCTGAGGACTGGCGCAAGGGCCCACTTCTGAGCAGCTGCCCGCTGCAAGCCCAGAGCCCAGTGCCTCGCACAAACCCTCCCACTGTCCCTCAGCATGAGGCAGGTGTCCCTCCGCTCTGGAAAAGTCAGCAGTCATCAGTATGGCATGCTGGAAACAAACACACCATTTTTAGTTACTTTCCTTGCATAAATCCGTGAAGGGAAGAGGCCTACAGAGGACTCTGTCCCAAGCCCAAGAGTCAGCCCACATGTTTTCATGCTGGTGGGGATCATTGTGGTCAGGCTGGGGATGGCCTCACCAGGTCAAGTAGAGGCTTGGTGAGCACATTCAGACCAGGAAGTAAGCGAGTGTCGCCTTCATCTCGATCAAGGATATGTCATCAGGGGCTAGACACGGTGGGTCACACCTGTAATCCCAGCACTTTGGGAGGCCAAGGCAGGTGGATCACTTGAGGTCAGGAGTTAGAGACCAGCCTGCCCTACATGACAACACCCCATCTCTACCAAAAATACAAAAATTGGCCAGTGTGGTGGTGCATGCCTGTAATCCCAGCTACTTGGGAGGCTGAGGCAGGAGAATTGCTTAAACCTGGGTTTGGAGGTTGCAGTGGGTGGAGATCTCACCACTGCACTCCAGCCTGGATGACAGAGTGAGACTCTGTCTCAAAAAAAAAAAAAAAAAAATACATCATCAGGGACAATAACCTTGAAAAGCTGGGGTCCCAGATGACCTTATTTGCAGAGAATGCAACTGCAGACAACAAGCAGGGGAGCTTAACTTTCACCATGCCCTTTGCCCTCTGCCCTCTGCCCTCTGCCCCAACCACTGTCTGTCTGATCTGAAGGCCGCACAGTGTGACAACGCTGGTCTCCACAGCCGCTTCTCCTTCCAAATTTCCATGGAATCTTGCTTTGGCAGCAAACCTCTGGTTCCATTCCTACCTTTTAACTGAGGCCTATAGGAAAAATTTGGAAGCTGAAATATGCTAGTCCAAGGAAGTGGTCATGGAGTTCTGGGAGCAGGGGGCTGCCAGGGAATTGGCACTGTGCAGGGGACGGCCCCAGGGACCCCCTGGTTCCATCAAGAACAGGTAGGGGCTGGCGCGGTGGCTCACACCTATAATCCCAGCATTTTGGGAGGCTGAGGTGGGTGGATCACCTGAGATCAGGAGTTTGAGACCAGCGTGGCCAACATGGTGAAACCCCCTCTATACTAAAAATACAAAAATTAGCTGGGCATGGTGAGGGGCACCTATAATCCCAGCTACTCGGGAGGCTGAGGCAGGAGAATCACTTGAACCCAGGAGGCGGAGGTTGCAGTGAGTGGAGATCGAGTCATTGTACTCCAGCCTGGGGACAGACCAAGACTTGGAGTGTCTCAAAAAAAAAAGAAAAGAAAAACCGGTAGGATGTGAGGTATGTCCTCATGGCTGGGCACGGGGTGGAGCTGGCCTGCCACAGGGATTCATCCTGTGGCCCCTGCTGCTCAGGAAGTGGATCCCAAGGCGCAGAGTCGCCTGATTCCTCAGTTCCCAGCTCCACATTTAAGGCAGGTCTGGCCACAAGCCAGGCCTCAGCATGTGACCTGGGGCCTCGCTGTGGCGTGGCTGCCTGTCTTGCCTGTAGATGTTGCCTGTGCTGTGCAGAAGCCACGCAGCCCACGGGGAGGCTCCCCAGAATGCCACATTTCCTGTCTCTGGCTCTGATGGCATCTAGGCTGGCAGGGGGCCCAGCCCCAGCAGGCCTGTTGCTGGGCAGAGTCCAGGGCCACATACAGTTGGGTCTGGCTGAGAGCATTTTATGCGTTGATGAGAACCCTTTCCAGCACAAAGGGGCATTTATCGAGCGGGGATGGCATGTCTCGGTCTGAACACAGGAAACACAGAAGTGGCCTTTCACAGAGCGCTAACAGGCTGGGCTCGCCTGCTCTGGAGGGTGTTGGTTTCCCAGCTACTTCTCCAGGCTGTGCAACCCGTCCATGTTCCCCAGAGAGTTGCTCCATCCTGGACAGGGCACTCCCTGAGAACGTTCATACCGTAACTGCAGGGAGAGAGGCAGGGAGGGCAAGGGGAGACAGGAGAGAAGGAGGAAGGGAGACAGAGGGGGGGATGGAAGAAATGAGAGAGAGGAGGGAGATGGAAACACAGGTTGTCTCCACTGGGACATCCTGCCCCATGGTTCCCCGGGATGGGGATGGAATTTGTGTCTCACCTGACAGCAACGGTCTCCACAACATGACGGCACCTTCTTTCTCTTAGTAAGGTCAGAGCACACCAGCAGACACTCCGGGAAGTTACTGATGTGAACCTGAAAACCCCTGTCTCTCCCAGCTTGTACAACTTTGCCTGTGTTATTTCTTCTGCCTATAATGTCTCTCAAAATATGCAGATTGAAAAAGAATTAAGCCCCATTTGACACCTATAAATAATTTATATCATCATAATATGCTAAAAAGCCAATGACAGTAATGTTTTGGAGTCCCATTACTAGTACAGAGATTGAAAATTCAAAGGCTTCGCTAAGTAGGACGTGTTTTCTCTCACATGAAAAGAGCCTGGAGATAGCCAATCAAAGGCGGGCATGATACCCCATAGTGTTATATTCTTTTTTTCTTTTGAGACAGAGTCTTGCTCTGTTGCCCAGGTTGGAGGGAAGTGATACAATCTTGGCTCACTGCAACTTCTGTCTCTCAGGTTCCAGCAATTCTTCTGCCTCTGCCTCCCAAGTAGCTGGGACTACAGGCATGCACCACCACACCTGGCTAATTTTTGTATATTTAGTAGAGATGGAGTTTCACTATGTGGGCCAGGCTGGTTTAGAACTCTTGACTTCAGGTGATCCGTCCACCTTGGGCTCCCAAAGTTCTGGGATTACAGGTGTGCGCCATCACGCCCGGCCTGGGTACATGTTCTTTTTCGGATATAGTTGTAAATGTTTTTTCGAGTTCTATATCTTGTCTATTATTTTCTTAATAGTGTCTTTTGAGACCAGGTGCGGTGGCTTATGCCTGTAATTCCAGCACTTTGGGAGGCTGAGGTGGGCAAATCTCGAGGTTAGGAGTTGAAGACCAGCCTGGCCAACATCGCGAAATCCCGTCTCTACTAAAAATACAAAAAATTAGCTGGGTGTGGTGGCGGGTGCCTGTGGTCTCAGCTACTCAGGAGGCTGAGGCAGGAGAATCACTTGAACCCGGGAGGTGGAGGTTGCAGTGAGCAGAGATCACGCCACTGCCTGAGCAGCAGTGCAAGACTCCGTCTCAAAAAAAAAAAAAAGTGTGTTTTGATAAGCATAAGTTTTAAATTTTTGAAGTCCAATTCACCACATTTTACAGTTATTTCTTTTGGCATCTTGTCCGTGAAGTCTCGTTTTCCCCTAAAGTCACTGTATCAGTTCACTACCTCTGAGCTCCAAGTCACCACTCAGTTCCTGCTCTGGGATAACATTTCTTCTTCCCAGCACGTGCAGTGCCAGCCTTTCCCAATAGCGGGCGCTAGGAGCACCGCAAGAGAAAGGGGTTCTTCTGCAGACTCCCACAGCTGCAGGGTGGGTCCATGGTGTGGGGTGATGGAGCCTGGTGCTGGCCATGAACCCCAAGTGCATGTCTCCTTTCCACCCTGGCTGGTGACTACCTTTCCAGGCCCTCTTGATCTGGAATTCCACGTGCTCCAGGCTTCTGCCTGCACCCAGACTTGCCGCACGCCTGGCCGGCCAGTGGGGCCCCAGCTCTACAGCACCTGCACCCCAGCAGCAGTGGCTACAGAGCAGCTCAGCCTAGGCAAACCTGCAGACTTAGCAGCAGGCAAAATCATATCTAGTGGGCCTCAAACACACCTTCCCCGTGGAGTCCTCCTTCCACATGGGCCTTCCTGGTGCCTCCCTGGTCCCCCAAGCGCCTGAGTTTTTCTTACACCTTCTCAGTGTTTCCTTCCCCTGACAGCGCAGCCACAGAGATAATCCTATATGTCTTTCTCTGGAAGCTTCAGGTCTATGATCAATGCGACACAATTTTTCTTTTGCTATCTTAACCATGCTTTGTTGTTTTGTTTTGTGAGGCACAGCCTTGCTCTGTTGCCCAGGCTGGAGTGCAGGGGCACCATCTTGACTGACTGCAACCTCCACCTCCCGAGTTCAAGCGATTCTCCTGCCTCAGCCTCCCGAGTAGCCTGAATTATAGGCACCTGCCACCACGCCTGGCTAATTTTTGTATTTTTATAGAGATGGGGTTTCACCACGTTGGCCAGTCTGGTCTCCAACTCCTGACCTCAGATGATTCACCTGCCTCAGCCTCCCAGAGTGCTGGGGTTACAGGCCTGAGTCACCGCGTCTGGACTTAACCATGGTAAGCATATAATTCAGTGGTGTAAGTATATCCACATTGTTATGAAACAGATATCTAGAGCTTTCTCATCATCCCAAACTGAAACTCAGTCCCCATTCAACACTGACTCCCCATCCTTCCCTCCCCCAGGCCCTGGCAGCCGCCATCCATCTTTCTGTTTCTATGAATGCGACTCCTCTGAGTATCGCATGTGTGTGGAATCATGCAGTATGTGATGAGCTATTGCATTTAGCGTAGTGGCCTCAAGGTTCATCTGTGTGTGGCATGTGCCAGAGTGTCCTTTCTTGTTGAGGCTGAATAACAGTCCATCATATGGAGACACCACATTTTGTTGATCTGCTCATCTGTTGCTGACGCTTGTGTTGTGTCCGTATCCTGGCTCTGTGGGTAATGCTGCCGTGAACCTGGGTGTGCTGATGATACAAGACCACGTGTCAGTGAGTGCAGCAGGTAGCAATAAGGAGATGACTCCCCGGCTTCTGCTCAGTGCTAACACAGCGCAGTGGGGCCTAGGGAGGTGATGGGGGATGGCTGCCAATGGAGCCATCCAAAGCCTGCACATGCTGTTTAGGACCTAGAAGACAAACAAGCGGACAAGTGCAGCGCAGCCTGAGGCTGTGCTTGTCCTGCCCTGGCTGTGATGCGACCCAAGAGGCATTAGCACGGGGCTCGCCGCCTCCCTGCCTCCCCTCCACACTGTCTCTCACACCCCCCTCCCTTCTCAGTTGACCACAAACCTATTCTCATAAGTGTGCAGTGTGAGAAGGGCTCTTAAGTAAGTTAAGGCTCAGGCACTGGGCTTGGAAGCCGCTGAGCGCCCATCCCTGTGCATGGCACCGCCGCCTGCACAGAGGGGGCAGCCCAGCATGGGGCCTCCGCAGAACGTCACTGTAGCCTTTCTGCTCACCCGCGTCTGTGGAGCCTTTTCCATTCTGGGCTGGTACCCAGAGGGCTTTCCTGCCACCCAAACAGCAGATGGTCAGGAAATGAAGACTCACACTAACATCAACCAGAGGAAAAGCTAATTCAATTGGCAGAATCTGCAGTCAGGAAAGCATGTGGCTGGACACATGTCACCTTCCCCAGGCAGTGCCCTCTGCCAGTGGACTCCCACTGGAAACCGTGGGTGGTATGACCTCCGAAGGCCAAGGACCCACAAACAACAGCTGGGCAGGTTGGGGCTGGGGCTGGTGGGACTTTGTCTTTCTCTGGGTCAGCTTCTCTCCCAGGCTCACTGGAGTCCCTGGGCTTCCGGCCTGTGTTCTCTTCTCCCTGCTGCAGGCATGGGGTGACTGGGGGATGCTCAGCCAGAGCAACTGCCATGAGCCAGGCCCTGTGCCAGGGGCTCTATATGCTTTGTCACTCAGGGCTAAGTGTCACTATGAGTGACACAAACCCCAAAGTACCAGATGCTTAAACAAGACAGACATTTCTTTATCACACAAATGATGTCCAGAGGCTTGCTGTACACAGCTGAGGGGCAGCTCCATGTTCTCAGGCTCCTGCTTCCTCCCAGCTTCCTGCCCTGCCATTCTCCACGTGCAGCCTCCACCTCATGGCCTAAGATAGCCGCTTGAGTTCCAGTCATCAAGTTTGCATCCCAGCTGGCAGGAAGGAGGAAGGGAGAAAGAAAGTGAGCTCTGACCCTCCAATTCACTTCTCAGAGCTTTCTGAACACTTTTACTCACGTCTCATGGCTAGAACTTCACCACATGGCCGTACTTAGCTACAAGGGAAGCTGGGAGATGTAGTTTCTACTCCAGGCAATCGTGTTCTCAACTAGAGTTCAGGGATTCTATGCCTGAGGAAGAAAAAGAGAATGAACCTCGGAGAACACTTAGACATCTCTGCAACACACACCTAATTTTTATAAGCTCTAGTAAGATTTAATACTTTAAAATGTATTTATATGTTTGTTATAGACTAATCACACAGTATGAAATTCAAAACGGTGTATGGTTAACCTCTCCTTCCCTGTCCTGTCCCCAAGGTGCCCAGTGCTAACAGAGGCCATCTAGGCCAGCAACCCTCAAAGAGGATCCCAGGACCACAGTGCCAGCATCCTTGGAAATGTATTGGAAATGCAGATTCTCAGGCCTCTGGCTCCCCCCAACTGATTTAGAAGGTCTGAGAGTGAGGCCAGGAGTCTGTGTTTCGGCAAGCCCGCTGGCAGCTCTGATGCCTGCTGAAGTCTGAGCGCCCATGGGCTGTGTGAAATCAGCCTGACACACCTGTTTTGTAGGTCTCCTGGCCCCCATCTGCACCAAAGGAAACCCACCACTCACATTGCTCTGCCCAAGAGCTTCAGTGAACAACGTTCAGAACCGTTAGGAGTTTCCCCTTCCTATTTATTTATTTTTATTTTATTTTTTGGGATGGAGTTTTGCTTCGTTGACCAAGCTGTATTGCAGTGGCAGAATCTCAGCTCACTGCAACCTCCACCTCCCAGGTTTAAGGGATTCTCGTGCCTCAGCCTCCTGAGTAGCTGGGACTACGGGCGCCCACCACCATGCCCTGCTAATTTTGTATTTCAGTAGAGATGCACTTTCACCATATTGGTCAGACTGGTCTCGAACTCCTGATCTCAGGTGATCTGCCTGCCTCGGCCTCCCAAAGTGCCCGGATTACAGATGTGAGCACGCCAGGCCCCTTTTTATTTTTAATTTTTGAATTCTGACATTTAAGTAACTATTTGCATTTTTAAAAGGCCTCCCAGCCAGGTGCAATGACACACACCTATAATCCCAGCACTTTGGGAGGCCAAGGTGGGCGGATCACAAGGTCAGAAGATTGAGACCATCCTGCCAGGATGGTGAAACCCCGTCTCTACTAAAAATGCAAAAATCAGCTGGGTGTGGTGGCGCACGTCTATAATCCCAGCTACTCGGGAGGCTGAGGCAGAACTGTCTGAACCCGGGAGGCGGAGGTAGCAGTGAGCTGAGATCACACCACTGCACTCCAGCCTGGCGACAGAGCGAGACTCCGTCTTAAAAAAAAAGGCCTCCCAGCCATGCCTGTCCCCACCTGCTCAGTCCTCCACCCCACCCCGGGAGCCATGGTTATTTATGTATTTAGGTCTTGTTTCTTTCTGGAATGTCTTTTTGTAGATGTGTGAAGCGAACACAAACACAGGCTGTCTATCCATAGGATGGATGAGGGTAGGGACCCTCGTCCCAGTCCTGCACTTTGCTCCTTTCTGGGACTCCCGTTTGGTAACAGAACCACCGGGCAGGCCCCTGGACGGTCGGGGGGCACCTTGGGCAACAGGTTCTGCGTGCACCAGGAGCAGGACCATGAAGCTTCCAGTCCTGCAGTCAGAGGTCAGCACGGGGCGGTGGGCTCCAGGAGAGTGACATCCCCAGTTCCGTACTCCCCCACAGGCCCCCAACCCTAAATTCCAGATCCTGGCTCCTAGAAGTCCTGCCTGGACACCCCTATTGCTTTTTTTTCTCTTTTTCTTTTTCCTTTTTTTTTTTTTTTTTTGAGATAGAGTCTTTAGATAGAGTCTTACTCTGTCACCCAGGCTAGAATACAGTGGCGCCATCTTGGCTCACTGCAACCTCCACCTACCGGGCTCAAGCGATTCTCCTGCCTCAGCCTCCCAAGTAGCGGGATTACAGGGATGCACCACCACGCCTGACTAATTTTTGTATTTTTAGTAGAGACAGGGTATACCGTGTTTCCCAGGCTGGTCTCGAACACTGGACCTTAAGTGATCCACCCATCTCGGCCTCAGAAAGTGCTGGGATTGCATGTGTGAGCCACCGTGCCTGGCCTTCCCCTATGGCTCTTATTTGTTGTCTTTCTCCCAAGACCATGAGCTCCCCGGGACATGGTCTCTGTTTCTCTTTACTGCCCAGTGCCTGCTCGGCAGGGGATCTGTGTGAGGTACATCCTCACAAATGTTTGTTGAATGAATGAATGAATGAATGAGTCAGTCAGTCCCTGTTCTAGAGTTTAGTAACTCACTTCATTTCCCTGAGCCTTGGCTTCCTCTGTTGAGTGGGGGCGAGCATCTTGACCTCCCAGGGTGGTGGTAGGATGGAAGGAGGCAAGGCTGTGGTCTAGTGCTGGGCCTAGGAGGGGAAATGCTTTCCTTTCCTTCCCTTCCTGGTAAAACGGCAGTAGCCTTGCGCGCAGACGCCGGTCTGTCAAGTTTATCATTTAGAACTCCCATGCTTTCAGAGCCCCTTATTAAGCAGCTGGCCTTGATAACCAGCCTGCGCGGGCAGGAAGAGAGGGCAGCAGGCACATTCCAGAACGGGGACGACAGGGCTGGGGATGCCCACAGCCACCAGCAGGGGCCGCAGCGCTCCTGGGCTCTGAGAGCAGGCCTGCTGCTGGAGGGGAAAGTAGTGACCAGGGGCCGGGAGAGGAGGGGCAGGGACTTGGCCAGGGTGTGGTGGATGTAGCCAAAAGATCGATGGCACGGCAGCCAAAGAAAAAATAGATCAACTGGATTTCATCAAAATTAAAAACTTTTGAAAAGACAACCCACAGAATGGGAAAAAATACTTGCAAATCTTATATCTGATAGGTGGCCAGGATCCAGAATATATAAAGAACTCCTTTTTTTTTTTTTTTTTTTTGAGACAGAGTTTTGCTCTTGTTGCCAGGTTGGAGTGCAATGGCGCCATCTCGGCTCACTGCAACCTGCGCCACCCCGGTTCAAGTGATTCTCCTGCCTCAGCCTCCCGAGTAGCTGGGATTACAGACATGTGCCACCACATCTGGCTAAATTTTTTGTATTTTTAGTGGAGACAAGGTTTCACATATTAGTCAAGCTGATCTCAAACTCCTGACCTCAGGTGATCCGCTCACCTCGACCTCCTGGGAATACAGGCATGAGCCACTGTGCCCAGCCCATAAAGAACTCTTAAAACTCAACAATAGAAAGACAAACAACCCAAGTGGGCAAATAATCTGCATAGACATTTCTCCAAAGAAGAGATGCAAATGGAGAACGAATACGGGAGGCATCATCAGTCACCTGGGAAAAGCACATCAAAGCCACAGCACAATTCTGCCCACACCCTCCAGTATCCGGTGTTAAAACCAACAGGCAAATGGCAGGTGACACCCTCCCGTGTGCTGGTGTTAAAACCAGCAGGCAGAGGGCAGGTGTCAGCGAGCACCTGCAGAAGCTGGAATCTCACACATTGCTGATGGGAATGTAAAATGGTGCCGCCATAGTGGAAAACCATTTTGGAGATTTCTCAAAAGGTTGAACACGGAATTTCCTTTTGACAGCCAGTCGTGGTGGCTCACACCTGTAATCTCAGCACTTTGGGAGGCCAAGGTAGGTGGATCATTGGAGGTCAGGAGTTCAAGACCAGCTTGGCCAACATGATGACACCCCATCTCTACTAAAAATACAAAAATTGGGCTGGGAGCGGTGACTCACACCTGTAATCCCAGCTACTTGAGAGGCTGAGGAAGGAGAATTGCTTGAACCTGGGAGGCAGAGGTTGCAGTGACCCGAGATCACACCACTGCCCTCCAGCCTGGGTCACAGAGCGAGACTCTGTCTCAACAACCACCACAACAAAAAAGAATTACCTTTTGACCCAGTAATTCCACTTAGATACGTACAAAAACATGGAACATGAGTGTTTATTACAGCATTGTTCATAATCACCAAAAAGTAGAGACAACTCAAATGTCCACCAGCTGGTGAATGGATGAACAAAATGTGGTTTATTCATTCAGTGCGATATTCTTCAGCTGCAAGAAGCAATGAAGTACTGATGCAGGCTAAACACAGATGAGCCTTGGAAACAGCTCAGATGAAAGAAGCCAGACACTAAAGGCCACATACTGTATGATTCCATTTATATGAGATATGCAGAATTAGCTAGTCTATAGACAGACAGCAGATTAGTGGTTGCCAGGGGCTGGGGAGGGGGTGATGGGGAGCGACTGCTAATGAGTACAGGGTCTTTAGGGGTGATGAAAATCTTCTGGACTTAGTGGTGATGATTGCACAACTTTATAAGTATACTAAATCACACTGAATTACTTTAAAATGATGAAATTTATTATGTCAATTATATCTTGATAAACTGTGTTGGTCACTTTGAGGATTATGTAGCAGACGGTTGGGCAGCTCCCTGCAACGCTGGCCTCTTAGCAACCTCCAAGATGTTGTTATGCATTTCTGCCCAATTTCCGGACCTTTTGACCTTCCTAATTCACGTTCTCATTCATTCACCCAGTGATTCTTTCTCTGGGTTGGAATGTAATGGCCTATCTGGCGGTCAGCAGTGTATCCAGGGAGGCACAGCTGAAGGGGCTGGGCAGTGCAGGCGGGGCCAGGACTAGTCACTGTCCCAGGGCAGTGACAGGACAGGTGTGAATGCAGTAAGGCACCTCTGGGCAGACACCTGTCAGGGACTTGGGAAGGGCTTCCTGCATCTGCTGGAGGTTGGACCTGACCATCCTTACTTTTTGTGTGATGTACAACTTATGCACATTTTAAAAACAATTCCAAAGTTACAAAGAACATCTCAGTAAATTAACGAATTCAGCAGAATAACAAATTGATGTTGTGTTACAATTGGCCTTGCTGCAGAGCCACCACCCAAAACTGTGTCCCTTTCAGGGTGGCTGGGAGGCCCAAGGGCCATGAGGAGGAGCAGGAACAAGCCTGGGGGTCTCTGCTGATCCCTGCATGGAGTTGGGCCTCTTGGGAGGTTGCCCAGTGACCTGTGAGATGGGGTTGTGGCTGGCAGGAACCCAGGCATAAACTAAGTGCCAGGTCATCTCAGCAGCCTCCCCTCATGGGCATGGTAAGATGCCAACCCGGTCCCAGCATCCCTCACTGTCCAGGGTTTAAGAAGGGTGGATTCAGCCGGGAGAGGTGGCTCACGCCAGTAATCCCAGCATTTTGGGAGGCCGAGGCAGTGTGGATCATAAGGTCAAGAAATTGAGACCATCCTGGCCAACATGGTGAAACCCCATCTCTACTAAGACCACAAAAAAATTAGCTGGGAGTGGTGGTGTGGGCCTGTAATCCCAGCTACTCCAGAGGCTGAGGCAGGAGAATCGCTTGAACTCAGGAGGCGGAGGTTGCAGTGAGCTGAGATCACCCCACTGCACTCCAGCCTGGTGACAGAGTGAGACCCAGTCTCAAAAAAAAAAAAAAAAAAAAAAAGAGTGGATTCAGCAGTTTGGGGGTCTTGGGTGCATAGAACTACAGTAGCTCATCCTCCTGTGATGCAGCCTGGGCCTCCAGCTCCAAGCCCTGCAGTTGTCTGCTCTGTCCCCTCGGTGACCTTGTGGGGCCAGCAGTGCCATCACACCATTTATAGACAGGAAACTGAGGCCCAGGAGGTGAGGTCATGGCAGTGCCCTCAGACTAGAGCATCTCTTCCTCAGGCAGGTGTGGCCTGGGAAGGCCTCGGGTAGGACTTGAATGGAGGCCACCAGGCCTCCAGTGTCACACTTCCGCTTCCAATGGCCACAGCTCCAGCCCCCATCTTGGGCTCAGAGGTCGCCTTCAGAGCATGGCAGAGGTCTCAGCATGATTCACCTCCAGCGGCTCAGGCCCTGCTGAGGACCGTGGGGGCGCCTGGGGCAAGCACCGCACAGTCCTCCTGCTCAGCCCCATCGTCGAGGGAGACCGTGACACTTTAACTGAAGGGTGATTCAGGCAGGGCTGCAAGCACAGATGAAGGTGGCCGGAGAGCCCTGCCAGAACGTCTCTTTGCAGAGGTGAGTTTTCAGTCGGGATCTGACCAAGGAGGCAGAACCCACAATTGAGTACTGAGGACATGGGTGTCGGGAGCAGGGAGGGAGATGGGTCCAGAGTCCACAGCTGGCTTCCTGGGTTCCTTGGTGTCCTCCCTGCCATCCAGCTTCTCCCTGGACGCTCTGGTGACAGGCCAGTGGGGACAGGGAAATGGGCCTAATTGAGTTGTGGAACGGCCGGGACAAGCCACTTGCACCGCAGAGCCTCACTTTCCCCTCGGTAAGCCGCAATCATGGGGAGAACTTCCGCAGTGGGGCACCACCAGACACTGGCTCTTCCCTACATCCCCTGCAGGAGGTGCCGGTGTTGTTCCCGACTTCCAGATACGGAGATGGTGGAGCCCAGGTTTGAGCCCTGGTGGGCAGGGTGCCCAGCCTGTCTTGGCTATGGGAAGGTGCCAGGTCCACACCGTGCTGCGCGCAAGCTGAGAGCAGGTTCGTGTTGTGGCTGAGGCTCTCCCCTTCCCACGGCCAAACACCGAAAGGCTGGGAGGCCTTGTCCTGACAGCCATGCCATCATTCAGGTGTCCCCACACCAAGGACTCATGTTGGAGCCCTGGGCCCTTATGGTGGGGCAGGAAGATCCCAGCCCCTGTGTGGGCAGTTGGCAGAAAAGAGATAAGAATGGCCCCTGACCTGTGGGAAGACTGCTGAGCCCCCCTTGTAACCAAGGACCTGGAAATTACTATTCTTCTCCTAATCCCAAAATCAATTAACGCTCTCCATGGGAGAGGCTGCGGAACAGACGCTTCCCTGCCTCAGCTGCAGGGAGTGTGAATTCGTACAATCTCTCTTGAGTACAGTCTGACAAAAGCTATCAAAATTACAAATGCATAAACTTTTCGACCCAATAACTTCATTTCTAGGAATTCATCCTACAGAGGGGCATGACACGAGCAAGTCACAAGCTCATTGCAGCCTTGTTTGCAAAAGCAGAATAGGCTGGTTATATAAACCACGATCCCCCTGGCCAGGGGGAATGCTACACAGCTGTCAAAAAGAACAAGGACCCCTCATGTAGACCGTGTAGATCTCTGAAATATAGTGTTCGGCTGAAAAGGAAGTACTGAGCAGCACCTTCTGCACACTCTTCTTGTGTGAGCAAATGAGGAAAATTAAGCATCTGCACTCTTGTTTGTGTGTAAATGCCAGAAACAAGAGATGGGGTTACCTATCAGTGGGTGTGTGGTGGGGAATCAGGTAAGGGGTGTGAGAAAGGTTTTCTCTTTCATACCTCTTTATACTTTGTTTTTTTGAGACAGAGTCATTCTGTCTCTCAGGCTGGAGTGCAGTGGCATAGTTTTGGCTCACTGCAGCCTCTGCCTCCCAGGTTTGAGAGATTCTCCTCTCTCAGCCTCCTAAGTAGCTAAGATTACAGACATGCGCCACTACATCTGTTTTTTGTTTGTTTGTTTTTTGCATTTTTAGTAGAGACGGGTTTTGCCATGTTGGCCAGGTGCTTTTGAACGTCTCGTCTCAAAGTGATCCACCCGCCTTGGCCTTCCAAAGTGCTGGGATTATTGGTGTGAGCCACTGTGCCTGGTCATACCTTTTTATATTTAATGACGGTAATAATTAAAAGATTTCTCATAGTCCCTCCTCTTGGGTCTTGGGAAAGTTGTTTTTTGTTTTTGTTTTTTTTTTATTTTGAGATTGAGTCTTAGCTGGAGTGCGGTGACATGATCTCAGCTCACTGCAACCTCCGCCTCCTGGGTTCAAGGGATTCTTATGCCTCAGCCTCTCGAGTAGCTGGGATTACAGGCACCTGCAACCATAATTGGCTAACTTTTGTATTTTTAGCAGAGACGGGGGCTTCACCATTTTGGCCGGGCTGGTCTCAAACTTCTGACCTCAGGTGATCTGCCTGCCTTGGCTTCCCGAAGCGCTGGGATTACAGGCATGAGTCACCGCACCCGGCCTGGGGAAAGTTTTATAGCAGATGTCCAATACAGTGCATTACTTTTGTTATCCTTATTTTAAAAATCCCCAAAAACCTTTAACATTTTTTCATTTGTAGTTCCTAAAGTCACATGGTATAGCTGTAGCTGTCCATCTGAAAATGCCAGAAAAGCACCAAGAAAAACAGAAACTTTCCCAAACAGAAATAATACAGCTAATATTCAGTATGGTTTCTTGCAGTACTTTTCTCTGAGATCATTTCTTTGATCTTTTAATAATTGTTCATTGAGTTTCTGTGATACACCAAACTCTCTCATAGTGCCAGGAACCTACTCCTGAGTGTATCAGTAAACGTTTGCTGCAGTAACAAACAGTCTCAAAATCCCAGTGGCTTAGGATAACAAAGGTTGACCTTTCGTACAGTTTATGCTCTGTGAGCGCTACGCTCTGCTCTCTGTACCTTCCCATCCCAGAGCTGGGCTGGGCAAGGAGTAGCCACCATCTGGAGGAGCACAGGGGCCAAGAGAAACTGAAATCTTATCTGAAGCTGCTGCTCATGCTGGTGCACAGCCTCCTGCCCTTGGGACTCTGGGCAAAGAGTCTCCCCTCTATGTTCCTTTCAGTGGGTGAGCTGGGGAGCATCTGCCCCAGGCAGGAACAGCCTGAGGACACATGACAAGGAGGGATATATAATCTCCCTACAGTGGAAGGGACAAATGAATGGCAACAACATTGCCACCTTCCTCAGGGAGCAAAAACTAATAAATGTAGCACCTCTTCCAAATAACAAAGTGGCATTGTTTTACAAGCATTGCCCCACTCCTTTCACAATTTCCTTACAACCATCCTCAGCCAGCGATTCCACATTCCATCTGATATGGAATAGGACATGTCCTGTTCTCAGCTCCAGGCCCTCTGGCTGGTACCTGTTTTGTTTTTTTTTTTTTGAAATGGAGTCTCACTCTGTTGCCCAGGCTGGAGTGCAATGGCACCATGATCTTGACTCACTGCAACCCCGCCTCCTGGGTTCAGGTGATTCTCCTGCCTCAGCCTCCCAAGTAGCTGGGACTATAGGCATGCCACAACGCCTAGCTAATTTTTGTATTTTTAGTAGAGATGGAGTTTCACCATGTTGGCCAGGCTGGTCTAGAACTCCTGAACTCAAGTGATCAGCCCACTTTGGCCTCCCAAAGTGAGCCACCACACCCTGCCTCTTGTCCTTTTGAATAACTCTTAGATAAACAACTTTATGCTTTAATCTCTGTTTTCCTGGGGCTAAATTCCTAGAAGTAGATGAGAGTAGGAAGACTTTTGCCAAATTGCAGTGACACAGAGGGCACTCGGCTTGCCAGTCCTCTGCCAACCCTGGACCTTATTGGAACAAGAAGAGCTAAACTCATGTGTGAAGACATCTATTTGCCTTCATTGCCTCACAATTGTTCCCCGTGAGACCACACTGTTGTCTTCTGGGTTTGTGACCTTTTGTGACTCCTCCTTTCTTTTGGGAGTTTGGTCTTCACTATACTGATCTGCATGAGCTTCTTGCATATTAAAAATGCCCTCTTATGTTTCACACCTTTTTCTCAAATAGACGGCTGCCTTTTCATATCATTTCTTAATGTATTTTTAAATAGGTCAGCTGTCCCTTTTCCTTTTAAAATGTCTCCCATCCCACCACCATTGCTCTTGTTTTAGAGACACTCCCAAATCTGACCGATGTTCACAGATAACTAACTCCCTCTGGGCTGGCCTGCTGGGAGCCTGGAGACCTGGTTCTATGGTGACCTGCTTGCTGGGGACCCTTGGGCAGCTGTCTTTTCCTCTCTCGGCCTTTGGTTTCTCCACCTGTCAAAAGAGCAGTATGTCCAGCCCAGGCATTTGGGGAAAGGCCGAGGGCTCCTTGCTGTCTCTCACCTCTGCAGCCAGGACACCCACTGGCTTTCTGTCTTTGACCCCTGGACTGATCTGACCTCTGGCCTGGCCTGACGTTCATTCCTCAGCTTCAGATCCAAGGTCCCCTTATCCCCTACCCTCCAACCCCACATCATCAGATACAGGGAACCAAAGCCATCTTTAAGCCCCACAAAGCACAAGTGAAGAATAAGCCACCCCCTGTTCCACAGCCCTGCAGGCTCCAGGGCTCTGCCCCAGCCCAGCCTGTGACGACCCATGTGGGAAAACACCCAGGGTCCCAGGCAGCTAGGGAGCAACCTGCTGCCACCCTGCAGACATCACTGCTTTTCAGGTCTTTATTTAAAACAAAGAAGACTTCTGACCTCACCAAACCAATTATCTTGCAAAACAGCAATTCTTTTCTAAGATCAATATGTATTTGTTCATCAAAAGGGTCACTGCTGTGGTTTATTGATCAGTGACTTCCTTGAGCAGTTCACATAAAACCTTTTGGAGAAACATAGGTTTCCATTCCAAAGGCCCCAAGAGACCGTGACTCCTTTGCAGGCATGTGCTAAGCAGGGAGCCTGGGAGTACAGGGCTGGCATTTGATGGGCACCTCCTGTGTGCCAGGTCATCTGGGGGCCCTCCCATGATCCCCTCCATAGCCTTATTTAGTGCGCTATTTAACAGACCAGAAAACTGAGGCCAAGAGAATAAGAGCCATGCCTGGGAACCCCTAGGAAATTAGTGGAGACCTTCAAGGTAAGCCAAGCCAGCCTCCTCAAGATCAAGGTCATGGGAAGGTGGGACAGCTGAGCTTCCCTCTTCTTCCGGGGGCAACCCGTAATCCAGCACCCTGCTCTCTGATCCCAGTCTGCCAAATTAGAGCACTCCAGCCCTGTCCATGGTGATTGATTTAGGGATGAGCAAATCCCTAAATCAGCCAATAAGATTCCACTTTAGACTTTTCCGGGCTGCAGAGGCCAGGCCAAGAAGGTCATGTAGGAGCTGCTGTGGTCATGGGTACCCCTGACGAGGGAGTTGGACCAGGCATGACGCCTCCATGGAAGGAAGTGGTGCTGAAAGAGGGAAAGGAAGCACTTGCGTGCCTGGATCCAGCCACACCTGAAATTATTACTGCTCACCTGATTTTTCACTCTAGGAGTCAATGAATTTCCTTTTTGGCTTAAGCCAGTTTGAGCTAGTGTTTTGTCACTTGCAACCAGAAATGTTGAGATGTGCACTAGAGTAAGGACACATACTAGAATCAGCAGTGTCTCTACATTTGAGCTCAGAGTGTTTGAGCAGAGAGTTGGGCCTGTAGCCGTGTGCAGGTCAGTCATTAGGGGAACAGCCCAAAAGACAGTCAGGGACACACGGAGGCAGAGGCGGTAGCACCTGAAGGCAGTCACTGCAGGCAGCAGGGAGAGAAGGCAAAAAGCAGATGTGGCAAAACCTCAAAATTTTTCTTGAGGGTTTGAAACTCTTCAAAATAACAGTTGAGCTGGGCAAGGTGGCACAAATCTGTGGTCCCAGCTACCTGGGAGGCTGAGGCAGGAGGATCACTTGGGCTCAGGAATTCGAGGCTGTAGCGTGCTATGATTGCACCTATGAAGAGTCACTGCATTCCAGCCTGGGTGACATGGTGACCCGCTCGCCTCTTAAAATTGAAAAGAAAAAAAGTTGAGTAAGCAAAAACAACTCTGCTGCCAATCTCGTTCTGGCTGACGATGGGGAATGCCAGGAGGTGTGGTGTGCGGAGCTCTGCGTCTCCCTGCTGGGCACCCTTGATTCTTGGACCTCAGCTTCCTGACTGGCTCAGTGTGCATATGCTCCCCAGGTACCAGCATGTGACCTTGGGCAGATGACTTCGACTTAGTGTCACAGATAGTGTCACAGAGCCTGGCTTCCTTATCTGCAAACCTAGCTCTGTCAGAGATCCTTCTCAGGGCACTTTCACACTTTCTCATTTTTGTCAGCCCAAGAGGTAGAACCTGGCATCGTGAGGGCTCTCGTTGTGGTTTCAACTGGCAATTTTCTCTTCATAAGCAAAGTTGTACATTTTCATACCTAGGAGCCACTCGTATCGTTTTTCTGAGCAGAATCACAGTTCCTACTTCACAGGGTCACTGTGGGACCTTAAATCGGCATGTGTGCATCTGGTCTGGACCAAGCCGGTCCAGAGGGTGACAGTTATTACCATGGAGTGTCGGAGGAGCATGTCCTGTGACTGGGTGACTGACCAGGGTCTGCCCTCGACCGTCAGGCTGGGTGACACAAAAGTCACCTGTGTGTCTGGTCTATGTGGACCCTTTGTGGTCCACACCCCACATGGGGTCTGTAATCTGCCAGCACTGGGTAGGAGGTGGGAGCAGGGCATGGTGGAAGGGGGGCATGCCCCAGCCTGGCCTCAGCAGAATGTGCTCACAGTGAGAAGGCTCAGATCTAGGACCCACCCTGCCCAGCACCCAGCACCCATGCTGTGGTCCCCTCTGGGCCACTGCCCTGTGCCTGGGACCAGTGGTCCTGTAGAGACCCCAAGCAGGGGCTGCTTGAGGCCAATGTGCTGGCTCCAGGAAAGGCTGCAGTCCTGCCCACCCACTCTGCATGTTGAATGGCCAGGGCCTTACTCCCCAGACCACTGAAATGAGATGTGAAGATAACGCAACCCCTGCATACACAACTCAAAGAATAAGGTGAGCCCTACAGCAACAGGAGGGAGAGATAAAAGGCAAGTCACTCAAAATGAAATAGTCTGTCCTTGAGCCTGGACATGGGAATGCTCAGGTGCGCATTCCAGAACAAGCTCCTGGGAAGGACCCCGCCTCAGAGACCCCATGCATTTGTGACTTTCCTTGCTGCAAACAGTGGATGGCTGCCCCCAGCAAAGCATGGGAGGGTCTGTCGCCACGGCCAATCCTCTCTGCACTTTCACGCTTCCTGGTTTATGCTAGCCCAATAGGTAGAACCCGGAGTCATGAGGGCTGTCATTGTGGTTTCAACTGGAAATTCTCTTTTCATGAGCAAAATTGTATTTTTTTATATCTAGGAGGCTTTTTTCTTTTTGAGACAGAGTCTCACTCTGTTGTCCAGGCTGGAGCGGTGTGGGGCAATCTGAATGCACTGCAACCTCTGCCTCCTGGGTTCAATTCTCCTGCCGCAGTCTCCCGAGTAGCTGGGATTACAGGTACATGCCACCACGCCTGACTCTGTGAGTGTGTGTGTTTTAGTAAAGACAAGGTTTCACTTTGTTGCCCAGGCTGGTCTTGAACTCCTGAGCGCAGGCAATCCACCCGCCTCGGTCTCCCAAACTGTTGATATTACAGGTGTGAGCCACCACACCCGTCCATTTGTATCGCTTTTCTGTTAGTTCTCTACTAACGTTTGTCCCTTCCTCTCATGGGTTGTCGGTCTTCTGCGTCCTATTTAGTGCTGCACTTTCTGGGGCTTTGTTGGTGATTTTGCTGTTTCGAATGGCTGCAGGCACTGCGCTGAAGAGCTACCCTGTGTTCTTAAGCATAGAGAAGCTGTGATGTGCCTGGGAGAGAACATATATGTTAGACAAGCTTCCTTCATGTGTGAGCTATGGTGCTGTCAGTTACAGTGCTGTTGACAGAGGTTCTGTGTTAATGAATCCACTGTCCATCCAGAAAGAGGAAAGAAAATTTGCCAATCGGTACATGGAGCTTATTGGAAAGCGTGTTGTGTTTTCCTGGGACACATGGTCTGGCATTCGCTAGTTCAGTATTTGCAGAGACTATAAAGCATGATTCCCCTGGATCCAAGAATCGACTGTGTAAGCTGTAGATCCAGCTCCTGGATTGTGTGGTATTCTTAGGAAGACCTCCTGCTTGGATCCTCTAGGAAATGACATTGTCTCATCATCTTCTTCTTCGTCTCCTAAACCTGGGCTCTGTGCCCCTCATATGGGCAGCCTCCGTGCTGTCCCAGGTGGATGACGCCTCCCACGCAGTCTGTCATGCGCTGCAGTCATCTTCCCAGGTGAGCACTGGGCCATGTGCACAGTAGGCCGACAGGTGTTTGATAACGGCCTCACGTCCACCTAGGCACACCTTCAGTTTGAATAAGCCAGGCACTTCCAGGGACAGGCACAAGCAATTTGGACTGAGTCTGCTGGAAAAAAACAGAAATCAGGCATGCAAGTTCATCAATAAATGGAAAAAACCCTCTTCTATATTCACATGGAGAATGATGCGGCCCCTTTGGGGGTTCTCAAGGGGACTTGGTCAGCTGCAATTGCCAGGCTGCCTGGGGCCCCACTGAGTGCAAATTGGAAACTCTGGGCAGGAGAGACCCCTGCCAGCCCCAGGCCTGAGTCAGCTCCCCTAGTTGGGAGGACAACCCGGCCTTGGCTAAGGTCAGAACCTGCCTGGACGATCCCGCCAAGCCCATTGGGTGGGGACTGAAACTGGTGGCTGCCGGCTCCTTTTTTCTGCTCTGTTCTCACAGACCCCACCAGTTCTGTGGCCCTGACCCCCCTGTTGCTGTGTCCCCTGAACCTCTGTGTCCCCCTGTGGAAACAGAGGTGAGGACCTGTGCCCAGGCAGATTGGAACAGGTGGCCATTTCTCTCTCTGTGGGCAGGCACTGCTGGCAAGGCAAGGACAAGAGAGCTAGGGGTTCCCAGCCAAGGCAAGAGTTTGCCCAGGGTCAAGAGGACGTCAGTAGCTGGTGCCCCCAAGCTGCCCCAGGACACCTGATGGCCATCTCTGCAGCCTGCAAGAGCCAACACACCCGCCTCCTTCCGGGGCTGCTAAGAACTTCCCTGGGAATCTCTCACAACCTGGGGCTCAGCACCTCCATTGTCCCTTTGACTAATGAGGAAACTGACATTCAGATAAATTAACCAGCAGGTCGAAGGTCGTGGCCAGTGGGCGGCGCCAAGGCTGAAATCAGAGCCTGGAGCCTCCAGACCCAAGTTTTGAGCTGCATTCGACACACTGCTGAGCCCCTTCCTTCATCTCACGGCCTCATTGGGAGTGTGTCAGCATCCCCCGTCTAAAGACACGGGGGGCGGGCGGTGGATGGAACTGCCTCTTGTCTGAAATGCAGACGGATGCGCAAGGGCAGAAGCATTCACTGGCAGCACTTTGGTGTATTTCCTTCCAGCGTTTCTTCCTGTGTGTTGTCACTTCACAGTATCTCTAATCATTACACAGCTCCAAGAAGAGCATTTAAGTGGCTCAGCGTTTTTTTTGTTTTTTGGTTTTTTTTTGAGACAGAATCTGTTGCCCAGGCTGGAATGCAGTGGTGCGATCTCGGTTCACTGCAACCTCCGCCTCCCGGGCTCAAGCGATTCTCCTGCCTCAGCCTCTTGAGTAGCTGAGATCATCAGTGCCCGCCACCACGCTTGGCTAATTTTGTATTTTTAGTAGAGACGGAGTTTCACCATGTTGGCTGGTCTTGAACTCCTGGTCTCAAGTGATCTGCCCGCCTCGGCCTCCCAAAGTGCTGGTATTACGAGTGGGAACCACCTCGCCCACCCAGCTCGACCGTATTTGATTACATACGAATAGCACTATTTCCTTAACTATTTATATTATTCATAATGTTTTTTATAAATAATCCTTCAGTGAACATCTTTATACAACACTATCTGCTTCGCTGGTCACTTTGTTAATGTAAATTCTCCAGAAGAGAAGTACTGACTTAAAGGGTCAGAACAATTTTTAGGCTCTTGCTCTGGTCCCAAGTTGCTTTCAGAAAGCCTGTACCAGTCTACACAGCTGACTTCATTTAAAGGCAGTGGGTATAAGACAGTGGTCGTAGGCTGAGCTGGGGCTGGCACGAACTGTCAGGGCCAAGAGGAAAGGCCACATTCAGGGCCTCAGCAGTGAGTGGCTATGCTGGAGGGCAGTGAACACACAGGGTTGGACCTGGAGTAATGTAGTATTAAAGGAGGGTCATGACTTAACTGTCTGTCCATAAGAGAGGCGTCTCAAGAGAGAAGCCTTGAGGGAACACAGGACTTGCCACAGAGGCCTGGGGACAAGCTGGATGGCAGCTGGAGGATGGAGTCATAGGCAAGCCCCCCTTGGGCTCACCTCTGGCCTGCCTGACCTGCTAGGTGTGGAGCTCCGTCTCGATGGGTTCCCTCTCCATGCCGAATTTCCATCTTCGAATGGTGGCACACCCAGGGGGTCCTGAGGGTGAAATGAGAGCATTTTTGCAAAGTATTAGCTCAGCATCGAGCACACACCACGTGCCCAGTAATGGTGGCAATTATTATTGTTAGTATCATTATTTCAGCTGTAAGACTTACCTGGGGTTTCACGACTCACCTCCAGCTTCTCAAGATTTCTCGTTCCAGTTCCCGGGACAAGGAGCTCCCTGGTGCAGTTGGCAGTGATCTGGTCAGTGGAGGCTGAGGGGCAATGATGTACACACCGGGGTCTGGCCCCCCTTTAGCAGGAGTCCTGGTGGGGATCTCAAATACTTGCCATCCCAGGACATTTGAGGGGCTAAAGCAAACCAGGAAATATGACCTTGTATCTGGTATGAGCCTAATCAAGTAAAATTAAATAATCCCTCTGTAGTTAGAAGCAAAATCTTCGATCACGTTCGCTTATTTGATCTTCACTCTCGTGTAGACAGCTGCACACAGATAGATGTGTACCTACTGCAGGGCCTGCGGCAGGAATCGTGTTGAGGTAGTGACGCTGGGCACGACTTAAAACACTTTTTTTTTTGAGATGGAGTTTCAATCTTATTGCCCAGGCTGGAGTGCAGAGGTGCGATCTCAGCTCACTGCAACCTCTGCCTCCCGGTTTCAGGCAATTCTTTGCCTCAGCCTCCCAAATAGCTGGGATTACAGGCACCTGCCATTACAACTGGCTAATTTTTTTGTATTTTAGTAGAGACCGGGCTTCGTCATGTTGGCCATGCTGGTCTCAAACTCCTGACCTCAGGTGATTCGCCTGCCTCAGCCTCCCAAAGTGCTGGGATTACAGGAGTGAGCCACTGCACCTGGCCTTATAAATGTATTTATTTATTTTGAGACGGGGTCTCACTCTGTTGCCCAGCCTGAAGTGCAGTGGCGCAATCTCAGCTCACTGCAGTGAAATCCCCTCTTACTAAAAATACAAAAAATTAGCTGGGTTTGGTGGTGGGCATCTGCAATCCCAGCTACTCCAGAGGCTGAGGCAGAAGAATCACTTGAACCCGGGAGGCAGAGGTTGCAGTGAGCCGAGATTGCACCATTGCACTCCAGACTGGGTGACCAGATCGAGACTCCGTCTCAAAAAAATAAAAAATAAAAAAAATTGACTAGGCATGGTGGCTCATGCCTATAATCTCAGCAACTTGGGAGGCCGAGGCAGGTGGATCACCTGAGGTTGGGAGTTTTAGACCAGCCTGACCAACATGGAGAAATCCCATCTCTACCAAAAACACAAAATTAGCCAGGCATGGTGGTACAGGCCTGTAATCCTAACTACTTGGGAGGCTGAGGCAGGAGAATTGCTTGAACCCAGGAGGTGGAGGTTCAAAGCGGGAGAATTGCTTGAACCCGGAGGTTGCAGTGAGCTGAGATCTTGCCATTGCACTCCAGCCTGGGCAACAAGAGAGAAACTCCATCTCAAAAAAAAAAAAAATTTTCATATATCCAGACAATGGAATATTACTTGGACCTAAAAAAGAAATGAAATTCTGATACATGATACAGAATATGGATGAACCTTGAAAACATGATGCTCAGTGAAAGAATGCACAAAAGGTGTATGATTGTATGATTCCATTTATGTGAAATGTCCAGAATAGGCAAATCCACAGAGACAGAAAGTGGACCAGTGGGTGCCAGGGGCTGAGGGGAGGAGGGAATGGGGAGAGTTTGCTAGTGGGGACAGGGATTCTTTCTGACATGATGAAAATGTTCTGGAATTAGATAGAGGTGATGGTTGCACAACACTGAATGTACTAAAAACCTCCGAATCACACACTTTACGAGAATGAGGTTTATGTTACATGAATTATATCTAAATAAACCTGTTATTTAAAAATCAATGTGTTTTGAAATTTGGGGGTAAAGAAAATGTTACATAATTTTTTAAAATTATTAAAAAGAGAGAAATAAAGACTGTGTTCTAGAACATGGCATCCCCTTCCTCTGCCCTCCAGACCCCTGTCTCTGGCTCTGGTGACCGATGTCCCTAGCAGCAGCAGAGAAGCAAGCCAAGCCAAGTTCACCATCCCCTCCCACAGCACACTCACTCCGGAGCTCCCTCTGACCTTCGATGATGGCCCCACATTCTCCCCCATCTCTCTAGGCCCAGATGTCACTCTCCCCTGTGGGCCAACAGGGAACATGGCAGCCCAGGCTTGGGGGCAATCGAGATGTGACCAGATTGCCCCTGGGAAGGTCATACCCTGAAGAAGCAAAATCCCGACACTTCCCTGGCTTGCCCTTCATGTGACATGCTCTGCTCTGGACATACGCTGAAAGCAAGTGTCACCCTGGCCGATTCTGGTCCCCAACGAATCCAACCTTGGATATTTCATTGAAAATGTCAGCCTCAAGTCCCTGCTAACACAGCCTCATTTCCAAGTCTCGCCAGCCGTGCAGGATGATTTGTCGTGGCCCCTGGGAATACGTCACGCAGGAGGATGCTGCTGGTTTTCCACCACAAATGGGCCGGTGCCAACTCAGGATCACGGTATGTCAGTCGTTGGCCAGCTAGGCCCCTTAGCTTGTCACAGGGCTCTGTCCCCTATCTCTGAGGGACTGGTGCCACCCAGTCCTGCACCATCAGACAGGCTGGGGGTGGGCCCTGGTGCCTCAGGTGGCCGCTCACCAGGGGCTGCAGGACTGTGTTGCTTATTTCCTCCTCGGGGCATGGAGCCCCTCCCTCTGTGGACCTGTCAGTCAACCTTGAACCCCTTGATGCCCTGCTGGGCCCTGCACCTTGAAAAACAGAGGAACCGGATTCTTTATTTTATTTGTTTGAGACAGAGTCTTGCTCTGCTGCTCAGGCTGGAGTGCAATGGCGCCATTTCAGCTCACTGCAACCTCCACCTCCTGTGTTCAAGTGATTCTTCTGCCTCAGCCTCCTGAGTAACTGGGATTACAGGTGTGCTCCACCACACCTGGCTAATTTTTGTATTTTTAGTAGAGACGGGATTTCACCATCTTGGCCAGGCTGGTCTCAAACTCATGAGCTAAAATGATCTGCCCATCTTGGCCTCCGAAAGTGCTGGAATTACAGGCATGAGCCACTTTGCCCGGCTGCAGGGTTCCCTGGGCTCTGCTCTTCCAGCACTGTCCTCCCCATCCAATGCCCCCACCAGGGTACCCTCCGCATGGTGTGACCCAGGGGGCACTCGGGCAAGTGTCCTGGCTACACTGGACCTGAGCACTAGATAGATTGCCTGACCCCACTGAGAGGCAGGTCTGCCCCAGGGAGCACATGTGGAGGAGCTTCCACTGGGCACGGCCAGACTGTGCTCTTCCTTTCACTCAGTGACCCTCGATGGGTCCTGAGGTGAGCAGAGGGAGTGGGGCTGGCCCTGTCTCCCTTCCTCCCTGAGCATTTGTTAAATGCCTCCTGTGTACCAAGACTGTTGGGCATGACCATTATGCCCATCTCACAGATGAGCAAACTGACACCATGGTCCTGTTGCTTGCTGGGGCCCAGCTCCTGAAACTGCATCTGTGTGGAGCAGGTGTGTGCCTACACGTGCCCACTGGCTGGATCAGTCTGGAGCATAACCTGGACTTGAGAGATACTTGTCTCACCAAGGGGGCTCCCTGGCACTGCAGAAGCTGAGGTGATAGCTGTGGGTAGAGGTTACCCTCTCCACTCTGAGGCCTTCAGAAAGTTACTTAAAGTTGCAAAGTCGCTGGCTGAGGCCTCAATGTACTCATCTGTTGTAAAAATCGAAGACAAATCCCAGCACTTTGGGAGGCCAAGGTGGGCAGATCACTTGAGGTCAGGAGTCCAAGACCAGCCTGGCCAACATGGTGAAACGTTGTCTCTACTAAAAATACGAAGTTAGCTGGGCCTGGTGGTGGGCGCCTGCAATCCCAGCTACTCAGGAGGCTGAGGCAAAAGAATTGCTTGAACCCAGGAGGCAGAGGTTGCAGTGAGCTAAGCTGAGATCCCACCACTGCACTCCAGCCTGGGCAACAAAGCGAAACTCCATCTGAAAAGAAAAAAGACCCCCAAAAGACAAATGCTGATATCATGACCCTGGGTCATACAGCCTCAGGACACCCAGCAAAGCAAACCACTGTACTTACACACCCTGTCTTAGCAGCAGGGAGATAGAAGCTCAGAGATATCCAGTCACCTGCCAAACGGCACACAGCCAGTGCCATAAAGTCCTCATTTCCAAGGTCTGTCCACGGATCCCTGAGGCTCCATCTGCCAGGATGCCAGGAGCTCGCTCCTGAGCCCAGCCTGAGATTCCTTGCAAAGGAAATTGTGACCTGTCCACTACTGACTCAGCTGTGCACTCTAATGGTCATGGGTTGGCAGAGAGAATGAGCTCTCCACCATGGAGAGGCCTCATAAGCAGAGCTGCATGAAATCACCCCTAAGGGCTCAGAGAGTACATAGTATTCTCTCAGGGACAGGCTGTCCCCCACTCCCCACAGCCTGGGCTGCTCCCTGCTGATTTGTGGGTATAGCCATCTTTTCCCACGCATATCTACAAGTGTGGGTGGGCGCAGCCATGGGTGCTGATGAACCTTCTATGCCAGCAGGTATTTTGCCCACACACTGCCAGTGTGGCCTGTTGGGAGCAGGAGGAGGCCAGATAGGTGTGTGCTGGTCTCAGAGTGTGCTTAGCTCCGTTCCATCCTGGTTTTCCCTTGGATTGGCTTGAATACACCCATAATGAACAGGTCTGTGGACTTGGTGCCCTTCCTAGATTGACTGAATCCCCAGGGAATAGTTAGCCTCTTAAGGTGGGCAAGCCAGGATGATCAGCCTGCTCTGCAGAGCAGGATACTGAGGCTCAGGGAGGGCCAGGACTTGCCCAAGGTCACTCAGCTGGTTAGGAGCAAGGCTGGGTGTCTTTAGCCTCCAAGAGAAGACAAAAGATCCTTCTCCACTTCCAACCTCTACCTGGAAGGCTCCTGCCCCAGGAGGTGCAACTTAGACCCCTGTCCCTCAGGGCGTCTCAGTCCTGCGAAGCTGACGTCTCCTGTTTGGCCTCCTCCTCGTGTGAGCTCTGGGCTCATGCCAGCGGACTTGAGCCCCGGACTGAACGGCTGTCTCACAAGGTAGATGTGAGGATTAGATTAAATAAATAATAGGCAAGTGCCAAATGCGTAGTCCCAAGCCTAGCACACTGTTTAACTACTGGCTCTCTGGGGCAAAAAGTCCTGATTTGAGGTGTCTACCAATTTCCATAGTGTAAATACTCCCAGCATTGCTAATTTCAGGCTATAGGCTGGCATTGCTGAACCCAGAGCTGGGAAGAGATGTGCACTGTTGCTCCTCACAAGTTAGTTTCAGCCAGTGCCAGTGCCCAGCGGGGCCCCAGGAAGTCCTGCTTCTCTGGGTAACAGTCGGCTTGGCATATTCTTCTCAGCATTGTGAAGGTAAAGTATTGCCTCTGTTGGCTTTTATGTCACATGACTTACCTTGTGCCAGGGGCTCCAGGGCCAACAGCCCAGGAGTGCCTTTTCATCTCTGGAAGTGTGTGTGTATCTGATGGGGGGACTGAGATGAGAATACCCTGGTATCTCCCTTGTGCCTCAGTTCCCCCACCTAGGGTGATGGAGGCTAGGGTGAGGGTGAGTGTTAGCTCAGGGCGCTGCCTAGAGCAAGTCTCAGAACTTAGCAGTACAGTTACTGACACAGCCCACCTGCGGCAGTAGGCCCAGAGACGCCCAAGAGAGAGCTTGTCCATGGGAGTCTAGAGGAGGAAGGAGGAGAGAGAGATCATAGAAGACTTCTCAGGAGAGGTGGCATCTGGAAGAGGTGGGAAGGAAGAACCCTTTGGGTCAAGGGGCTTCTGAAAGCCTCTCCATATCCCATCCAAGGCATTCCAGCTCAGCCTCTGTAGTGGAAGTTCTGGGATTTAGGGCATATAACTTCTGCCTTTGGGGCCTCAGTTTGCTGTACTGTAAAATGGGCAAAATGATCACCAGCGAGTCCCTGGGTGATGATGAGGTCCTCATGGTTCCCGGTGGTGAAGTGAGGGCAGGAAAGGACACGCTGACCCCCACCAGGCTTAGCCCCAGGCCGGGCTCCCGAGGATGGCGGTACCCCTGGTCCTTTTCTTCCCAGCCTGCCTTCTGTCCTGGCTCAGGGCTTTGAGGTCTGGCGAGCCGGGCTGCGGCGTGCTGAGGCGTTGAGCCTGCTGCCTCCTCTCAGGAACAAACGGGGTCCTCTGCAGTCGACAGCCCTGAGGAGCGTTCCAAAGAGCTTCAAAGGCCAGGAGAGCTGCCTCGAGCACAGAGGCGCGGGTGGGAGCCCAGGTAGCCGGCCCGCAGGTGGCCGCGCGCTCCCGCCAGCCAGTCCGCAGCCAGGTGGGCGTGCCAGGCCCAGCCCCCTGCGCTGGCCCGGGGCGGGGCGAGCGGAGCCCCGCCTTCCCCGCGCGCCGGGTCGGAGCCGGTGCGGGAGCGGAGCCGCGCGAAGCCGGCCGGAGCACGCGGGAGCGCGGCCCCGCAGTGGCCCGACCTGAGAAAGCAGCGCGCAGGAGCTGGAGCGTCGCCGCGGCCCCCACCACAGCGCGGATCTCCCCCGGAACTCGGACCCCGGCCTCGAAGCGTGATCGTGCCTGCCTCGCCCGCCCCGGCCGCCCGGCCGCGGGCATGGACGGCGTCCGCTCGCCCTGTGAGTGCAGAGCCCCTCCACCGCCGCCCGCCGCCTTTGTGTGCGCGCCGCGGCGCTGCAGCCCCCTCCCCGCGCGCCCCTCCCGCGCCCCGGGCCCGCGTCCTTTGTGGAGCCGCCGCCCGGCCGGTGCCTTCCTCCCACTCCCGGGCCTCCTTATCCCCTTTACAGCTGCCTCCGGGACAGCCCAGCAGGACCCTCCCGGGCCGGGGCTGGGCAGGGCGCGAGATCCCTCTGCCGGCCTCCAGGTTTCTTCTGCAGACCCGCCGGGGCCCTCAGGGACACCCTAGCAGATCCTCCCTCCCCGGGTTCCAGAAACAGCACAGGCCCGTCCCTCTCCGCAGCCGCCGGGGGCTGAGCGGGGCACTGACCCCTCCTCCCCAACCCGATCCTCTGGTCCCGTCTGCAGCCCCTGTTTCCCAGGGCCCCCAGAGACAGCTCCGCAGGCTCTCTCAGCGGCCGGGGCTGGGAAGGGCGCGGGCCCGGGGCGGCGCTGTCTCATCCCGCGGCCTGGGCAGGTGCGGCAGGGCCGGCGCTCACGCGAGCCTGTGTGTCCTTGGCCCACAGAGATGGACGGCGATGGCGGCCGCCGAGACGCCCCCGGCGCGCTGATGGAGCCCGGGCGCGGCGCAGGGCCCGCGGGCATGGCGGAGCCGCGGGCTAAGGCGGCGCGGCCGGGGCCCCAGCGCTTCCTGCGGCGCAGCGTGGTAGAGTCGGACCAGGAGGAGCCGCCCGGCTTGGAGGCGGCCGAGGCGCCGGGCCCGCAACCCCCGCAGCCCCTGCAGCGCCGGGTACTTCTGCTCTGCAAGACGCGCCGCCTCATCGCGGAGCGCGCCCGTGGACGCCCCGCCGCCCCCGCGCCCGCAGCGCCGGCCGCGCCACCTGGAGCCCCCGGAGCCCCGGCGGACGCCGGCCCCGAGCTCTTGGTCGCGCAGGAGCCCGTCCCGGACCCCACCGCAGCTGCTGCCGAAACTGCGCCTGCCCCCGACGGCGGCCCCAGGGAGGAGGCGGCGGCGACAGTGAGGAAGGAAGATGAGGGGGCGACCGAGGCAAAGCCTGAGCCCGGGCGCACACGCCGGGACGAGCCCGAAGAGGAGGAGGACGATGAGGACGATCTCAAGGCAGTGGCCACCTCTCTGGACGGCCGCTTCCTCAAGTTCGACATCGAGCTGGGCCGCGGTTCCTTCAAGACCGTCTACAAGGGGCTGGACACGGAGACCTGGGTGGAGGTGGCCTGGTGTGAGCTGCAGGTGAGGGTGCGCCAGCCCGCAGAGGGCTTTCCGCAGGGTCTGTCCGCGATCGCGTCCTTGGGCCCGTCCTTGCTCCTGCGCTGTGCCTTAAGAACCCCTGGGGGCGGCGGGGCGCTGTGTGTGTCACCCTCTGCGTGGGTGGCCGGCAGGATGTGTGCCAGGTGTGCGGACGGCGTGTGGGGCCTGGCTTTGTCCGCGCGCAGGTTTGTGAGTCAGCTCGTGGCGAGGGCAGGCCTCTGGTTGCGTTTCGTCTAAGTGTGCGCGCCCTGGGCGTAGGGGAGGCCCTGGAGAGTGGATCTTGGAGGCTGTGTCTCTTAGGCTGCGGCTTCTCCAGTCCTGATGACCCACTTTAATGACCCAGGTGGTCTGGACTGTTGTGTCTTTGCAAAACAGCGTGGCGGCTTCAAGGCCTGATGTGTGCGCTCACAGGGCAGTTTGGAGGCCCTGAGCTGCCCATAAATTAGTACTTTCCTGTGTCCCCCAAGCTGTGGGTGCCCCAGCAGGGATACCTGCAGAGAATTCTTCTGACCCAGGGGTCTGTGACCCAGAGGTGGTGTCTGGTAGGGCTCTGCGGCCGGCTGGGCAAGGCCTGGAAGTGTGGTTAGTCGCCTCTGCTGCTCTGAGAGCTCCATTTGTTCACAAAATGGACGTGTGAGAGGTCTTAAAACCGAGTCATGCAGAATGCGGGTGGGGGTTTTCTTGGATGCAGAGGCTCTAGGCATGCGTTTTTCATAATCCTGCCATCACCCTGGTGTCAGCCCCAGCTCTGGAAGATTATGTAAACAGCCACCCTACCTGTCCTGGGCCAGCCTTGGAAACAGAGGCCGTGCCTGTCCAGGGGGTGTTTATACAGGCCTCCCTCCTTGGAGAGGGGCAGCTGTCAGTTGCGAGCCAGTCTGGGAGAGTGCCAATCGGAGGTGTAAGTGTACTCCATTGGCCTGTAAAGTTAGCTGGCCGTCCAGTCCAGGCCTGACACAGGGCTGGGGCTAGCTGGGGCAAGCTGTGCTCTGGGGCTGCCGGCCACACTACAGGACGCTTACATTTTTGGCTCAGAAATGGGATTCAGTTGCTATATCCTTCAGCCCCTACAGGATGGCCTGCATGTGTGTGCAAGCCTGGCTAATTCGGTGGTGTCGACCTATCGTCAGCCTTTCTCCCAAGACAAAGAGCTCCAGAGACCTGCCTCTCTACCACCCCTTGGTTCTGCCTCAGAGATGTGGCTTTTCATGACAGGGGACAGTGGCATTGTGTGAGTTCCTTAGGAGGGACTGAACAGCACCCCTCCCTCATGGTCCTGCAGGTTCCAATGGTACAGGAGAGGCGGTGGGTGGGGCAGGAGGCTGTGATCTCGGGGTCCTGGGGTGTTCTGGGCATTCCTGCTGCATGGGAAGGCAGAGAGGAGAGAGGACTTGAAAGGGGAGATGACTCTTGATTCTGGTGAGCAGTCTAACTGCTGTTGCCCACAGACCTGGCAGGGCATGCCGAGCACCCTTGGGTGCTGCCTCCAAGAGCTACCTCTGCAGGGTGGCGGATGGGGGAGGGGTGCTGCAGCAGGCTGGATTTGAGTTAGACCTCGGCAGCTGGAGCCTGCTGATCTGGCTGAGGCATTGCAGGCGCATGTGACTCTTGGAGCTTGTCAGCTCCCATTCCCTTTAAGGAAAGGCAAGCGGTTCTGTCTCTGGGTCTGTCCCCTGCGGGCATGGGGTGGAGCCTGGCCTCTGTCCAGGGGTCTCTTGCTCCTTGTCTCTAGATGGGAACAGCAACTTAGAGGTGCTTCTGGACTGTGTGTTGCAGTTCCTTGCCGGGATGTTACTGGTGCCCCAAACTGGTGGGGAAACTGACCCTCACCTCCCCCAACAAGTAGCCACCTCCTCCAACATTTGTCCCTGGTCGATGTGTGTCATTTGGCATTAGCTCCCTCTGCCTGTTCTGATCTGAGAGGGTTTTCCACAAGAGGGAGTCTGACCTGCTTAGAAGAGCCCTCTTTGCCGAGAACCTGCTGTGTGCTGGGGCGGTGCTGGAAGCCTCTGCATCACAAACTGTGAGGACTGAGGGGACGTGGAAGCACCCCTAAGGTCACCAGTGAGGAGATGGCAGGACATTGTGGGATCGGGGAGGGGGGCCCCTGTCTGTGTGTAGAATGGTGCAGGCTGACTTTGTGCAGCGCTATTGGAGGGACTGGCAATGGGGCTGCCTGCGTGATGTCCTGGGTGTGTGGAGCGGAAGAGGGTGCGGTGTAGGGCCACAGGGAGATCAGGGCTGTGGGAGGGGTGTCGGACTCTGCGAGGGAGTGTGCTTCTGGGTGGGATGTGGGGTCATATCTCACTGAGTGGAGGGGTCACCCTGCCAGGGAAGGGCCACAGGTGGGCGCTCCTTCTCTAGGTGAATTGCCTTTGTGCCTGGGAGGAGTTCTTAGTCCACTATGTGGAGATGCCATCCTGTACCTTGACCCCCAGCATGCCGGGCATGGGGAGGGTTCCTGGGAGTCACGCTTTACGCAGCGAAGGGAAGGTCTAGGGGGATGTTGCCTGCAGCCAGGAGCCCTTCTCGGTGTTGCTCTTGGCCTCCATCCCTCTCTTCCCCTGTGCCCACAGCACCTGCCGTCTGCCTAGGTGCCTGGGCCCTGTCTCCCTCCCTGCCCTCTGCAGGCTGGGGGGCCTCCTTGGAGAACTGTGAGGCGATGAGCTCACTTGTGTTTTTCAGGGTTCCCTGCCAGTTGGGGAAAATGCCTTCATGTGGACCTAGTAAGCCTGGCTTAGAGGACGTCAGATTTCCTTTGATAAATCAGTGTTGAAAGAGCTCCGTAGAGAAGGTAGTATTTATTTATCTTATGTCGAAGGGCAGTGAGGTGTTTCACCTTCTGAATTCTCCAGATGTGCAAAGCTAGAACCTGTGCTGTTTTTTTGTGGGGGAAGCCATTTTAAAATACTTCCCTGTCATTCTTCTCTTGAATGAACTTTATTCTTGGCAGCAGAACACATTACGGTAACGAGGAAGGAAGTGAAACACCAGAATCCCACCGCCCTCCTCCTTGCCCACATGTCCTGTGTTCCCGTGGCCATCTTTGGCCAGCCCTGGTCCCCCCACAGACCCCTGTCCTGTCAGATAGGGTTGAGGGTTCCCTGTCAGTTCTGGGAACCTCCACCACCTGCCATAGCTGGCCCCACTACTCTGGGGGTGCCGATCTGGGTCACTGGCCTGACTTTCTACAAGACCCTCCTCTGGGGGGTGGCGAGGTCACAGTACAGCAATGGGGGGTGCCTGGCGTTGTGCCGTGGCCACCCCTTGCTCTCCCACTTTCGACTGAGTCAGCACAACCATGTCCCCTCCTTCTTTTGGTGTTGAGCTTTCGTGACTTCCTCGGCCTTCGTGGCTACCCCGGTTGCTGGACCAACACCGTTTCATGTGGCTCAGGGGTCCCACTCTCACATGCTGCCACCTTTGAGCTGGCCACAGGCGCCCACATTGAGAAAACACAGCCAACTCAGACCCAGGGAGGCAGCCTCTTTGCCTTTCCCAGATCTTCCTGTTTCTGCTGTGTCTCCATCGGGTACCTGGAATAAGCTTGGTTTTCACCCCCTTTAACAACACTGATGCCTCCCTGTCAGCAACTCCTGACTTTCGGGGACACAGGATCTTAGCACCTCAGTGCCACTGCCTCTGAGCTGTTGTTGCAGGGCTGGAACCTGAGTTCCCTGAGTTTCCCGAGATGGTGCTGGGGCCTGCGTCCAGCATGGGGGTCTTTCTCCTTCTCGGAGACGTGTATTCCTTTCCTCGGCTCAGAGCACTTGCTGGGCCCTTGCAGAGCGGTGTGAATCCTAAAGAGGACTAAGGATGGGGGCGCTGCTGCTAGTCCCAGAAAGTCACAAAGTAGGTCTTGCTGCAGCCTGGTGCTGCCCGGTGGGGGCAGGGCTCACGGACCGATGTGTCCTGCCTCAGCTGATGTCTCAGTGTCCCAGTGTCCTGTCCATCTTCCAGGTCCAGGAGTGGATGATGCCAGTTGAGGCTCACTGCAAGTGGCCTGTGCCAAGCGGGTGGTCCCCCCCATCCTCCAGGGACAGCCCAGCCACCTGACAGCCTCTCTCCCAGCCGCGGGCAGCCCCGCCAGTGCCAGTGCTGAGCTGGTTTGCCTTCCCCTGCAGATGGGATCCTCATCACCTTTCTAGGCAGGCCCTCTCATGTCATCAGCCACGTAGCCTCAGGCCAAGGGTTTGGGGCACTGGAGAGCCTGAGTGCTTTGCACTGATGACCTCTCGCGGGAGGCCCGGCTGCCAGCCCTGCCTGCTTTCAGCCCTGACCCAGCTGTCGTGGGGAGAAGAGGAGACGAGGGGGCAAGCCAGTGCCGAGCACAGAGGAGGTGCCTGGCGCTTGCTCACTCGGGCAGGACAAGCAGGACAATCAGAAAGCTTGACCTGATTTGGCTGGCGGTCACCCCTTTTTAAAAATCTCCGAAGTGCTTAATTGCATTGGGAGAGTTGTAATTTGAAATCACTTGGATGCCAACACTGAATTTGTTTTGCTGGGCGAGGTGTTTTCTGCGCCATGCTGACCATGGTTTTGGTTTAGTTGGCAAAAAAGGCTGGCACTAGCTGCCTGAAAGGCCTGTGCAGACCGGCTTTCCCTCCCGCCCGCCAGGGCAGAAACGTGGGCACCGAGCTCGCAGCGCTGCTTCTGTCCCCCAAGTGGTGGTGGCGAGGTGTGTATCAGCAGCGATGACAGACAGCAGCCTGCACAGGTCACTGTCGTGGGGAGCACATTGAAGCTCAGGCACCACGGCTTGTTCCCTGCTGGAAACAGGTGCTCCCGTGGCTTAGCGGTGCCTTGGGGGCTCCTGGCTGAGCTGAATCAGGACCAGGCTGCCGTGGGACTCAAGTGTACCTGTGCTACTCTCTGAGCCCCGGAGGGAGGACCCCAGCACTGGCTCAGGTGCGTGGAGGGCCAGCCCCCACACGCTGCTCATTTGATTTGCTATTGCCAAAGCTGGTGTTTTCTCAGTCCCCGTCAGCGTGTTAGGAGGCCTGCCAGGACAGCTGGACACGCCCTCCCGCGGCACTGAAAGCTTCTGTGGCAGCAGAAGCATCCTGCCTCTGCATTTGTGTCCACAGGCCCTGTGGAGTGCGCGGGATGTGGCTGGGGCAGTTGAGTGTCACCGTTCTTATTTTTCCTCACGTTAAACATGGGCGCAAATGGTCACATGTGCCATGGCTGCTTCCAGGGTCACCTGCATCTCCAGGCTTGATCCTGGGCTCTCCTCTGCGTGGCTGCTTTTCCAGAGGATAAAACAGACCCAGGTGATCTAGAGGTGGTCACCGGGACACCAGACAGACCAAGATAGGGACAGCCTATAGACCAGCTCGCAGCAAGGGAGACGGAGGGGCTGGGACACAGCAGGGCTGGGAGAGGCCAAGGAGGCTCGAGATGGGACCTGCGCTGGAGGCGTCCGCGGAGGACAGGATTGGGGCATTTGGGCTGTGAGGACCTAGACTGGGTGGCCATGCCATGACTGTGTTGGGCTTCACCGAGGCCAGGACGAGCTCCAGGTCAGTGGGAGGGTCTCGTGGGCCCTGAGATGCATCCCCCATCCCTGCCCCGTCATTTCCGGGGATGGCCGGGGGGTTACGCTGAGGTGGGGTAAAGCTTTGTTGTTGGACTGCTAGCCAGAAGATAGCATCAAGAGAAGGGGAGGGAGCGGATGTTCCTGAAGGTTCTAGAGGCCTGTGCCCGGGTCTCCATAGCACAGGCTTGTATGTACGTTGACTTGAGCATTCGTTGAGTGTGTGTCCTGGTTCTAGGCCTGGGGCTACCGTAGTGAGCAGGACAGGTCACAGCTCTGGGAGACAGCCTGAGAGACTTGGAAATGTGTCAGGCAGGTTGGGGAGTTCTGAGTGAGGCTAGAGGAGGGGCGGGAGTCGGCTGAGGTTTTGACAGGATCTCTCTGGGTGCCTTGGGACAGTTGGGGATGAGGGTAGAGGCAGGGGACCAGCAGGGAGGTGACTGCCACCATCTAGGTGAGAGACTACAGGGCTGGTACTTGGTGGGGTGGGGGCCAGGAGGGGAGAAGCTTTGGATTCTGGGTGCATTTGAGGGTGGTGGAGAACACAGGATTTAGATTGGGTTTGAAGGTAGAGAAGGTAGGAATCGTCCAGGTGTGGTGGCTCATGCCTGTCAATCCCAACACTTTGGGAGGTTGAGATGGGCGGATCACTTGAGGTCAAGAGTTCGAAACCAACCTGACCAACATGGTGAAACCCTGTCTCTACTAAAAATACAAAAAATTAGCCAGGTGTGGTGGCGGGCGCCTGTAATGCCAGCTATTTGGGAGGCTGAGGCAGAAGAGTTGCTTGAACCTGAGAGGCGGAGATTGCAGTGAGCTGAGATTGTGCCACTGCACTCCAGCAGTCTGGTGACAGAGGGAGACTCCATCTTAAAAAAAATTAAAAAAGGCTGGGTGCGATGGCTGACGCCTATAATCCCAACACTTTGGGGGGCCGAGGTGGGCGGATCACAAGGTCAAGAGATCGAGAACATCCTGGCCAACATGGTGAAACCCCATCTCTACTAAAAAATACAAAAATTAGCTGGGCATGGTGGGGCGCACCTGTAGTCCCAGCTACTTGGGAGGCTGAGGTAGGAGAATTGCTTGAACCCGGGAAGCAGAGGTTGCAGTGAGCTGAGATCGTGCCACTGCACTCCAGCATGGTGCCTGGCGACACAGTGAGACTCTGTCTCAAAAAAAAAAAAAATAAAATAAAATAAAATAAAAAAGGAGAGAGAGAGAGAAGGTAGAAATCATGGTGGCAGCATTGGCAGAATTTTGGGCCTGGCAGGATGTGGCCGCTGGCTGCTGTCCTCTGAGGGAGATGGGGACATGTGGATTTGGGGGAAGAGCAGGCCTTGGCTTGGGACATGCTTAACCTGAGTGCTTTGTAGGTGGCCAAGGGTGGTCCTCGTGGGGAATGTGGCCTCCCAGGCTGATCCTGAGTTGGGAGCCCAGGTGGGCAGCCCAGGTACACAGGGATGGGCCAGGACTGAGTCTCTGAGGGGACAGGAAGGAGAAGCCCCCCACCCACATCCCTGCACAGAGGGGCTGCCCGGGACAGGAGGGTGCCCCAGGATGCCAGGAGCATTTCAAGACATGATGCATACAATAGGCAGCACATTCCGAGTTGTAGGTGCTAAAACGAAATTGGGAGCTGTGCTGCACCTTAAGGACAACTGTGCCTTCCCTCAGGAGTTACCCTTCTTCCCATCCCCTGGGCCCTGCTGGCCCACGGTCTGGGTGGGGCTGGCTGGTGGTCATGGGCTGGCTGGGCTTGCCCCTCACCTTCCAGGACAGCTTGGAGCTGCAGCCCTTCTATGCCCATAGGCATTTCGTTGGTGTCTCTCAGGGCCTGTGGCTTGGCCTAGCTTCAGGCTGCAGTTGGAAGACACCCAAGGTGATGGCACAGAGCTTTAGGTCACGTCATTGATGGAGAAGAACTTGACCTGGCCCAGCAGAGGTTTGGGCCGTGTGTCTGGGTCTCCCTTGTGGTCCGCCCTGGCTGTGCAGCTGTGATGGGGTATCAGCATCTGCCTGCCGTGGTGGGAAGGGGGATTTGGGAGCCTCCCAGCCAGGAAGGACATTGCCCCTGGTGCGTACAAAATATCCAGGGGTGAGAGAGCTCTGCCATGTTCCCAGTATGTGGCCATGGGAAGGCACCTGTTTTTGCGAGCCTCGGTTTACCCATTTGTGCAGTGTGGATGGTGCTAGCTACTCTTCACTGCTGGGGGGACTATTGAGAGAAGTGTGTTTCACCTGAGCACACAGGGGTCTCAGGTCAACCTTGTTTCACCCTCTTGCTTCCCCTGCAAAACAAACAGTTGTCTCCAGCAGAGATGTGGAGAGCAAGCCGACCCGGCAGGTGGAGGCTGGTTCCTGAGGCTGCCTGTCTCCTTGCCCGGGAGCTGTGGGCACCCATTCCGCTGTTGCCTTAGCGCTTGAGCTGCAGATAAGAAAAAGGGTGTGAACAGCAGCAGCTGGGATTTTTGAAAAGCAAGCTACGATCTGCCTCTGACCATAGACAGTTCAGGGAATGTTGTGTTTTCGGGAATCCCAGCTGGGTGGAGAGGCCTGAGTGGGGACTCTGGAGGTTGGCAGCCTCAACACCGTCTTCAAGTTTTCCTGCCTCTGAGAGTTTTCACATCTAATTCTCTTCCCTGCAGCATTGAATTCTGAGGATTTCCCAGAATACTTGATTATGACTTCTAATTTAAGTTAGCTCTCATTAAATTATATTAACATTTTTTGAAAAGAAGGAAAGAAAAGTGATTAAGGCAGTGCGGTATTGGTAAAAGAACAGAAGAGTTGATCAATGGAATAGAATAGTAAGCCCAGAAATAGACCCTCATGAATAAAGTCAACGGATCTTTGACAAAGGAGCAAAGGCAATGAAATGGAGACAAGATCATCTTTTCAACAAATGGCGCTGGAACAGCTGGACATCCACAAACAGATAAATGATTCCAGACACAGACCTTACACCCCTCACCAAAAAATAGAATTGGCCACATACCTAAATGGAAAATCCAAAATTATAAACCTAGCTTTGGCAGTGACTTTAGATATCACACCAAAGGCACAGTCCTTGAAAGAAAATAATGATAAGCTAGACTTGATTAAAATTAAATGCTTCTATTCTGTGAAAGACACTGTCAAGAGAATGAGAAGACAGGCCACAGCCGGGGAGAAAATATTTGCAAAAGACCCATCTGTTTAAGGACTCTTATCCAAAATATACAAAGAACTCTTAAAACTCAACAATAAGAAAACAATCAGCTAAAAAAAAAAATAGGTCAAAGAGCTTAACAGATACCTCACCAAGGAAGACACACAGATGGCAAATAAGCATATGAAAGGATGTTGCCCATCATAAGTCCTGAGGGAATTGCAGATTCAAACAGTGAGCTCCCACTGCATACCTACCAGAATGGTCAAAATCTAGAACACTAAGACCGAATGCGGGCGAGGATGTGGAGTAGTGACAGGAGCTCTTATTCATCACTGGTAGGAATGCAAAATGGTACTGCTATTTTAGAAGATAGTTTGGTAGTTTCTTATAAAACTAAACGCACTCTTACAGTCCAGCAACCTCGTTCCTTGGTATTCACCCGAAGCAGTTAAAAACTTAGGTCCACACAAAAACCCGCACACGGATGTTTATAGCAGCTTTATTCGTAATTGCCAGAACTTGGAAGCAACCCAGATGTCCTTCAGCAGGTGAATGGATAAACAAACTGTGGCACATCCAGACAATGGAATCTTCCTTAGTGCTAAAAAGAAATGAGCTGCAAAGACAGGAAAACACAGAGATAAACCAAAAATGAATACTTAAGAAAGAAGCCAACCCGAGAAGCCTGCATGTCATATGATTCCAACTAGATGACATTCTGGACATGGCAAAACCATGAAGACAGAAAAAAAAAAAAGATCAGTGGCTGCCAGGGATTAGAGGAAGGGAGGGATGAAGAGCAGATTTTTAGGGCAGTGAAGCTATTTTTATGGTACTTTACTGGTGAATAATTGTCATTATGCATTTGTCAAAACCCATAGCATGTATAGCACCCAGAGTCAACCCACGTGTAAACGTTTGCCTTTAGTGAATAATGCATCAGTATTGGTTCATCAGGTATAACAAGTGTACCACACTAATGCAAGATGTTAATATTAGGGAAACTGTGTGTGGGTGTGAGGGAGTGTATGGGAGCTCTACTCTTTGCTCAGTTTTCCCGTAAACTTAGAATGTCTCTCAAGATAGTTAATTAATTTAAAAATGCGACAGCTACTTGATGTTTGCAGAAATGAAAAAAAAAAACACCCATAACACAAGGGAAGACAACTGCTTTTATTTTTGAATAGTACCTTCTGCGCCTTGTTTACACACATATATCATTTAAAAATACAGCTGTAGTCACAGGGTGTCATGACTTTTAAAATCTGTCTCTGGAGTGTCTTTAACGCCATTGTTTTGCAGGAGGCCATGGTTCTGAGGTTTGTTCCTGGTCTTGGTGCTGTTTTGAACCCCTTGTTGAGCATGGCTGCAGAAGGGGTGCTGTCACTAGATGTGTTCGGGGAGTGGTGGTTCAGGCAGGAGTTGCTGTTGTGGAATTTGCTTCTCAGAACCTTTACAATGCCCACTGTATTGTGAAGCTCTTGAGGGGTGGGAGGGGGAAGGTGTGGGGCCTCCTCCTTTTTGTCTTTCATTTCACAGTTATCTTATGAGCCAGGACTGGCTCTAGGGAGGCGTGTAACAGGCTGACTGTTGGTGGAGGGCCACTGGGGCTCCCTCCGGTATCCACTCCCCCACACCCGCCCCTAACCCCTGCTTTCCAGGCAGTGTGTGTGCTTGCTCTCCGGTGGAGGAGCTGGGACAGTTCTCAGCTGTGAGCTGACTTTGGGAAGCAATGCCAACCTTTGATCCTACTCAGAATCTGGAATCTGGAGATAGCCAGGTGACAGCCCTGGAGGTGGCTCAGCAACATCAGCTGGGACATGGGTCTTTATCTCTGTTTCGTCTGTCCTCAGCAGTGCTGGCATTTTGTCCCTAGTCTTGCTTGGCCTCATGGCTGCAGTAGGGCTGCCATGGCTCCAGGCATCACAACCACATTTGATGGTGGGAAACAAACAGGTGGTTAGGTAGGGGCCAAGCAGCCAAAAGGCCCATTTCTCAAGTGGCTTTGTTCATATTTTAATCCTTAAAGAGAAATATTTACCAGGTCTCCCTGGTTAGCATAGGTTTGTGTGGCCAGCTGTAGCTATGTAGTTACCTGGGAAAGGCTTGACTGGAGTAACAGGGGCTGGGCATAGTTAGTTTCTGGGTTTCTGTTGGTCAGGAGGGGTGGCAAGCTATGGGTGGAGGGGCCTGCTGTGTCTGTCTTGGTTACCTCGTCCCTCCAAGACTGTCAGTGTCTGTGCGTGCTGGAGCCCTCCTCTGCCTGGGCCTGCAGAGAACAGCACAGCACACATGCCCACTACATCTGCAGGCTCCTCCATGCCCACAGCTCCCACACCCAGGCGTCCGCGGGCCCTGACGATTTTCTTTCCCTCCTTTGTGCCCACCCTAGCCCCCTAGCCTCTGCTCCAACCCTGGCAAAGGTTTCTCCTCTCTGGCAGCAGTCCAGTTTTTGTTCACGCCCAACATTTTATTTTGAAAAGCTTTGGAAAAACCAACAGAGAAGTTGGAGTTACCAGTTGTTAGTATTTGACACTGTCCTGTGTATCTGTCTGTGATTTCCTGACCGATTTGCAATTTACCTCTGAGTACTTCAGCCTGCTTCTCCTGATAGGAAGGAGGATGTTCCCACGTGGCCTCCACCCCCTGCCTCGCTCCAGGCACTCCGGGATAGGACCTGAGGAGGTGCTCAGTGAGGTCTCAGATGGGTGAGCTGCGCTTTCCAGGGAAGGGATCTGGGAGCCAGTCAAGGATCGTGTGTTCTGTCTGGTTGTCATGTCAATTTCAATCCAGAACAGCCCCTCCACTTTTTATTATTATTGTTACTAAATCTTTCAGCATTGTCTTCTGAAGGCTTAGGGCCAGTGGTCTCGCCCGGAGACCCCGCCTGGATCTGCGTGGTGCTTCTTTTCTCTTTTTCTTTTTTGCATGGGAGTCTCGCTCTTTCGCCCAGGCTGGAGTGCAGTGGCGCCATCTCGGCTCATTGCAACCCTCTGGGGTTCAAGCGATTCTCCTGCCTCTGCCTCCCGAGTAGCTGGGATTACAGGTGTACGACACCACGCCCAGCTAAGTTTTATATTTTCAGTAGAGACGATGTTTCACCATCTTGCCTAGGTTTGTCTCGAACTCTAGATCTCAGGTGATCCGCCTGCCTCAGCCTCCCAGAGTGCTGGTATTACAGGTGTGAGCCACCGCACCAGGCCCTGTGTGGTGTTCTGTACGACTGTGAGGTTGTGTATTCCTGGCTCAGGTGCTGCATGTGCAGGTCAGATCTGGCCAGGCTGCCCCTGTGGGGGACCTAGAGGAAGTCAGAGTGCTGTCATTAACACAGAAATAGCCGTGCTTATATTGGTGGGGCACCACTGTGTGCTCTAGAAGCATATCTGCTCCCCAGGAGGGAGGCACTGTGATTCCCCCCTCAGTAAATTTTCCCAGTTTACTAAGGAGGAAACTGAGGTACAGGAAAATACGGAATGTTGCCCTGTGTACCCAGACAGCCAGGGGCTGAGTGGGAGCCTGCACAGCCTGAGAAGGGTGGACTGCAGGTTCGGGTGGTTCTGGGGCTCAGGGTCGTCCTGCTTCCTCCTCCTTTTAGGCGCCAGAGGCCCCTGAGCTGGAGCTGCCCTGCCTCCATGTTAGGTTGGGTGGTTGATGCTACCAGGACTTGCTGCCAGCCTTGTGGAAGCTGAGTGGCCTGAAGTCTCCCCAGGCAGGCAGGGCTTGCTGGCAGGGAAGCTGAAGGGGAGCCACCTGTGGCCCATCCAGCTTCTTTGGGTGGGCCCCTCCTCAGGCCTTACAGAAAGCCCTGCTCACCCAGGTAGGGGCGTAGGGGCTGGGCTGCCTTGTTTCTCCCACCTGGCAGCCCTGGACCGGCTCCACTGAGTTGGGGGAGGGTGCCTGGGCATTGGGTTTTGTGGGGATGGATGGGACGGCCTCTGTGGAGGGGATGCTTCCTAGGGAAGGTGACATGACAGACATGGAAGCCTGATGGAGGAGGAGCTGTCCACAGCCTCCATCTCTGACGTGGCAGTTTTTGCTTTGGTATATGCCCTTCTTAGCTCGTTTTTTATACTCTTGGGCATTTTTGCTAAGTCATGATCATAGCCTCGGTGCTGATATGTGCAGTGCTGGTGAATTGCCCAGGCCACCTCTGGGCCCCCATTCCCTGCCCAGCCCTGGCCCTGCTGCCCCCGCTGTCCAGCCCTGCCCTTTTGCCCCATTGCCCTTTCACCCCTGTCCTTGCTGTGCAAGACTTAGAGTTGAGCTGGGAAGCTTTGTTGCAGTTGGTTGAGTCAGGCCTGGGTCAGACCTACTTGTCATCCTCTCGCTGGGTCAGTTCAGGGCGGGTGGAGGTCTGGCTCCAGCCTGGCTCTCTCCAGCTGGACCCAGGCTCCCACATACCCTGCATGCCTCCAGGCTGTCCCCTCTGGCTGAAGGTCCTTGTGTGGGCCTGAGACGTGTGGGCAAGTCTCCTTGCCCTCTGTGGGGTGCAGCTTCTCAGCCTGGCTGTGCTGGGGTCACACGGGCCTCCCACAAAAAAGATGACCCATGCCTGGCGTCTGAGTGGACCACCTCTCTCCCATTCTGGCAGCACCAGGACTGAGCCGAGATGCTTACCTGTGATTTGCTTGTTTTCAGGCTTTCCCCACGGTCGAGGCTCTGGACCCGGTGACCTCCCACTGTAGGCCTGCCTGGGTTGGTGACTCTAGGCTACCCCACTCCACCTGGTGGTGGCTGGGCTTGTGTGTCAGGCAGTGGGAGACGCCCTGGGCCTCCCGTCTGGCCCTGTCCTGTGTCTTCAAGTTAGGTAACCATCTTCCTGGGGCAGCCAGCTGCAAGGCTGTTGATATCTGCCCGGACAGGTCTCTTGGAATTTCTTGTCTTTAATTAAGAGGTTCGAGCAGCGCAGTGGATTTGTTTTTTGGAAGAAGCATTGAAAACACAAAGCTATGGAGAAGAGCTAGGAGGGGCAGCGGTTGGGCAGGTCATGTGTGTGTCCAGGGTAGCCCCAGCCCGGCACTCCGTCCCCTCAAGGGTGGTGAGTGACAGGCCATGCTGAGCAGGCGTTAACGTGGGGCTGCTGCCTGGCTTAGCATCAGCCTTCCTTGCCCTCGGCCCCACCTGGGGTGCACGCCATGGGGGAGTCGCAGGATTAAGGTGCTGAGGCGCAAGGGAGGGTCCATCGCATGGAATTGTTGACTCTGACACTCTTGGGGCCATGGACGGTTTATTGGGGGGCCTCCTCGAGGCCTGGCCTTGCTTTCTGGACCCTAGAGCCAGAGGTCCAGGGCAGGTTTGTCTGATGGGGTGTCCAGCCTGTGTCTGTCACTGTTGTAGCAGGTCCTGGGGCAGCTGGAAGTGGCTAGGTGGTCTTTACAGGAGGGAGACCCCGGTCTGTCTGCCCAGAGGAGGGCACGTTTCTGCACGTTCCCTCCAGAGCCAGCGTTGATGGAGAGTCCTAGTGAAGGGAGCTCAGTTGCTGGCTGGACGATGGCGGCCTACTGCCCCCTTCAGCCTCTCGGCAATTTGATGCCTACCCTGGGCTGCCGGTGCCCAGTTCCTCAGCCTGTCAGTCCGTCTGGTGCCCTGGGCTTGGTGTGGTTGGATGCAGTGAACCGTGGCTGAGCTTGGGGGAAACTGAGCATGGCCCTCCTGCTCTTGGGACCTCTCGGGCCTCTGGATTGCGTGGCTGAGAGGTGAGACAGCCACGTGGGCCCAGGGTGTGGGCCCAGACGCCACGTGTGCCATTTGTAAAAAGAGGATTAAAAGAGAGGCATGAAAGCGAATAAACTTGGCTAGGAGCATTTATGGGACAGAGGACAGGGTGAGCTGAGGGAAAAGGGCAAAAACCTTTAGAACAGCTAGAAACGAATGAAACAGCAGCAGATAAAAAATACAGGGAAATGATTTTAAGATAGAAAGGGACAGGTATTTTTCTTTCTTCTTTCTTTCTTTTTTTTTTTAGACAGAGCCTTGCTCTGTCGCCCAGGCTATAGTGCAGTGGCACGATCTCAGCTTACCGCATCCCTCGCCACCTGGGTTCAATCGATTCTCCCTCCTCAGCCTCCTGAGTAGCTGGCACTACAGGCGCGCCTCCACCCCTGGGTAATCTGTTTTTATTTTAGTAGAGACAGGGTTTCACCATGTTGGCCAGGATGGTCTCAATCTCCTGACCTCGTGATCCGCCCACCTCGGCCTCCCAAAGTGCTGGGATTACAGGCGTGAACCACCGCGCCCAGCCAGGGACAGATATTTTTCTTTAAAGTATACAATAATAAAATATAAATATTAAAGATAAAAATATAAATATAAAAGATAAAATATAAAATTTGTGTTCTTTAAAGATAAAATGTAAATATAAAATGTAAAGGAAAACAAAATGCTAACAGCGAGGGGCCTTGCTTTTTTATTGGGGTGGATTTTTAGGGACAGTTAGTGTGTGTGCAGCCCCTTCCCAGTGAGGGCCTAGGTGTCGCCTCATGGCAGAGGGTCCCGGTGCCACCGACGCTTTCCGTCCTGTGGCTGCACACTGCCTGCTTTAGGGTCCTGCTTGGGATGAGTCTTTGTGCCTGGCCCTCTGTGCCAGTCAGGATGCCCCTCAGGACGCCCCTCACCTCAGCTGTCAGCATCCCCTCTGTGCGGCTGAGTGCGTTCCACTGTCTGCTTGTCTCTTGCCAGCTGTGGACACCTGGACTGTTGTCTGGGCCGAGAGTGTTCTGAGCAAGGCTGCCCAGCATTCACACCTGGCTGGAGGAGCAGGGGGAGTGGGGGACACGTCCAGGTGGGCTGCTGACCTGGCCTTCATGGCTTGAGGCCCCTTCTTGCCTTCCTGGATAGGGTGATCACACCGCATGGTCTTGGCAGCCTGGGAGGCGGAGCATGGAGGACACGTTCCTGGCCACGAGGTTCATTCTTCCTGCTTGCAGAGCTTAAGGGAGCAGGGCTGAGGTCTCAGCTATGCCTGGCCTGTTGCTAGCCCTAGGGCACTGTATGCAGAAAACTAGCACCTAAACCCCAGGTGGGACATGTATGAGGGCTGTGGATAGGTCCTGCTCTGCAGGAGGCCCTCCCTTCCCTGCCCTGCCCAGGGCTGCATGCCGGACCATGTGCCTCCCAAGTGCCCAGGACCTGTGCCTCCCCTGTGTCCTGGGAAGAGCCCTTTTGGCTCATATCTGGCCTGTCTGAAATGGCCTGTCAGCCTCTGTAAATATTTGATGAAGGCAGTGATAAAAAGACAAAGCCATGCTCTGTTCCCCGAGGGGAGTGAGATGGTGACATTGGAACGTTCTGGCCCTGCCGGCTGCTTCCCTGAGCCGTTTGTGGATGGGGTTCAGGCAGGCCCTTTGTGTCCGCACTCCCACTCACTGCAGGCCAGAGCGGAGCCCCTTAGGGCCTGGCAAGGCTGAGCAGAGACAGTTGCCAACTTTCCACCTGGAAACCCAGCTGGGCCGGTGAGGGCTGCTGGCCCTGCTGGAGGTCACAGGGCGTGGGGCGGGGAAGGTGTGTCTCACCCTGTGAGGCTACCTGGGGCATACGTAGGCCCCAGCCTCCAGGTTGGCTTGGGGAAGTGAGGGGCGACTAAGGTTTGGCGTGGGACCCTGACTATACGAGACAGCTCTGTGCCCAGACACCGCTGGGCCCTGGTGGGGCGGCCGCTCAGCACAGTGCAGGCTGCTCCCACCCACACCCTACTCCATGGCTGACCCCACGCTCCCAGCTCTGCTGCATGTGGGGGCCGGGTGTGCATTGAGGGCTCGCTTGTCAGGGCCTCTGCCGGGCCCTGTGGGCGCGCGCGTGCGCGAGCGCGCGCACGTGTGTGTGTGTGTTTGCGCACGCGTGTCTCATCTTTGGCTCACTTGCCAGGGAACAGGCCTGCCCCTCTGGTGCTTCCGTGGGAAGGAGGAGCCCTTTGAGTTGACCTTGCGGAGGGGCCACCTGCCCCGTGGGCGGTCGGCCCAGCCTACCAGGGGAGGGGACGCTTTCTGCTTGGGAGGGGCAGGAACTGCTGCGAGGCGCAGCTCTCAGGGAGGGGTGGGTGTTTGCACGGCTGATGGCCTTTCCACAAAAGGTTTCTGCTGTGTTTTCTCTTTGGGGGAGGGAACATTACACGTGGGTGGAGCTGGGGCAGGTGGCGCGGTGGGGGCTGAATCTGGAGGGTTGGAAAGGCCTTTATCTCTAGTGTGATTCTGGACACCGCAGTGGCCCGAACTAAATGTTCCTCCCTCACTGAGGCCTCCCCGAGTCTGAGGTTTTCCCTGGGGCAGGGGCACTGAGGCACACATAGGTGTGCTTGCTGAACACTTATAGCTGGAAGACTGGCTTGGAAGGGCTGTGTTGCCTTTGCAGGGGTGGGGGTTCCTGCTGGGGTAGATATAACAGTTTTTCCTGCAAGGACCACGTCTGAGGCCATTAACGAGGCACCCAGGCTGGTATCCACGTGGCAGCCATTGAAGGAGAGGAGCCTCTGGGGCCTGTGTCCAACTGGGTGGTGCTGGAGGGTAGGGGGGCATAGGATGCTCAGAGCCCCACAGGTCTTGTAGGGTGGGGCAGTGATGCTTCTGCTGGAGGGACGGGGCCCAGAGCTTCTTGGGAGGGGAGCTGGGATGGTCCTTCCTGGGGGCTGCAGGTGTGAGCCCAGTAGGGGAACCCCAGGTGTTCTTTGCTGAACTCAGCTCAGGACCTCGAGCTGCAGTGAGGCAGCCTGCGGCCCGGTGGGCCAGGGGCTTGGCCCAGGGAAAGGTGTGGCAGTCAGGACCATGGACGGAGTGGACAGTGGTCTGAGTGGAGGGCACTGGTGGCGGGTGGTAGCAGAGGAGCGGCCACCTGTGCTGGGGAGGCATGACACAGGGTAGGGGTGGGGGCTTTGAGGGATGCCGGCCGAGTGAGGAGGTTTCCGGTTTTCATTGAAAGAAAGAAAAAGCAAATGAGAACAGGCAGCACTGGGGAGCCGGGAGACGCTGGCTACAGAGAAGGTTGGGAGGGAGCCTGTGGGATGGGGCTGCAGGGGCTGTCCAGGCCAGGGGCTCGGGGGCTGGGAGGTAAAGGCCTGGTCCCTGCAGCCCGTGGACATGCCACTGCACGCGGTAGAGGTGACTTTGCAGATGGGATTAAGTTAAGCATCTTGAGACCGGGAGATCGTCCTGGGCTGTCAGGGTCGGCCAGATGTCGTCTCTAGGCCGTCCTAACAGAGAAGGGGGTGTGGCCATGGAAGAGGAGGCAGGGGCCGTGGGACCGGAACAAGGCGCCTGGAACTGCGGGAGAATAAAGGTGTTGTTGGAAGCCCTGTGTGTGCTGATTTGTTACAGAAGCTGGGGGAGACTGCTGCGGCCTGGTCACTGTCCCCACTGGTTACCCACACAGCCCCGTGGACATGGTGCAGCCGGGGCAGGCCAGGCACCCTGTGGCAGGGATGTCCTGGGGGCTTCCTGGACCAAGCTCCCTGAGCAGGGCCCAGAGGCATTGATGGGGCCTCGGGGTGTCAGGGAAGCTGGCTGGTGTGTTGGTGGGGGAGTGTATTCTGGCAGGTGCTGGAGAGGAGAGGGCTGACATAAGGCCACACTGAGGAGGTGTTTTAACTGCCTGCCTGGTCAGTGGGTACTAGGGAGCCACTGAAGGTTCCTCGGGGAGAGGGTATGAAAACCATTCAGGGATGTGGGCTTCACAGCTGTCTATGAGGTGCTGGGAGTGGGAGAAGCAGAGGGGAGGGCAGCCTGAGTGCTCAGCATTTCTGCAGGGGAGGCAGATGAGGGCAGGCAGAATTGATGGCCTGTGCTGGCCACATGGAATAGGGTTATGGCTTCCAAGAGGTGGGGAGGCCCAAGCACCTGCCGGTAGAACTGCCCAGGTTTGGAGTGGGGGCCAGAAAGGCGGGGCCAGCCCCTTGGGCTGTGGGTTCCAGGAGGATTCAGGGTTCTGAATGCGCTGGGAAGCCCCACTTTCCCCCAGCAAACTGTCGCTGGGTACCCAAGATACCTGGCATGGGGGATGCTGCAGGAACAAGTGCTGGCTCCCTCGGAGGGGCAGGGGCAGGGTGGATGCTGACTCTGAGCCCTCTCCGGCTGGGTGTGCAGCAGGAAGGGACGGAGTGGGTGTTTGGAGGCTCCGTGACACCGGCTGGCGTTCAGGGTCCTGCCTGGCCCTGACATGAATGTCTCAGCAAATTGTCAGCACTGTCCTGGGCTCAGGGAGGCTCAGAAAGTGGGGACACCTGAGGGCACCAAGGAGGACTATGGGTGTGTGGTGGGGGTGTGAGGACCCCCAAGCTGGGCAGGGCCTTGGAGCTGTGTGTCTGGTGGCTTTGGATTGACCTTGTCCTGCCTGGCCCTGGGTGAGGACAGAGGAGGCCTGAGGCCAACAGGGCTGGAGAGCTTGTCATTGCTGGAAGCCACAGGCCAAGAAGTGAACTGAGATGGCAGGGGCCAGCTTCAGGTCAGGGGAGGCCAGTGGATATTAGAGTTAGGCGCTCTAGAATATGTTGGATGTGTTGGGTTCAGATCAGAGCTGTGTTAACGTCTGTGGGAGGTCCTGCTTTCCTCCATCCACTCTGGTACAGATTTTCCAGTTGGGAAAACTGCCCCTCCTCACCCCTTCATCTGTAGATCAACGTTACCAGTGACTGGAGAGGCTTGAGGAGCACTGGGCTGGGACTGTGCACTTCGGTAGTACCTTACCCGCTTCCTAAGGTCAGGGCGTCTCTCAGCACAGATGTGTCAGTGAGCAGGTGACCACTGTGCAGGAGGGCCAGTGCCAGCCTGCGCCGGGAGTGGGCAGCCTGTGTGCAGGTGGGAGCCCCTGAGCCCCCCAGGTCTGGAGAGGCCGTTGACCCCAGTGAGTGGGGGCTGGTACTAAGGCTCGATGCTGCCGCAGGTCCCCTTGTTCCTGGGGGCCCACCATGCTGGCCTACCTCTATCGTCCCCCGCTCCCTGCTGATCAGTCCCTATCCATCCCCGTACCCTGTGCCTGGCCCCCACTCTGTCCCTCGGCCAGCCCAGCGGCCGGCTGTCTGGAGCCTGGTCTCCATAGCAACAGTTGCTGCTGTGGAAGCTGGCGCCCGCTCAGCCTCATCCCGTGGGGAGGTATTTTTGGCACTGCTGAGGGATTTTATTTTATCTTTGGTGTTGACTTTTACTCTTTGAGTGACACAGACAGAGCTGGGGGCAGCCTTTGAGAGGCTTCTCTCTCTGGGGGACGTGGTGTTGAGGCCCTTTCTCCATGGCCCCTTGAGCTTGGGGTCCTCTGAGTGTCTTTCTGCTGGGGACACTGGCTCCATGTGATGCCAGTGCCTTCTGGCAGCCTCTGGGCCATCAGGTCTCAGGCTCCAGACTGCTGGGGGCTTTGGATGGCAAGAGGGAAACCAGGGATGGGTTTGAGCCTCAGGTAAAGCCAGCAGTTTGGCGGTGACATCCCTGGAGGCAATTGTTGGGTGCTGACTGTAGCCTAGAACCCGTGCGGAGGCCTGGGGCACAATTTTATGGGATCCTCCTGCCCACGGCCCGTTTCATAGAAGAGGAAACTGATGCTGTACAGGGTGGTGCCTGAGGGGCATGCTGGTCACAGGGCATCTCTGACGTCTTCTGTCCTCCCTGCCAAGGCCCATGTAGACAGTGTGATCTGTCTGGAGTCCATGTTTTTTCCCTAACATGTGGGGCCCCATCTCTTTGGGGTTTGGGGCTGTCCCTTTTGAGCCCTCTGGTGCTGGTGGACAGGCCAAGGTGGGTACAGGGAGTTGCCAAGGGTTGTGGGCATGTGGACTTAGGGTGCTAGGGGAAGCCCCACTCCTTCACCACCCTGGCCCTGGTGGCTGAGAGCACAGCATTTGGCATGTTCTTGACTTGGCTTCAGCCCTTGTCCGGGGACCCAAGAGCCCCTGAGAAATACGTGGCTTGTCCCACCCTATCCCTGGATGCACTGGGGAGTTCTGGCTGGGGGCGGGGGTGGATTTCTAGGCAGCCATATTTAGTGTCCTTGGATGGGACAATACTGTGGAGGGTGGGTCGTGTGACTTGGTAGGTGTGCTGTCCCAGGAGCCAGCACTGTGCAGATGCATGCTTGGTCTGCCCTTGAGGTGTGAGTGTTGACCATGGTCCCCAATGCTTCTGCTGCCATCAGGGGCCCCGAGTTTTGAGGATGGACAGGAGGAGGCTTCCTGGGGAGGGCAGCAGAGTGCAGGTGCAGAGTGGCACCTGCTTGCCTGAGGCTGCTCTTTCCTCGTGTTTCTAGGTTTTTCTGGAGATGCGCTGTGGCAGCGGCTGGGTGTGCAGCAGCCTGGGGTTACGGAGGGTGGGACATCAAGAGAGGAGGCAGTGTGTTTTGTTTTGGTTCTGCCACCCCTGGGAATGGGGAGGACTCCCTGGCCCTGTCTCTTCATCTGCTGAATTAGGAGGACAACTCCCAGTTTGCAGGGGTGCCTTGGGGCTGCTTGTGATGCCCACCCCTGCCAGGCTTGGAGAGCAGAGAGGGTAATACGTGGGGCATCCAGATGAGAGGCCAGGCCGCTGTGCAGGAAGCTGAGACCAGAACCCCCAGGCAGTATTATTAACCCACGATCATGGGAACTTGCAAGCAGACCTGAAAGTAGAGGATGCCTGAGAAACCTCACATCCCCCGCCACCCTGTTGTCAGGGTCTCCGGTATGCCCTTTATCTTGTTCTAAAATGCTTAGGCCGGGCCAGCACTCCTAAGTTGCAGGGTTTGACCTGCCTCAGATCTCTGGGGGGCTCTTGTCCACCATTTCCGTATAGGCAGCAGACCTTCAGCTCCCCGCCAGCTCCTGAGGAGGGTTTGCATCTCCTGTCATTCACGACCTCCCAGTCAGCATGCAGTAGGTGTCCAGTGCATGCCCAGGGTGATCAAGCCAGCCCCTCCTTTTTTGGCCTCTTTAGGAGGAGCCCAACAGGCTGGTGGAAGCTCAGGCTGAAGCATTTCGGGTTTGTGAGCTTTACAGAATTGGCAATTCTGTCTCCAGTGAGTGTATTTGGTGCAAACCCCAAAGCCATTTATAGAACAGATGCCAGAGGGAGCACTTGAGGAAATTAAACTCCATGGTAACCTCACTGTGGAAATGAAAATAGCCTCACTGTTAGCGCTCTGCTGCTGGCCTAAGTCATCGGCCAGGATCTGGGTGCCTGCAACTGGGAGGCTTGCTCGCTGCCGGCACCCACGCCTCTCCGGGCGCTTCTAGTTTTGTGAAGTTCGGTAGATTGCAGAGAATTTGGGAAATAGAGGAAAGGAAAAAAATTCCCGTGGGTTCAGAGAGAACACAGTCACTGTTCTCGTTCACAGTTCCGTTCTCGTGCCAGTGGACTTTACGGGGACAGCTTTGTGTCCCACCCTTCCACGAGGCACCTTGACGCCTGCTCCCGTCCTCCTCGGTCCAGGGGCTTCGTGACTGCCCTGAGGACCTTCATCTCCTCCCCAGGCCCTGCCTTCGACGTTGGGCTTTTCTTGCTATTATAAATAATGCTGCAGTGACGATTCCCAGACCCAACACACAAGCATCTGTTTTGATTGGTTTCATTGTGGCGGAGCCTGGAGGGGACATTCCCAGGTCCAAAGCACCGGCTTTGGAGATGGGCATCCCTTGTCACACCACCCTGCTGGAACTGGACGTTACCACTGAAAGTGTAGTTTTTGTGTTAATGTTATCTGCCTCCCTCTCACTTTATATGCTTCTGAGAAATATTTTGAAAACAATAGAGGTAACACGTTTTTGTAGAGAAAGGAGAACCACCCACACTCTTGTCGCCCAGGCTGAGAGGAAGGCCTCATTTTTGTGTGTCCTGTCATTTGGCTGGTTGCCCTGTGTGCATGTTTTCTGTGTGTCTGTCTCCATGTATACATGTTCTCCATATGCATGTGTTCTGCGTGTGCACTTATTCTTCATGTGCCATGTTCTGTGTGTTTTCTGTGCACATGTTCTGTGTCTGCATGATTTGCGCATCTGTGTATTCTCCATGTTCTCCATGTACGCATGTCCTTGTGCGTGCTCTGCACATGCACATGTGTGCCTGTCTTCTGTGTGTGTTCTTTATGTGTGTGTTGTGTGTTCTGCAGATGCAGGTTCAGCATGTGTGCATGTCCTCTCTGTGTGCATCTTCTGTGTGTGCATGATTTGCGCATGTGTCCTTGTGTGTGTTCTGCACATGCACATGTGTGCCTGTGTTGTGTGTGTGTTCTTTGTGTGTGTGTTGTGTGTTCTGCAGATGCAGGTTCAGCATGTGCGCATGTCCTCTGTGTACGCATGTTCTGCAACTGTGTGTGCTCTGCGTGTGTGCTCTGCATGTGTGTTCTTTGTATGTGCATGATCTTCGTGTGTTCTGTGAGTGCATGTGTCCTCCATGTGTAGGGTTCTGCAAGTGTGCTGTTCTTTGTGCATTCACACGCGTGCAGCAGAGCCCCCCCTCTGATGGTGTCTTGATGACCATGGCTCCGGGGGTGCTTGGGTCTTTGCAGAACAGCCTCGTCCTTGAGATTTTCGTTTACGATCAGACCAAGAGATTGCAGCTCTCCTGTCAAACCGTGGCCTTGAGGACCCTTAGGAATAGCTTTTTTTCTTCGAAATTGTTTCCTGGAGAGAAACAGCTGAGCAGAAGGACGTAGACCTTTGAGCAGGGAAATGGAGTGGTGCGGCCAGCTCCACCCCAGGTAGGTGCGAGCACCTGGCAGCCTCCTGGTACAGAGTCCATGGCGATCTTGGGGGTACGGGATCCAGGCCGTTTGGCCACAGGGCAGGCCTGTGGCGCCTTGGTCATGTGTGCCTCAAGGCTGGGACATACTGGTCTCTGTGCCTGCTCACCGCCCCCGCCCGCTGTGTGTGTGCACAGGACAGCTGCGGGCTGGGGCTGTTTGCTCTCTGTTGGGGTGGCCCAGGGAACACCTCAGCCCTTGTATGCCTTTGAGATAGGGCAGGTCTTGTGGCCTGAGGTGGACCCTAGTCCCCTCTCCGAGACCCTGGTTGAGGCCTCAGGAACCTTAATTTGGAACATCTGGGATTCTTCTGGTCTTGGTTTGTTGTTACCACTTCAGAGGGGGTTCTGTAGCGTTTTGGGGTGGTGCTGAGGAAGAACAGCTCTGAGGAGAATGGGGAAGCTCCCAGGGCTGCGCTGGGGTGGAAAGAACAAGGCTGCATGTGGCAGAAGTGGGCCGGGGCCTCTGAGCCAGGCCTGCTGGTGGCATTGGCTATGTGGCCTCTCTGGGTGCCTCAAGGCAGGGTGGAGTGAGTGCTGAAAGTCACCACTGCTGATGGTCCAAGCCCGCCCTTTCCCCAGGATCCGGGGAGATTCTCCATGTCATTTGGCAGGAAGCCCGTGGGGCTGGTCTGTCAGGGTCACATGGTGCCTGTGACCCTATTCTGACTAGGGGATTGGTGGGACACCCCCACAGCATGGCCAGGGAGGAGCCCCACACCTGTGGGCAGCAAGAGTGTGACCTCTCTGTGGCCTGGGAGAGATGGAAGATGCATTTCCATGCTGTGGTGGGGAGGTGGGGGTTCCCCTCTTTGGGGCCCCACTGTGAGGGTGGTGGGGTTGGGCAGCAGTCCCACTGCCTGACCCCGCACACTTGGGTGAGCAGGGCCCACGGCTGGTGTGGCTGGTCCGTCGACGGCCTCATGCACTGTCCCCACGTAAGTGACTTCTCTGCCTCTCTGCAGTAAGCATGCTCCCACCCCAGGGACGTGGGCTGCGGTGATTCTGAGATTTGGGGAGGACAGTGGGGTATTGAGGGAGCTGGGGCTGTTTGTGTTGATGGAGGGGTAAGGGATGGGCAGGGTGGGCAGGGATGGGGGACTGGGGCATTGCTCACTGTTGGACCCTTGCTGGGTGACTAGAGGTGCTGGCCACAGTGTGAGCCCGGAGCAGACCACTGGCTGCCAGGCTGTGGGATTGGGTCAGGGGCAGCTGTCAGGGTAGTGGGTGGGACCCCACTGTCTGCAGCTGCCTCTGGGCCCATTGAGCCCAGGTGCTGGGGAACTCACCTCTCTGTACACGAGTGCTGGGGCACTTGAGCCTGCCCCGCATCACCCTTGTGACCTGTGCACCTTCTGAGCCTGCTGAGATCACACCAGGCCCCTTCCTCGTGAGCCCACAGGCTCCACGCTGCATCCCCGAGCAGGTGAGGGTTCTTTGCCCTTCTGGGCCTCTGAGTAGAGGGCGAGATGGGCAGGCCTGATGCCTGGGGGCCAGTCTCTCCTGCTTCAGGGTCCAGGGCACCATCAAGGTCATTTGTTCTCCAGATGTTCATTGCCTCTTTTGTGTCCCAGGCTGTGTGAGGCCAGCACAGACATGGACTTGCCCACCTTTGGGTCTTAAAGCTGTGTCCAGCTGGGGCTGTGATGGGAGCCCCAGAGACTTCAGTGGTATCTGTGGGAACATGTCCCAGAGGATGTCTTCCCTCATGCGCTCATCTCATTCACTCATTCTCTCCCTCCCCTTCACTGACTCATTCATTCACTCACTCAGACATTCATTCATTCACTCACTCAGACATTCACTCATTCACTCACTTCACATTCACTCACTCATACATTCACTCATCCACACACTCACACATTCACTTACTCACTCACTCATCCGCTCATCCACTCAGTCACTCCTTCACTCACTCATCCACTCGCTCGCTTGCTCATCCACTCACTCATGAACTCACTTATTCACTTACACGTTCACTCAGTCACTCATCCACTCATCCACTCACTCAGTCACTCACTCACTCACTCACTCAGATCTGTCTCATCACTCAGTCACACACTCAGTCACTCATCCACTCACTCACACATTCACTCAGTCACTAATCCACTCATGCACCCACTCACTCATTCACACATTCACTCACTCGTTTACTTATTCACTTATTTGCTCACCATTCAGTTATTCATCTACTCATTCATCATCGGTGGTTCCCTCACTCATCATTCCTCACTCATTAGTTGCTTATTCATTAGCTCATTCATTCATTCATTCATTCACTCACCTATTCTAACTTTTCAATTGTGGGAGGTGTCTCCAGACCCTGCAGGAAATTACAAAATGGAGAGATTTCATTCCCTTTCTTCCCAGGCTACTCTAGGTTTCAGCAAAGCCAGACGTTGGGATAAGGATAGGTTAGTCATGCATGGAGCGGATTCTCTTGCTGGGCTCGGTGTGGCTTGCCTGCCTGGTGGAGTCACAGTGTGTGAGTGGACCCCTAAGCAGGACAGCATCCAAGAGAGGCTGGCCCCAGCCCCATCCATCTGGTTGACAGATGCCTACTCACCCTGCCCGCTCAGACGCTCCTATCTTGAGTCTTGCAGGACAAACCCTGACTGTGTCGTTTCTGCCAGGCCCTTCTCTCCCTCCCTCAGGCCCCCAGAGTGGCCTGTGGCCAGGGGCACATGATAGGGAGGCAGCCAGAGTCAGGCTGCCGAGGTTCAATGTCCGGCCTGCCCCTTGCTAAGCTGCTGAGCCTGTCTGAGTCTCTACTTCCCTCTCTAAAATGGGAGCAGCATTGACAAGCAGGGCTTACAGGACTGAGCTCTCAGGGCAGAAGTCCTGTCTCAAGGTCACCTTCATGGGCCCAGTGTGTGGCTGCCTAGTAGATCATGACCAATGGCAGATGTTTGTTGGAGGGAGAGAGAGAGAGAGGAAGGTGTGGAGGAAGGGGTGTTTCTTCACCTCCATGTGTGAGTGACAAAAAGAGAGACTCTCCAGACACATACCTTGGGCTCTCTAAGGAGTGTGTTCTTGGGGTGTTTGAACTCAGCATTTTGGACTCAGCCTTGGTGCTGTTCCCACCTTTTGAAGGTGAAGTGTCATAGTTGGAGGTGGAGAAGCTCCTGTGGGCACCAGACCTGAGCTTTTCTAGTCTAATTAGTCAAGGAGGAGAGGTGGCTTTCCCATCATTTGTATGTCAGCCTACTTCCAGGGAGGGGATGGCTGTGCCCTGAGCTCTGTGTTGTGCTTGGGATAGTCTTCTGATCTTAGGAAGGGATACAAGTGCCGTCTTCCCAGAGTTGATTGGAGCAACAAGGATGGTTGTGCTTCTGCACTGGGCATGTCCTGGGAGGCCTGGGCTCTGAAGCTGGACAGTTGAGGAGGGCAGGGTAGCAGGTGACAAGAGGGCAGGGGTGGTGGGCTCTGCGAGGTGTGCTCTTTCCACTTGTCATTTTATTTCACTTCATTCATCATTTTTGGTCATTATTTGATCACATACTCATGTATCTGTGTAATGGTAATTTTAACAACCAATGTGTGTTCTCAGATGTGGCTGCCCTGTAACTAGATGAGCTATTCGTGACTCTTTGGGCAGTTTTGAGTTTGCACTTACAAACTTTGTTATAGATTTGTTTATAGGTTATTAGTGGTTATGTTGGAGATGGCAGCATGTATCCAAAGTTATTGAAGTTTGAGATAAACTAGCACTTTTACCTCATCCTGGGCAGTAGAAGCGTCTTAAGACATTTGAACTCCATTTACCCACTCTTCCCTCCTTTTCGTGATAATGTTATATAATTTAATCCTCCATGTCTTTTATATCTCATATGACATTACTAAATTGTTCTTTTGTATAGTTAATACTAGCAGAGAGTGACAATGACTGGTACATTTATCCTTTCCATTGCTTTCTGTCTTTTCTTGCATTTCTGACACTACTTTCCCTTTACCTGAAGTCCTCTCCTTTGTACTCCATCTGGTGCCCATTTGTTGTTGCTGCTGCTGCTGCTGTCTCTGTCTGAAAGAGTCCCTGTTATTATTATCTTTCGAGTACCTATTCCTATTTTTAATCTTGTTGCCCAGGCTGGAATGCAGTGATGTGATCTCGGCTCACTGCAACCTCCACCTGCGAGGTTGAAGCAATTCTGCCTCAGCCTCCTGAGTAGCTGGGATGACAGGTGGCCACCACCACTCCCGGGTAATTTTTGTATTTTTAGTAGAGATGGGGATTCTCCATGTTGGTCAGGCTGGTCTTGAACTCCTGACCTCAGGTGATCTGCCCACCTTGGCCTCCCAAAGTGCTGGGATTATAGGCGTGAGCTACTGCGCCTGGCCCTTATTCTTATTCTTATAAAAAGAATAATTTCGCTGGATACAGAATTTGAGATTAATAGTTTTTTTTTTTTATCATCACTTTCTAAAAATTAAAAAAAAGTTTTTTTTGAGATGAGTCTCGCTCTGTGGCCCAGGCTGGAGTGCAGTGGCATGATCTTGGCTCACAGCAACCTCTGCCTCCCAAGTTCAAGTGATGCTCCTGCCCCAGTCTCCCAGGTAGCTGGGATTACAGGTGGGTACCACCACACCTGGCTAATTTTTGTATTTTTAGTAGAGACGGGGTTTCACCATGTTGGCCAGGCTGGTTTCAAACTCCTGACCTCCAGTGATCTGCCTGCCTCAGCCTCCCAAAGTGCTGGGATTACAGGCATGAACCACCACGCCCAGCCTCTTCATCACTTTAAGATGTTATTACATAGTCTTTTTCCACAGTTTCTGTTGAGGTCAGCTGTCAGTCTACTTGCTGCCCCTTTGAAGGTAGTGTCCCTCCCTGTCCCTTGCTGAGTTTACAATATTATCTTTGTGTTTGATTTTTAGGAGCTGTATACTGTAATGTGCCCAAGTGTGGCTTTCTTTGTATCTAATCTGCCTGGGGCTTTTAGCACTCCTTGAATCTACCGGTGTCTTGCTTCAGCTTTAGAAAATTTGGGGGCGTTATATTATTATTATTTTAGAGACAAGGCCTTGCTCTGTCACTCAGGGTGGAGTGCAGTGATGTAATCACAGCTCATTACAGCCTAGGACCCCTGGGCTCAGATGATCTTCTGATCTCAGCCTCCTAAGCAGCTGGAATTGCAGGCATGCATCACTCTGCCTGGACACAGAGACAGGGTGTCGCTATGTTGCCCAAGCTGCTCACAAACTGAGGTATTATTTTTATTTATTATTTTTTGAGATGGAGTCTCACTCTGTCACTCAGGCTGGAGTTTAGTGGTGCGATCTCAGCTCACTGCAACCTCCACATCCTAGGTTCAAACAATTCTTTCTGCCTCAGCCTCCCAAGTCGCTGAGATTACAGGTGGCTGCCACCTTGCCTGGCTAATTTTTGTTATATTTAGTAGAGACATTTTTGCCGTGTTGGCCAGGCTGGTCTTGAACTCCTGACCTCAGGTGATCCGCCCACCTCGGCCTTCCATAGTGCTGGGATTACAGGTGTGAGCCACTGCACTGCCCTTATTTTTAAAATACTGTTTTGGCCAGGCGCGGTGGCTCACGCCTGTAACTCCAGCACTTTGGGAGGCCGAGCTGGGTGGATCATGAGGTGAGGAGTTCAAGACCAGCCTGGACAAGATGGTGAAACCCTGTCTCTACTAAAAATACAAAAATTAGCAGGGCATGGTGGCGGGTGCCTGTAATCCCAGCTGCTCGGGAGGCTGAGGGAGAGAATTGAACCGGGGAGGCAGAGGTTGCAGTGAGCCGAAATCGCGCCATTGCACTCTAGCCTGGGCGGCAGAGCAAGGCTCCATCTCCAAAAAAAAAAGAAAAAAAACTGTTTTGATTTCATTCTTTATACCCTCTTTTTTCAGAACCTGTTTGCACATAGGTTGGACCTTCTCCTTTGTCTTCTATAAGTTTTTTATTTTCTTTTTCATGTGCATTTATCCATGTTTCAGTTTGTTTGTTTTTTACTGGCTTCCAGTTTACTAATCCTCTCCTCACCTATGTCTAATTTGCTCTTGAACTCAATAGATGGGTTTAATTTTACTTTTTAGTTCTCGATTTCCATTTGATTCTGATTTCATAGATTTTAGTTCTGGTGAAATTATTTAATTGTCTTTCTATTTTTTTCACCATACTAAATTTTTTTTTTTTTTTTTTTTTTGAGATAGAGTCTCACTCTGTCACTCAGGCTGGGGTGCAGTGGCATGATCTCAGCTCACTGCATGGCCCGCCTTCGGGTTCAAGCAATTCTCCTGCCTGAGCCTCCTCAGTACCTGGGATTACAGGTGCGCACCACCATGCCTGGCTAAGTTTTGTATTTTTAGTAGAGATGGGTTTCACCATGTTGACCAGGCAGGTCTCGAACTCCTGACCCTCAGAAGATCCACTTCTGCCTCCCAAAGTGCTGGGATTACAGGTGTGAGCCACCACACCTGGCCTTGACCATGCTAATTGTACCCTAATTTTAATTTCACACTGATTTTAAAGTCTGTGTCCGGTAACTGCAATATTTGGATCCCCTGGGAATGTATTGTTATCGTCTATGTTTTTTTCTTCTTTTATTTTTATTTTTCATCATTTGGTCTTATCTCCTGATCTTCTTGGTCATTTTTTATTGATGTGTTTAGAAATTATGGACATATTTGAGGCTCTGAATGATTTTATCTTTCTCTAGAGATTTACTTTTTGCTGCCTCTAGTAGGCAGCAGAATAAGAGCAAATCATCTTAATCCAATCTGGAATTGAACTGACTCAAAGCAGTGTTTCAGCCTTTGTGAGGGCTGGCCGGTCTATTTTGTTTTATCCAGCCTTCTGGTGTACAGCCCTTCTGGAAGGGCTAATCTGAAAGCCTGCATGTCTACCAAGGTCTCTCTTCCTTGGCAGGCTCTGGGCTCTGATTGCTGTCTTCCCAACCCTGTTAGACTGCTGAAGTTCTGCCCTGCTGCTCTGCTTTTCGTGTACTGCTTAGTGCTAATGCTCCAAGGGAGTTCTGTCCTATAGAAATGTAACGTGAGCCATAAATGTGAGCCATACGTGCAATTTTCAGCTTAGCAGTCACTTTAAATGTATAAGAGGAGTAGGTGGGAGCCAGGTGTGGTCACGGCTCACATCTGTAGTCCCAGCACTTTGAGAGCCCGAGGTGGGTGAAAACCCTTGAGGCCAGGAGGTTGAGACTAGCCTGGGCAACATGGTGAAACCCTGTCTGCAAAAAATACTTTAGCTGGGTGTGGTGGGTCATGCCTTTAGTCCCAGCTACTGGGGAGGCCGAGGTGGGAGGATTGCTTGAGCCTGGGAGGTCGAGGCTGCAGTGAGCCACAATCACGCCATTGCACTTCCAGCCTAGGTGACAGACTGAGACCCTGTATCAAAAAACAAGAAACAAAAATTAGCTGGGTGTAGTGGTGGGCCCCTGTGGTCCCAGCTGCTCTGGAGGCTGAGGTGGGAAAATTGCTTGAACCCAGGAGGTGGAGGTTGGAGTGAGCCAAGATCACACCAGTGCACTTCAGCCTGGGCAACAGCAAGACTCCGTCTTAAAAAAAAAAAACGCCAGGTGTGGTGGCCCGTGCCTGTAATCCCAGCACTTTGGAAGGCTGAGGCGGGCGGATCATGAGGTCAAGAGATCGAGACCATCCTGGCCAACATGGTGAAACCCCATCTCTACTAAAAAAATACAAAAATTAGTTGGGCGTGGTGGTGCATGCCTGTAGTCCCAGCTACTCGGGAGGCCGAGGCAGGAAAATTGGTTGAACTAGGAAGCTGGAGGTTGCAGTGAGCTGAGATCGTGCCACTGCCTCCAGCCTGGCGACAGAATGAGACTCCGTCTCAAAAAAAAAAAAAAGACCTAAAAAACAAACAAGTGGAATTAATTTTAACAGGTGGAGTTTAGTATATCTAAAATACTATGTTTTTGATGTGAATCAATATAAAATTACCAATAAAATTCAAAAAACCTTTTAAGAAGATACTACGTCACTGCCATGTACTGTGTGTGCACTTACAGAACATCTCAACCTGGACTGGCCTCATTTGAAGTGCTCATTAGCCACATGTGTAGCTACTGTTTTGGGCCGCACAACTTTACTGGGAGAAGCAGTGCTGAGTGTGGGGTTTCCTTTTCTCCAGGAGAGTCGGGACGGTGGCCTGAGGATGAGTGATGCTGGAGGTTTATTTCATGCATGTGTGTGCTCTGCACCAGCTGTCTTGATTGCGGTCCCCAAGGCTCTTGCTGCCAGTTCCGGGAGGTACTCAGAAGTCAGTCAGTAGGATTGGGGAGCAGATGTGGGTAGGGGGGCCTAACCTCACCCCCACGCTGCTTTACACCTCCGAGGTCCTCCTGTGGCCCTGATCTCATGATGCTGGGGCCATCTGTTGGTGCCCTCACTCCCCTGTCAAGCAGCCTGGTGCCGTCCCTGGCTTAGAGGGACACCACAGATGTTTGTGCCTGGGTGTATGTTTATTCAGCAGACATCTCAGCCTGAGGCCAACACCAGCCTTGAGCTCCGGTAGCTGGGCTTCAGAGTCATCTTAGATCTTGGTGATAGCTTCGGCCACCTAGGGTTTCTGGGGAGGGAGGGAAGTGAGGTCTAGGTGACTTTATTCTCGGCGTAGGCTTAGAAGACTGAGCCAGAACCAGAGCTTTGTACAGTAGCAGGCAGCAGAAGGCCCCCCGCTTCCTCAGTGCCCAGAACTGGGGGTCTGGGTACTTTCCTATGTTGGAGGGGTGGGGGTGGGGGTGGGGGGAAGGGCCCGCCTGGGCAAGGGCCCACAAAACTCCGCAGACTATTAGATCCTCACCCACTGCCATCTTGGGGTGCCCTGAGCCTTTGAACCCTGTGTGGGGGCAGGTCATCACTGCAGAGTGGTGCCCCCAATAGCTTGGCCTCTGCAACTGTCTCCTCAGAATTCCATGGAACGTCATAGGATTCCACAGGCCTTGCCCTGGGGCTGCCCTGCCGCCCCACCTCACGGGAGCTGTCCTTGATGGTGGAGCTGCTAATCCTGCTGACCTGTGTCCCTGGTGCTATCCAAATCTATCTTTAGGTGTCCCTGTGAGAAGGGGCCATGGGGTGGGGCTGGCCCTTTCTAGAAACCAGATACATGGTGTGGTCAGATGCAGGGGTGGCCACCTGGCCTGTGCCCGCTGGGCTCCCAGTTACCTCGGGTAAGTGCCGATGTGTCCTCCTGGGGAGGAGCCAGGCCTGCTCTCAGGAAAGTTTCTAGGGGTGGGATGGCCCTGTGGGGATTTCTCTTCCTCACTTGTGTACCCACTGGGCCAGCCCCGTTTTCATTTCATCCTGAGGTGAACCACTGCTCTGATCCAGAGCTGAGGGTACGAGCAGAAATTTCCCTGTCAGGAAGCAACGTCAGTGTTCCCTTGAGAACAGGAAAGGCCTCCTCCTTTGGGGCTGGCCCTGCACGGTGTCTGCTGGCTGTGCAGCTGCCTGTCTGTGTTGGGGTGTGTGTCTGGGTTGTGTCACTGTCAGGGCCAGGGCTCCCCCGGCTTCCTGGGGTTTGGTTGTCCTGAGTTGGCTGCCCAAGCTCACCCATCTGCCCCAGGGACCCCTCCCTCTTCCCCCTGCATCTGAGGGAGAATGGATGGGGGTGGGGAGCCTGGATGTGACAGGTTGACTCTCAGGACTCATGCAGGACCAGGGCAGCCTGCTGACCTCTGGCGTTGGAGAGGAAGGTGGCCACCCAGTGACATGGCACCAGGTTTCACAGCGGAGACCAGGGTCCAGGCCTGTGTCCCTCTGCCCCTCAGCTGCCCATGTTAAGCCCATCTTTAGGCAGGAGAGAAGGGCACCTGGATGTCCCTAGAGGGGCATGAGTTCAAGCTCTCTCCCTCCAGCCTAGTGGCAGGTGCTCTGGGACATGGTGGCCCCCTGACGAGGTAGGTTTCTCTCTGCTATTTTCCCCAAATGTGAATGCTCTGTATCCACCAACACCCCCGGTCCCACTGGTCAGCATGCCATGGGTGGGGCTGGCCACTGTCCCAGAGGGGCTGTGGTAGCCCTGGGTAGCGCTGAGTTCAAGTTCCTCCTGCTCCTCTCTTTCAAAAAGTGCATACCTGGACAAATGCTTACCAGTTCCTCTGACCGTAGTAGGGATACCTGGGTCCAAAGGTGTGGATATCGACCCTGGGGAGGAAGCCCTTTCACATTCCCCTCAGAGACTTCTAATGCTTAGGATGAAGTGTGGATCCTTTCCAAGTTTGTCATGGACTTTTAGCTCATAGTCTTCATTTAAGGATGCTGGTCCCTGGGGAGAACCCCATCCACAGAGGGCTGGGCAGGTGCCTGCTCGGGGCAGTGTGGGCCGAGGCTCAGCCCATCTGGGGTCCTGCAGTTCTGAGAGGGGCCGCTCAGGCAGAAGAGGCTGTGTGGGGGCTCCTTTGCTTGTCTGGAGCTGTGTGGTGGTGACAGCCCACATGCCACATGCCCTGCTCCACCTGTTGCCACCAGCTTGCCCACCTGCTTCCTCGCTTGGGCTCTGTCAGTTGTGATCCAGCTGAGCGCAGGTGCAGCCTTGGCGAGGTGAGGCCTTGGCGCCCTGCCCTGGAAGCCTGGAATGTGCAGGCACATCCAGGCCCCACCTTGCTTAGCACCCAGCTCCTCCTGGCTGGGACTTCACCTGGCGTTGGAGGCCTGGGCCCAAAGGGGATCCCCCTCCCTCCAGGACAGGGTTCCCTGGCTGCAGGGTTGTGGGGGAGGGAGCCTTGGTTGTTTAAAGTGGTTCCCCTAGGGTGTGAATGAGCATGGATCCTGCCTGTTTGATCCGCCAGTGGTCAGGGCTCCCTTGAAGGTAGGTGAACCACCCAGATCCCATGAGGGTGTATGCAGGGTGCATCTTACTGGCTGAGGGCTGGACGCTGTTAAGGGTTGGGTGCTGCTATCCACCCACTACACAAATGGGCAGCTGAGCTGAGAGGGTCAGTGTCTGAGCCTGGGTTCCACCCCTGTCTCTGCGGGTGGAACAGCCTTTCCTGCTCTGTCTATGTTGCCCAACACCAGTGCAGGATGGGGCATGGTAGGGAGCAGCTGAGGCTGGCTGTGCCAGCTGCTGTTCTGGGCAGCTGCACCTGTCAGCACAGCCTTGTACCAACCCTGATGAGATGTCTGACCTTTCCTGTTTTGTGAAGGGGGATGGGGCCCAGTGAGGTAGAGTGGACGACCCTGCAGCCCAGCCAGGAGCAGATGGGCAGAGACCAATTGGATGGTGCATCTCGGCTGCTGTTGGGCAGAGGGTTGGGTCTCTGAGGCCCTATCTGGGGAGACCTCCGTGGGGTGGCCTGAGGAGGGGCCTGGGGTCTGCCCGACCCTGGGTGAGGGTCATGTTGCAAGGAAGGACCTCATCTTGTCTGTGGACTGCGAGGCTTCAGGTCCAGGGAGAGGCTTTGTGGGTGCAGTAGGCCCAGGGAGTGGGCACCCTGGGAAGGCCCTGCCTGCCTGTGCTGCCCCAGCGTCTGGCCCCAGGTGGCCCACAGTCCTGTCAGCTGCACCCCGTCATGGCTCATTGCCTCAGGGTTCCTGATGTGTCTGGGTTGCCCAGCTGTGTCCCCCTTTGGTCCTCTTTTGTCTTGGCCTTCATGGCTCCATTCTGTGGTCCTGCCCTCTTCCCGGGCTGCCCACCCATCTCTGCCATGTGGTGACAGCTCCACTGGCCCTGTCTTTGCCCACGATGGAGGGTGACGGGTGGGCCTGGGATGGGGAGGGCTCCTGCAGCCTGTGCTGTGACCAGAGCCCTGCACAGAGGGCTTGTCCCCAAACTGACTTGCTGCGCTCATTCTGGGCATGGGGGCTTCCTAATAGGCAGGTGGGTGGGGACCCCTGACCTCCCCTGGACCCCCCCTTGCTGCTGGGCCTTATGCTGGGCGCTGGCCTGGAGGCCTGCATGGACCAGGCACCACACCCTTTGCATGTGTTCAGTAAAACCTAGAGGAGTCCCTGGGAGAGCTGCCAGCTGGTCCCAGGGAAGGACAGCTGGAGTTTTGTACCTGCTTGAGGGAGCGTGGAGAGTTCATGGCATGGCCATGGCAGATTCCCTCCACCCATCTACTGGCTGACAGGATCAGGCTTTCACAGTTTCAGAATCCACACACCAGAACGACGCTGGGCCTGCCTCCTTCTAGACATGATTTAGAGTCACTCACGGACACCCCAAGTAATTGGCACAAGAGCTCCATCTGGCTCAATAATGGAGGCACTTTCAACAAAATTAGTTGTCTCTTTGCTTTGGTCAACTATTTACTGCTAATTTACGGTGGTGATTCAGTCCTGAAGAAAACCCTTTGGTCCCCAGAGTCTTGTGATCACAGGAAACTATGAAAAGCTAGATTCCAATAGGAATGATGTGATGGCAGGAAAGCGTGGTGGGCAGTCAGTGAGAGGCTTATGGGAAGAGCCGCGTCGTGTCCATCGGCTCTGTGGTAACAGAGGTGTGCTTCCTCGCTGGAGCTGGAGGTGCGTTGATTCACGTGTTTAGAGACAGCTGGTGGAGGACATCAGATTGCTGATATTTGGCTTCCATGGGAAACATTTCAAAGAACATTTTTTAAAAGTCGGTATTTATAAAATGCTGGAAATGGCATCTTCTACAACTGTTTGAACCTATGATGACACATTTTAGATCTCCGCTTACCCCTGGGGCAGGCACCTAGTTCTTTCTGTATGTGGGCGACCGGGTGAGTACCGTTGTGTGTGTGGCAGGGTCCCAGGTGGCTTTTAAGAGAGCAAAGCTGACTTGGCACCTCCCCTGATCCCTCTGCCCCTCCCCACTCCCTTTTTTTTGAGACAGGGTCTTGCTGTGTGGCCCAGGCTGGAGTGCAGTGGCAAGATCTTTGTTCAACTGCAGTCCTTGTCTTCCGGGCTCACATCATTCTCCCATCTCAGCCTCCCAAGTAACTGGGACACCAGGGCATACGCCACCACACCTGGCTAATAATTCTTCCCTCCCTTTTTAAAGAAAATAGTATGATTTATAAAAGCAACCAGAGGCCAGATATTCAAGTTCAGGCTTCTGCCTCAGAGAATTAGAAACTTCTTGGAGCCCATGACAAAGACGGCTGAATGTGGGAAGAGCCCAGTGACGCCGGCTCACTCCCAATGAGCACCTCCTTCTCTGGCTGCACTCACCCAGATGGAGGGTGGGACCTGGGACAGGTCACTGGCGTCAGGGTCCCTTTTCTGCAAACAACTCTGGGGGCGCATCAGCCTCTGTCTGTGACTCCTCCCACTCCTTGGCCCCTTTTATTTGGTGGTGTCGGGAAAAATGTTCATCTTGATAATGATGTTCTTTTTACAAGCATGAATCAGAAAACACATACACTGGCTTACCTGTAAATGCAGTTATGTAGTCTGTTGCTCAAGATGAGGTTAAAGAGGGAACTTGGGTTTAAGGGAAGGGAGATTGTTTTTAGACTGGCAGTGAGTGTTGGAGGCAGTGGGTGGAAGAACTCTGTCAGGTCTCCCCTTCGCTGGCCGATGGCGGGTGCCATCGGATTGGCTCCACTGAGCCCACCGGCCACTTGCTGCAGAGCAGACCCAGTGCCTGCCTCTAGTCCAGGCAGTGCCCTGTTGCCTGGCCCCGCGGTGACATAAACCACCTGCTGTCCAAACATCACGCCCTGCCCAGAGGCCTCTTCCTCCAGGGACCCCAGACCCGCCCATGCCTTAGGTGGGGTTGGGGGTGCAATTCTGCCCTGGCTGCCTGAAACTGGAGCTTTTCCTCGGGGCCAGGGGTGCCCTGACTGGTAAATTTTGGCACAGTGTGTGGTTGCATATTTACCGGATTGTCATCTGTTGGCCGCTTTCCCCATGGGGCTGTGAGCAGCCCTTTCTGCACACCCGGAGCCTCCGTGACTATCTGAGCGACTCCAGACAGAGCATGGGGGACAGTGTGGCTTGCTGTGCACCAGCCATTCCTGTGCACTTTCCAAACCCTTACTTCCTGGAACCGGACCCAGATTCTCTCCTCACTTCATGGTGAAAGGGCGGGCAGAAGCCTGCTGGCCCCCAGCTGGGGTCGACTGGTTCAAATCTTCCGGACCTGGGAGTGGCAGGGAGGCCCTTCCCACTAGGAGGGTGTAGAGTGTGTGGGGATGCCGGGCCTCCCTGGAGCAGTGGGGAACCTTCCAGGGGATGGAGGGGACAGAGGGGGACATGGATTTGGTGGAAGTCTCATGCTATCTTCTCTGTGTGTCCCCATGGATGTCATGACTTTTGGGTGTGAGGACTTGAGTGACAAGGAGGTAAGTCCTTGGTTAGGCCTGAGCTCTAGCAGGGGCCTGGTGCCCTCGCATCTTGTACTTGGGGCCTGTGTCCTGGGTCAGTTCTCTGTGCATGCGACCGTTGTGGACCGAGATACTCCACACTTCCTTCGATTTTGACTTATGGCCCCACAGGGCTGCAGCGAGGCCCTGCGGCGGGCTTGCCTCCTAAGGCTCGGCCTTGCTGGTTCTGGGCAACCCCCCCTGCCCAAGTGTGCATGAGCCTCATCTCCTGGTGGGACCCAGTTCTGCCCCTTCAAGGGGTTGGATTTTGTGGTTCTGTGTTGCTAAAAGGAGGATGTTATAGAATCCCAAGTATGCCCCTAGTAGGTCTGACATCTCCAACTGTGGCCTACTGGGGACTGTTCTGACAGAGCAGGTTGGCCCTGAAATGTCACAGTAGGGGGCTGCCTGCAGGCACCCTGGCATGTTCAGGGCAGGGACCTCTGATGCTTTCAGAGGAGAGCAACCCCTGGTGTGTTTCCCGGGTGCCCTGGGAGCACTGGGAAGGCCCATTGGGACCAAGAATCTTCTGACCACCCTGACTGTGTGACCTGCATGGCCCCTGAGGGGCTTTGCTGCCCGGCTTGGAGGGTGCTATCCTGCCCCACCTGTGAGTAAGCCATAGGGCCTTTTCCCTAGAGCAAGTAAGAGCTGGCATTGTCCCAGAATGCCTTAAATCTTTTGTATCTGATTGATTTTCACATTATGAGGGAACAAGAGCCATGAATTTGCATAGCACTGGGGACTTGGTAGGAGGAAGATTGGTGCTGATTGACCTTACCCTCCAGTGCCTGGGGGGGAGGAGTATCTGGTGCTGATTGACCTTACCCTCCAGTGCCTGGGAGGGAGGAGTATCTGGTGCTGATCGACCTTACCCTCCAGTGCCTGGCGGGGAGGAGTATCTGGTGCTGATCGACCTTACCCTCCAGTGCCTGGGGGGGAGGAGTATCATGTTGAGTGAGCAGCCAGTAGCCCCCTGACCCCAACTCAACACCAAACCTTTAAGCACCCTGTGAGCCTGGCAGGATTTGGGAATCGCTTAGGGAGCAGGTACATTCTTCCTGCGCTGGTTTGTTGGCTGTGAGCCTTTCCTAGTAGGTTAATGAATAAATTCAGTTCACAGATGGTTCATGGAGCTGCTCCTGTCATGCAGGCCAACCCGAGACCAACAAGCAAGTGATGAGGATGTGGACAAGTTCTGTGGGAGCAGCATGCCCTGTAGCTGGGCTCTGGGCAAGGCTCAGAGGGGGACACACTAGCCGACCATTAAAGTACCAAGCAGGCTGGGCATGGTGGCTCACACCTGTAATCCCAGCACTTTCGGAGGCCAAGGCAGGAGGACTTCTTGAGCCTAGGAGTTCAAGAGCAGCCTGGGCAACATAGTGAGAGACCCCATCGCTTAAAAAAAAAAAATAGCCAGCATGATAGCATTTGCTTGTAGTCCCTGCTACTTGAGAGGCTGAGGTGGGAGGATCACCTGAGCCCAGTAAATTGAGGCTGCAGTCAGCTATGATCACATCATTGCACTCCAGCCGGGGTGACAGATTGAGACCCTGTCTCACCTACTAAAAAAATTACCAAGCAGTGTGTCACATTGATTAAAATAGTTGTGTGGCATACAATATAAAATGAGATCCTCTTCCCTTCTGAGCCCCCCTCTAAGAGGCACCATTGTTAACCATTTCTGACTTTTGTTTCTGAAATTTTTCAATGTTGGTAGGTAACTGCTGTGAAAAATGAAGAATGTAGTGCATGCAGGGTACATCCCTCTACCTCCCGTTTTTTTCTTAGTCATTTAGAATGTGAACATTTTGCTCTGAAACTACAATGAAATGTTTTACACGTAACTCTTGGTGCTAAAATACTGGCAAAAATAACTTGTGCTATAAATGATTCTCTGAGTCTCCTCTGGAATCAAGGACCAGGCGCACTGAGTGGGAACTGTGAACTGACATGCTGTTTCTCAGAGAAGGCTTCCTGGGCAAACTGGCCTAGCTGAGCACCGCCATCTCCTCTGGAGCTTCTTTCACGGCCGGGGACCTCTAGGGTCACCCTGGCTGCATATCTTTCTGTTGTGTTGTGTGTTGTGGAAACATGTCTTCCAGGAACTTGTTCCATCTAGACTGCATGAGAAGTTAACTTTGAGCTCTTGTGTGTCTGAAATGAGTCTGGACTGCCTGGATTGGTGTCTGTTTGGCAGGGTATAGAATTCCCAGTTAGCACTTTGAGGACGCTGCCCCCGCCACCTGCACCCAGTGTTGCCGATGAGACTCGCTGCCCATTTGGGCTGTTCCTTTGCAGATAGGAGTTGCTTGGGGTTCTGACATTTCACTAGAACAGCCTGGAGGTGGGCTGTTCATTTACTCTGACCTGGTCTTGGTGGGCCATTTTATTCTAAATTGTTCTCCTTCCAGTTCAGGGAAATGCTATTTTACTGTCTGTTTATACTTCATGATGTCTGTTCTTTGAACCTTTTTGACATAGTTTGACTTCCAGGCAGCTCTTCCATGTATCTTAATGTTTCTCTTCTATTTTTTTTCTTCTACTTCTCTCATTTGGTCTTTGAATTTTTTTCCTTCTTTTGTTTTTACATATGAGAAATTGAAGCGTAATTCACATGTAAGGAAACACACAGAACTTAAGTGTGCAAGTTGAGCTCTGACAAACCACACAGAGGTGCAGCCCACATGCTTTGTTATGATGTGGACCATTCCTCTCTCACCCCCCAACCCCAGGATCTCTTGACTCCCACCCCAGAGGCAACCATTATTCTGATGGCATTCCCCACATGCCCACATATCAGTCCGTCTTTTCCAGAGTTTCGCATGAAGATGGGATCCCACCGGACACATTCTTTTGTTTGGCTTCTTTCGTTCAGTGCGATGCTTTTGGCCGTCCCCTGTGCTGCTGAGAAGCAGGAGTGTGCTCCTTTTTGCTGCTGAGCCATGGTCTCATTTGCATGGGTGCAGCATGGTTCACTCACCTGGCCCCAAATGTTTTGGTGGTTTCCAGGTGGGGCTGTGATGAATAAGGCTGCTTTGAATATCCAAGTCCATTTTTTAATGGACTTAGGTTTTCTTTTCTTTTCTTCTTCTTTTTTTTTTGAGACAGAGTCTCTCACTGTGGCCCAGGCTGGAGTGAAGTGGCATGATCTTGGCTCGGCTCACTGTAACCTCCGTCTCCTGGGTTTAAGCGATTCTCTGGCCTCAGCCTCCCAAGTAGCAGGGATTATAGGCACCCACCACCACGCCTAGCTAATTTTTTTGTATTTTTAGTAGAGACAGGGTTTCACTATGTTGGCCAGGCTGGTCTCCAACTCCTGACCTCATGATCCACCCGCCTCAGCCTCCCAAAGTGCTGGGATTACAGATATGAGCCACCGTGTCTGGCATGTTTTCTTTCCTCCCAGATGGATTCTGGGAGGGGGAATGGCTGGACATAGAGCAGGCGTGAACCCTGCCAAGCCCTCCTCTGAGGGCTGCGCCACCTGAACTCCTAGCAGCAGTGTTCCAGGTCGGGCTCGCTGTTCCCCAGCCTCCCCAGTAGGAAGTATCCATCTTTTAATTTAGCCCTTCGGGGGGGTGTGGGGTGCATCTCAGTGTGGTCTTTGTTGGCATTTTCCCAGCGACTGATGCTGCTCAGCCTCCTTCCGTGTGCTGTTGGCCATTTCTGTGTCTTTGGTGTAGAATCTGTTCATGTGTTTATTACTGAATTACAGGAGTTCTCTATACATTTTGGATCTGAGTCCTTTGCCAGATACGTGTATTGAGAATAGTTTTTCCCAGTTTGTGGCTTGACTTAATAACCTTTTTTTTGGGAGCTGAGGTCCCGCTGTGTTACTCAGGCTGGTCTTGAGCTCCTGGGCTCCAGCCATCCTCTGCCTCAGCCTCCCGAGTAACTGGGACTACAGGCGTGAGCCACACCTGGCTGAATAACCGTTTTTGATGAATAGAACATGTTTCCATGTTATTGTCTGGGTTAAACATGCACTCTTTTATACTTAATGTTTCACTGGATTATGGAATATCTTATTTCTAAAACACTGAGCTTGTTAGTAAGAGCAGTGCTCATCGCTGTGTAAATGTGGAAGAGCTCCTTCTCTAGTGTTCCTTTCCAAATAGAAGCTTGATCTATCTTACTTGTGTTAACTTCGAGTCTTTATGGGAGCATTGGTTAGATTTTTCTTGGAGTTGCCATTGGTCTCTGAATTATTTGTTTTCTGGGTTGGCCCTGTCATGACGATGGCTTCTCTGGGTATTGCTTGGCCCTATGGTGATGTCACTGTGCGCCCCACACTGGAATGAAGGGGCCCATGAGAGTTGGTGCTGTGGGGAGGGCTTTGGTGGGTCGATGGAGGAAGAACTGTCTCATGGGCGCAGCCACGTTTGGGATGTAATTTTTCCCCCAAGATGACCCTTGTCGAGGTCCTGCCGCTTCTCCTCTCTGCGTTGGAGTCTGGCTTCACGTTCTTTGGGCCCTTCCGGAAGGATCCAGGGGTCTTGACTTGCATATACTTTCACTCTGATCTCTCCCCTCATGTATCCAGATTTACCTGCTTTCTATCTGTTTAGAGTTCCCCGGAATTTTGCTGTTCTGTGTTCAGTTGTGTTTCTGGTTTCCTTCTGAAAATACGTACGTTTCTTTTCCGACGTTCCCATGGGAATTGGTGGAAGGGAGGCATGTGTTGCTCTGTGGGCTCATTGGACCAGGACAAGGGGGTGATCCTGGGGCAGGACCTTGGATGGAGGTGAGAAGGGCATGGCATGTATGCAGCAGGAGGAGAGGTCTTAGCTGGGCCTGTGGAGGTGGCTGTCACCTCGTGAGGGGAAGTTGGAAGCACATGGGGCCTTCAGGGCCATGCGAACTCCCTGGGTTTATTCTGAGCCCTCTTTGGAGAGAATCCACTGAAGGATTTGGGGAAAGGGAAGGGCAGGATCCAGGGGGACTGCAGTGAGGGATGAGGTCAGGGACAGGGTGGTGAGAGATGGGCGGGCTCGGACAGGGTGGTGGGAGGCAGAGGAGAGAGGCAGAGGCTGACCCCTTGGCCCCCACAACGCTGGACGCAGCCCCCGCAAAGGGACCTCAGCAAAAAATAAAAAATAAAAAAGGCAGAGGCTGGGCAGGTGGGGGCAGGGTGGCTGTTGCTGGGACATGTTTGAATGTGGTGCCTGGAATTGGTGACCCCTCGTGGGACAGTGGGCAGAGCAGGCATAAGAGGCAGGCACCTGACCGGGGTTCACAGGCGATGATGGTGGTGTTTGTTTGCTGTTTCCTATTTTAAAGTTAGGTCAGTGACTGATTGTGCTGGCTTGTGCGGACACAGTGGCGCAAGGCTCTGTGGAGGTGTCTGCTGTGTCCTCCCGCACCGGACAGCCTGGGCTGCCCTCTGGGCTGTCGGCTGGTCAGTGTGGCTCAGCCGGGGCTTTTCTCTTCCCTGCATCCTCAGCTCTTGTCTCAGGTACCTGTCCACGTCTCCTCTGGTCCACCGAGCCCTGAGCACTTCTTCCGAGTTGTGTATACATTAGAGGTAAACTGATGGTTCATTCTTTTCGGAAACACACAGAAAGTGAGTGATTGTGGAGGAAGCAAAGGCCTCAGACGTGTTTTTGTGGAAAAAATGCACAAGTGTGGCAGTGTGGAGATTTGTGAGACTTCTTTGGCTTCGTAGGATATCTTTTTGCTGAGGTCCATTTGTGGGGACTGTGTCCAGGGTTTTGGGGGCCAGGGGGTCAACTGTTGTGGTGCCAGTGGCTGTGTGCCCCTCTGTTGTAGCTGCTCAGCTGCCTGTGGGTACAGGAAGGGCTGGTCCTACTGCCCCCAGGGCCGCTGGGATGTGCCACTGCCGTGTCCCCTCCTATGTCCCATCTCTTGCCCACTCAGCATGTCTCTTGCCCTCTAGGACCGGAAGCTCACCAAGCTGGAGCGGCAGCGGTTCAAGGAAGAGGCTGAGATGCTGAAAGGCCTGCAGCACCCCAACATCGTGCGCTTCTACGACTTCTGGGAGTCTAGCGCTAAGGGCAAGCGGTGCATTGTGCTGGTGACCGAGCTGATGACCTCGGGGACGCTGAAGACGTAAGCTCTGCTTCCTGAGGGCTGGGTGGGGGTCTTGGCATAGGTGCAGGGCCACCATAGCTGGGAGTGAGATCCTGGGCTACCAGGGTGGTCCTGGCTGGTGCCTGTGGGGGGCTGTTTCCTCTTTCCTCTCCTGCGTGGGATGCCAGCAGGTGGTTTACTTCCCAGGGAGATGGTTGATCTGTCTGGTGTCTGGGCCCTGTTTCCGGCTGGGGTTCTGTTTCCCCTTGGGAGCCAGCCCCACACATCTTCAGGCTCAGGAAGCAGCCTGGGTGGGGTGCATAGCGGGGACTGTGGGATTCTGAGGACGTGGAGGTGGTTAGTGAGGGCTGAGGGGTGGGGGGGTGGGGTGGCCATGGCAGCCTGTTGCTGCTCGCTAAGGCCCCAGTCTGCATTGTGGGGATGGGGGCTACTCTCCAGGTGCTGTATCCTGGGTCCATCTGAATCTTTGGATGCTGTAGCCTTGGGCAGGGCCTCAGTGCCCCTCAGCCAGGCAGTTTCTCTAATAGGTGGATGCACCGCAAGGGGAGAGCCCTTTTCTCAGCCTCACCCACCACCTCCTCCCTGGGCACAGCTCAGGGAAGGCCACACAGGCAGGCGGCCAGCAGCAGGAAGAGCCCCACCTGGCCCCTGAGGTTCTGACAGCCCCGGGCTTTCGTAACCCTCACCCTCACCTGAGCATCTGCTGACTGGGACTCTGTCTTGCCTTGGGCAACTTACAAGTCAGCCTGGCACCATCTCCCAGTGAAGTCAAGATGAAACTTGGCGTGAACTTTAGTCGCCAGGTCCTTGGCATGAGCAGAGCAAAGAGGTTGTGAGCCCTCCCGGCTGCCTGCTCAGGGGCCTGTCAGCTGTGTGACACCTGGCCCAGGGCAGAACTGCCCGGCCCTCCCGTCTCACTTTCACTCCCTGTCACAGGTGTGTGCCGTGTACACGGAATCGGTCTTAGTACAGGCCTCAGCAGCTATAGGTGGGGGCTTTGCTGCCGGCGAGCTGCTTGGTGAGCTGTGCCCGTGCACCCCTGCAGGTACCTGAAGCGGTTCAAGGTGATGAAGCCCAAGGTTCTCCGCAGCTGGTGCCGGCAGATCCTGAAAGGCCTGCTGTTCCTGCACACGAGGACACCGCCCATTATCCACCGAGACCTGAAATGCGACAACATTTTTATCACCGGACCCACTGGGTCTGTGAAGATTGGTGACTTGGGCCTGGCCACTCTCAAAAGAGCGTCATTTGCCAAAAGTGTGATAGGTAAACCTGCTTCTCCATCCCAGGTCCTGGGAGCCCATGAGAGGCCGGGCAGCGTTCAGGGCTGGCGAGCACCCAGTTTTGTTCAGACCTGGTGCAGGAGACCTGGTGGGAGGAGCGTCTGGGTGAGGGCTGGGTGGTCTTTGGTAATCGCCAAGCCTTTGGCAGCTCAGCTGGAGGGCCTGCCCACTCGGTGGATGCCCAGACACCTTGGGCTGGGATAGCTGACTCGCCTCCCTCCCTCCCCTGTTGCCCCCGCCCGGTCCGACTGTTCCCTCTGTGGCTGTGGCTTGGGTGCCAGGTCTGATTTTCTAGCAGGGGAGGTGGGCTGGGTGCCGATGCCTGTGGTGTGTGTGGGTGCCATGGGCACTCAGGAGAGGAAAGCTGCCCTGACCACAGAGGAACTTGGGAGGTTTGTGGCCAGTGATACTGGAGCTGTCTCAGCTGGACGGGGGGGGGCCACCCAGGCTGTGAGGCCCAACAAAGTAAGAACCTGCAGTATCTGGGGAATCCACATACCTGTGTGGCAGGGCACAGAGCAGGCATTGTGCACAGGATGGGAGCAGGGCGCCAAGGAATTAATTCAGCTTGTTGGGCGTTTCAGGCCTCAGTGCAGATGCCCCCACTGTGAGAAGCCTTCCCGGTCTCCTTCTGGGGCAAGATGCCCTTGACCCTAGGGGCAGCTTGCCAGAGCTTCTTTGCAGAGACCAGGGGTTGGCACTGTGCCACGTGCCTGGCTCCAGGTGTGCTCCTGGCACAGTGGGTGCAAAGAGTCCACTAGTTTTGGGTGGGGGCCTCCGTGGGCTTTGAAAAGAATGCTTGGGCAGCTGTGGAGCAGCTGTTTCTAGGGTCAGGAAGAGGCGAAAGCTGCAACATGCGCAGGGGAAGCAACATGGGTCACGGCTCAGGAAGCCCAGGTGGGACCCAATCAGATTAGACTGGGAGAGGCTCCACCATGTTAATTAAGACCCAGCGTGCCCCTGATGTGAGGGCAGGACAGCGAGTGGCTGATCTTGGGGCTTTGTGAATTCTTACTTCTGCTGCATGTTTGGGGACAGAACTTGGCAGGTGTGGGGAAAATGAAACTGCAGGAGCTGCTTTGGTTTGAGAAGTATGTTCAGAATGTGACATCTGGGGCAGGGTGGTTGCCCGGGGGTGGCCTCTTGGACACAAAGTCACTGGCAGTCTGGGGGAGCTGAGTGGCGGGGCATATGGGCTGACTCAGGATTCGGTTTCCCCATCTGTGAAATGGGTGTAGAGGTGAGGGTCTCTGCTCCCTCCTGGAGGGACTGAGAGCAGAGGCCCAGGACTAAGGAGAGCTCATGCCCCAGGGCTGTGAGCTCTGCACACTTTCTGGGGAGTTTTTGCAAATTTGGCCTTGGAAGTGGTAGGAATCCAGGTCTCAAACCCTGGGTGCAGTTGGGTGGCATGAGGGAGGCTCAGGATCTCCCACTTAGGAGTGAACACTCCTGGAGGAAGCACAGCCCACTGCGAAGCCACCACCCTGGCAGAGCCTCTCGGCTTCCTCTGGCTGGGCGGCCCTTAGCACGCTTGGAAACGAGGTTTCAAGTTGCTGGATCAGGTTGAGATGAAGCCCGGTGTTTCCAGCAGGCACAGTGGGTTCCTTGCGCCTCACATGGGTGCCCAGCTCTGTGGGGTGTCCCTTGTCACCCCAGCTCTTGCTCAGCTGCAGTCCAGGAAGCTTCGGTTAGAGAGACTGCAACCAGCAGTGTCCTCAACTGCCCAGGCTCCTAGAGAAGGAGGCTCTGTTGATGTGACACCCAGGAGCACTGGGCAGTAAGGCCAGCCTTCAGCAACGGGCCAAAGGCAGGAGGACTGTGGCCAGGTGGGGGGTTCCCCTTAGGCTTGTTACCCAGGTGTCTCCCTAGTCCTATGAATGGGAGCCCCCAGGTCTATTTATATGAACCCCCCAGGGCTGTTTGTAGGGCTCCCCCTGGCCTGTGAATGGTGTTGGCCCTAGCTGCTCACAGGCCCTGGCCCTGGTGGTAAACAGATCCCACCCTCCTGGGGCCTGTGTCCTACTGGGATCCACGGTCCTGTTGGAAGGACAGCCTGAGGCCATAGGCCCCATCCCCTGCAGGAGGAGGGCCCTCCCTGCTCACCAGTGAATGCCCTTGGGGCAGTCGGTGCTATGGGCCCCTTTCAGCTGCGGCTGTCAAGATCTCCTCTTGCAGGTGGGAGAGGAGAGCAGGTAGCTTGCACATGTGGCCTGTGCGAGGGATCTGGGTCAGTGGCTGGCTTCCCAGGGCTGCTCTGGGAGGGACATGGATAGATTGAGGGAGACAGGGTCCCTGTGCCTGATGTCATTGTCCTCACAAGGGCCCTGACCATGACCCCTAGACCTAGCCATGTGAATGAGCAGGGTCTTGCGGGACTTGGAAGTGCCCTGCCCACCTGGGAGGGCTTCCTGGAGGAGACGATGAGGGACCCAGGTCCAGCGGTGAATGAACCGAGGAGGGGCCAACGTGAGGACACTCCTGGTTGTAGTGTCTCTAGCTGAAGCTTCCTGGACTCCAGCTGAGTGAAAGCTGGGGTGACAAGGGATACCCCACAGAGCTGGGCACCCATGCAGGGCACAAGAGCCCTACCGTGCCTGCTGGAAACACCTGGTCTTTGCCTCAACCTGATCCAGCAACTTGAAACCTCGTTTCCAAGAGGGCAAACAGCTGCCCAGCCAGAGGAAGCCGAGGGGCTCTGCCAGGGTGGCGGCTTCACAGTGGGCTGTGCTTCTCCCGCCAGGAGTGTTCACTCCTAAGTGGGAGATCCTGAGCCTCCCTCATGCCACCCAACGTGAACCGAGGGTGGTTATTGTAGAAGGAGCCACCTGCTGCCCTGGATGGGAGCGGCTGGACTGATGAGTGGCTGCGGCACTTTATTCAGATCCTCTTTGCAGCCCCTAAGAAGCAATCAGGGGGCCCCAGGCAGTGTGGATTCCCCTGCAGCAGGTGCTGTCTGCTTCACCTGCACCCCTGAGAGCCAAGGAGGTGGGCTCTGCCTGTCTGGTGAGAGGAGGGATGAGGGCCGTCTGTATTGGTTTGGTTTGGTTTTAATAGAAATTGTGAGGATAGTTAGGGCTAAGAAATCTTTTGATTTCCGGAAAAGAAGTCATTTGTCTTTCGTTACAGATTTGGGAACAGGCAAACCCTAATGCAGGGTGGTTTTCAGGGGATACGAGGTGATTTTGGCATGAGACTGGAGTGGGTCCCTCCCTCCTCTTACTTGGCCAGAAGCAGGGACCCCACCCTCCAGGATCTGAGACTGCCTAGTATCCACAGAGGGCTGAGCCACAGTCTCTTCTCCTTAAAAAGAAGAAGGGCCGTTCTGCCAGAGCCCTCATCTGCCTGCCACAGAGGGGCCTGCAGAGGGGCCTGCGTGGGGTTCACACGGCCGGCTGGCACAGGCAGGCCCTGGCCTGGCTGAGGGAGACGGGGCCCTGACATGCTGACTTTCACACAGTGGTCTGCAGGGACCTCAGGTGCAGATGAATCTGCAGAGGGGGCTGTGGGCAGGGGACCCACTGGGTGACTCTGCAGCTGATGGCCGTCCACAGAGTGGGTGGCAGTGGGTAAGACTGTCTACTGACAGACAGGCAGACACACACACACTCACACACACACACTCAAACACACACACACTTTTAGAATTCAGATTTAAGTGACTATAATTTGAAAGAAAGATAAAAAGAGTCTGAGTGCATTGGTGTCTGAGCACTGGCGTCTGAACATGTACAAGAGTGGGCTTCATGAAGGTTCCTCTGCACCTTCTCAGAGATGCCCCTCATGCCTGTGGCCCACTCCAAGAGCCAGGTTCTCTGGGGCATTGGAGTAGTTCCTACAGAGCAGTGTCCTCAGTTCCTGAGAGTCTCAGAAGAGCTGGATCCCAGGGACACTGTCACCTCTGTCTGAGCCCCAGTGCTTTACTGGCAGCCAGATCACTGGGGGTCGCTGGAGGTGCCAGAGAGTGGCTGGCTGGCTTCCTGCCCAGCAGTCCTGGGGTTGGGACTCCCTTTAAGATGTGGCCAGGCCGAGGGCCTAGGTTGTGGCCTTGGGGCTCCCCATCACCCCCTCCTAGCAGGAAGGAGCTTTGCAGCAGTCCCTCTCTGCAGTCACAGGGCTTGGGTGGCGTGGGTGTCACTGTGGACAACGGAGGTGGCCCTGGGGAGCGAGTGCTTCCCTCCTGTGGCTTAGGGCTCCCCCCTGAGTCAGCCGTCACATCTCCCTGTGTGCCCACTGCCATCAGGAGGGCCCCCTTGGTGGCTGTCGTGGTCCAGGCCCATGCAGCAGGTGGTGAGTCCCTACAGGTGGCTGCCAGGGGACCCCGGACACATCAAGAGAGAAGGAGAGGCCTGGGAGCAGGTGTTCACATTGTGACCAGGCCGGGCTCACAGCCATAGCTCAGGCCACTCCTCTCTGTGGCCTCCTGTCTGGGGCTTTTGTGGCATTTTTGCTTCCCGCTCCAACCAGGGCAGCACATTTGCTATTCAGTGACAAGCCTAGGAAAGGAAAGAAACTTCGAAATACTAACTTAAAAATCATCGCACGGGGCCAGGCACTGTGGCTCATGCCTGTAATCCCAGCACTTTAAGAGGCTGAAGCAGAAGGTCAAGCTCAGGAATTTCAGACCAGCCTAGGCAACATAGTGAGACTTCTGTCTCTATTAAAAAAAAAAACGAAAAGGAAAAAGAAAGGAAGGAAGGGAGGGAGGGGAAAAGAACAGAAAGAAAAGAAAAGAAATTAGCCCAGCCTGGTGAACACCTGTGGTTCCAGCTACTTGGGAGGCTGAGGTAGGAGGATTGCTGAAGACTGGGAGGTTGAGGCTGCAGTGAGCTGTGTTTGTGCCACGGCACTGAAGCCTGGGCAACAGAGCATGATCCTGTCTCAAAAAAAAATTGCTAGTGCAGCAAATTTTCAGTATAATCATGTGGTTAAAAAACCCAAAAGAATAAAAGTTCCCAGGCCGGGCGTGGTGGCTCACGCCTGTAATCCCACCACTTTGGGAGGCCAAGGCGTGTAGATCATGAGGTCATGAGTTCGAGACCATCCTGGCCAACGTGGTGAAACCCTATCTCCACTAAAATACAAAAATTAGCTGGGCATGGTGGCATGCGCCTGTAGTCCCAGCTACTCAGGAGGCTGAGGCAGGAGAATTGCTTGAACCTGGGAGGTGGAGGTTGCAGTGAGCCGAGATCGCACCATTGCACTCCAGCCTGGCGCCTGGCGACAGAACACAACTCTGTCTCAATAACTAACTAAACTAACTAAATAAGTAAATAAAAATTCCCAGTGTCAGGTCCCTCCACTCAGCTCCTGTTGTTTCTCGTGGGTTCTCCCAGAGTTCTGTGTGCATAGACTGTAATCTAAACGACATTCTTGTCCCAATTTTTATCCAGAATGTTAACTTAAAAAAAAAAAGGCCAGACACGGTGGCTCACACCTGTAATCACTGCACTTTGGGAGGCCAAGGAGGGCGGATCATTTGAGGTCAGGAGTTCGAGACCAGCCTAACCAACATGGTGAATCCCCATCTCTACTAAACATACAAAAAAAATTAGCTGGGCATGGCGGTGTGTGCCTGTAGTCCCAGCTACTTGGGAGGCTGATGCAGTAGAATCGCTTGAATCTGGGAGGCAGAGGTTGCAGTGAACTGAGATTGCACCATTGTACTCCAGCCTGGATGACAGAGTGTGATTCCGTCTCAAAAAAAAAAAAAAAAAAAATTAACACATTTTAAATCGAAATGATGGGTAAACAAAACATGTGCTTTTAAAATGCACTAATTAGTTAGCATGAGCTTTTTAAAAGAAACTAGAACATTTTGAAAACCTTCCAAAGTCAGCAAATAACCAGACGTTAAAAGCACCCGTACTGAAGTCTCTGGTCCCCTTTCTTTGCATTCAGTGTGACAGACATGCAACTGGATGTATTTTAATAAAAAGGTCTTTGCAGTGGCTGTATTACAAAAGCAAAAGCTTATTATAGAGAATAGAGCAACCCTAGACCAATATAAGTAAAAAAAAAAAAAAAAAAAAATCAGCCCTTGCCCCCTGCAGACATTGTTTCGCCCTGGGAGTTTGGTTTTGCACAGGGGAGTCCAGCCAGCACGTCTAGCCTCATGCTCGTTTTGCTCAGCCTATCATAACTTTGCCGTGTCCTTAAAAATTCAGTGAAGACACTGCTTTTGCATCTCTTATGTTTAAGAGCCGCATGCGGTTCTCATCTTAGCAATCTGTGGTTCTGTCAGGTGGATTCCATGCTCTGCCCGACCCCCATTCAGGGGCGCCGTCTTCAGTGGTGCTGATTGTTGGACATGCTACATCACACTGTCATGGGGGCGGGCTGAGTGGACCCAGCTTTTCCCCGCCTTGGGACATTAGGGGTTTTGTGGCTTTAGGTAGCTCTGTGGCAACCCAAGTTCTTTCTGCTCCAGGATGTCTGAGTGTGGCTGTGGCTGAGTCTGTGGCAGGATCACAGTGTCCACAAGCGAGGGTGTGCTCAGGGCTTTCTTTCCTTCCAGGCTCAGACCCTGTCCCCTGGGAAGTCATGACCTCCCAGCTCATGAGCAGGGGAGGCTCTGTCACCAGATTTCTAATCCTGGACTCTTGCGGTTCCAGCTGGAACTTTTGGAATTCTCTGTCTGTAGAGCACACCTGTGTCTTAAGTGAGGGGCAGGGCTGGCTCTGGGATCTAGGCGTTCTGAGTGTGCTATGGGATGAGGAGGGGACATGGGGCTCTGGGCAACCAAAGCTCCTGGGACACTGGCTCCAGCTGTTCCTGGGCCCGTGGCCAGCTGACCGCTGCGTCTCTTGCTCCCGTGCACAGGTACCCCTGAGTTCATGGCGCCCGAGATGTATGAGGAGCACTACGATGAATCCGTGGACGTCTATGCCTTTGGGATGTGCATGCTGGAGATGGCCACCTCGGAGTACCCCTACTCGGAGTGCCAGAATGCGGCCCAGATCTACCGCAAGGTCACCTGTGTGAGTCCGCCTGGCCCCTTGGTTCATTAATAAGGACATGAAGGCTGTGGGCCATGCCCTGGGCTTGGCACCAGGTGCCTCTGTAAAGTCCTCCTGGCAGCTGTGTAAGGAAGGAGATGGGCCATTTTATAGAGGGGGAAACTGAGGCTTAGTAGGGCGGTGGTTACTCAAGCAAGGTCTCCTGTCTGCAGCGATGGCAGTGCATGGGGCACTGTGGGCAGTGCCTAGCCACGGAGGCTGTTGATCTCACAGCAGGGACATTGGGGAGACTGAGGCCCAGAGGCTGGAGCTTCACCATAGATCCCTGCCTGGAGGCGTGCCCAGGCCGCCCGTCCCTAGCACCCACACTCTGGGCTGCCCAGTGCTGCCTGCTTTCCTATCTTCTTTATTTAGAAACAATGGTTTGATTTCTTTTTCAGCTAAACCTAGACCGAGTGTGTCTCTAGGCAGTCATCAGCACTGGGCAGCTGGGAACGTTAATCCCTGTTTTGCTGTTGCTGTGATTTTTTTCTTTAATCAGACGGCTTCAGCTGCATAAACAGATCGGCCTTGTCCTCCCTCTGTGGCGTTCCCGCTGGGTGGAGGGAATGCAAACAGAACATCTGGAAATGGAATGGCTGGACTGAGGCTTTCCGTGCCGGTTTTCTGCACTGTCCATCTGCTCTTGTAGTGAAAAGCCCAGGGGCTTGCAGAGCTGTTCCTGACACGCGACGTCCACACTGAGGTCCCACGCTGCCCTGATCCCTGCAGTCCCCGCTGTCTCCACATGCCACCTGACTGGGTGGGGCCCCACTGCCCCTCAGGGCTGCTTCTGCAGGTGCACCAGGGCTGTGGTCCTCAGCAGCTGCGCAGCCTCACCTTGGCCCATCCCTCCATCCCCAGCCCTCTTTTCAGATGACTTGCGTTTCTCTCCCTTGGTTGGTGTAAATCGTCAGTGACTGGGTTGTTCTGAGCCCCTCCTGTGTGCCCCTGAGGAAGTGGGAGGGCAGACAGAGTCCTTGCTAGGTGGCACTTGTGGGCCTGGGTCACAGACTTCACAGACAGGTGCACAGTTTTCCATGGGTGCTGGAAGAAGTGGGGACCTGCTGGCTATAGGCAGCGGCCTTCCAGGGAGGCAGGGATGATCTGCAGCAGGAGGAAGTGGGGGCACTCCAGAGATCAAGGGCTCCATTTGCCAGGCCTCGGGGTGCTGGTGTGGGGTGGGAAGGCCCCTGGATTCACCATGGAGGGTGGATGGTGGTCTGTCCGGGAGCCACCCCAGGGGCTGGTGGTACTCCTCGACCCTTGAGGTGTACACTCCTGGGCTGATCCCCTGGGGTTCTTCACCCCTGTGTCTGCCCCAGGCTGGGTTCTCCAGCAGTCAGGGCAGAAGGGCGTGCCCCCACCTTCTTCCTGACTTTGGGAAAATGTATGCTTTATGTTCTCTATATTAAGAAGAGTCAGGTGAAGCTTTTGAAATCTAAACCATATTGAAGGAGGAGGAATATGATGGTTGGTACTCTCATTGTGTTTAAAATTTCTTTAAATTAGTTGCTTATACACCGTCTTACTCCATTTCCAACAACCTAGGAGATGGCAAGGGGCACCTGGCCCCGCCCTGCTGCTTATGAGTTCGAGTCCGGTTGTGGGGCTTGCCCTCTGCTCCCTTCATGCACAGCCATCAGCTGGCTGAGGGGCCACCGTCCCTCAGGCTGCCACCTGCACCCCTCCCAACAAAGCTGCATGGTGTGATCCTTAGTTAGCAGCAGTGACCACGAATAGTGCTCCTGCACCCTCAAGGAGGAGGTATGGGGAGGAAGCCCAGGTGTGGTTAGAAAGTCCCAGCTCTGTGGGAGGCATCCTATCCACTGCATCATGGCGCTGCCTTTGCTGGCCTCCTGGCACAGGGGCCCTTGTGGCCCTGTGTGGGTGGCTTTGCAGCCAAGCTCTGATCAACACCTTTCCAGAGGCCAACTGCTACATTTGAGGTGTTAACCCCAGTGTCAAATTCTGCAGCTTAGGTGGAGGTGTGCAGTGTGTTGTGGCTGGGATGATGGTGGCTTTGACAGATGTGGGGTGACCCAACAAGGTTCTAAATGGTAGGAGACCAGGCTCCTGACTTCAAGCAGTGGGGAGGGGAGACTTGGAAGGGAATCCCAGTGGTTTCACAGAATTCTCCAATTTATTCCTCGTTCTGCTTTATCTTGCTTACATCTCTGGCCATAGAGTTTCCATCAAATAGTGAAATTTTTAGCCATTATTTCTTCAAGTCTTTTTTTATGTCCCCCCATCCTGTCCTTTTGGGACTCCAGTCTTATGGATGTCATGTGCATCCCAGATTCTGAAATGAATGGAACAGAGCCTGAGTGACCATCTTTCTCTGCGGCACCACATCTTCAGCGTCACTTGTCTTTTTTCTGCAGTGTGTAATCTGCTGTCAGTCTGCTGCAGGGAAGCTTTCAATTCAGATATGCTTTTCATTTTGAGTTCTATTTTCAGTTTTTATCTCTCATTTCTGTATGTTGATTTTCCTTTACTACTTGTATATATCTGGAAAGAGTTTTAACCTCCTTGTCTACAAGTTGCAGCCCCTCTCATTAGTAGGTCTCTTTCCGTTGGGTGGCGTTTCTGCAGTGTCATGGGTCACTTTTTCCTTGCATCTCAGCATTTCTAGTAATTTTTGATTGGATGCTATACATTGTACACATCTGATCTGTGTGAACTCTGCGAATTACCCAACCTGTAGCTTTCTGTGATTCTCTGCCTGGCCCTATGGCATTGACGATGCACATGTGGTCTTGTGGTCTGGTCCTCAGTAAAGCCTGGAGGGGACCCAGTTGCAGATACTTGGGGCTCTTTTTTTTGCTGTGCATTCTCTTCCTTCTGGAACTCTGCCTGTGGCCTCCTCAGCCTCCCTGAACTCAGTTCTACTCCTCAACTCAGTGGGCTGCTGGGCTCTGCTGGGTTACAGTGCCCTGTCTGGGAACTGCTCTAGGCAGTGAGCTGGGGCTGTGGGGGATTGTGTCCCTTTCTCTCAGAGCCCACGTTGGCACTGCCCTGTCATCTGTTTCGCATATTTTGCCCAGTTTTCTAGTAGTTTGTGTAGGTTAAGTTCAGTGCCCATGTCCTGCCGTGGCGGAAAGTGGGAGTTCCTCCCTCTGTGGTGGAGGCCTTGCCTTCGGGCGGCTGATGGGTCAGGTAACTCTGCTCTCTCCATGTCAGGGTATCAAGCCGGCCAGCTTTGAGAAAGTGCACGATCCCGAAATCAAGGAGATTATTGGGGAGTGTATCTGCAAAAACAAGGAGGAAAGGTGAGTTCCCCTGAAGGGTTGCATTCTGGGGTCTCTCTCCAGCTGAACTCATTTCGGCTGGCATTGAGAGCTGTGTTCTTGATGAGAGGACTTCAAGACAGGCAGGCTCAGGTCAGGGTGTCTGTAGCATGTCAGCAGGGGCTGCTGGGCACGTCGGTCCTGGGTGCGTGTGGGTGACAGCAGGCCAGGCCCCCACGTCCTTGTCGGCCATCTGGGAACCCGCTCCTTGGCATTGGGGACAGCCTCGTCCTTGGCTGTCTGCTCCTGCAGGATCCAGCCTGTAAGCATCTGAGCTCCTGGGGCTTCCCCAGCCCCTCTGCTTCTCTCTGCGTGATTTGCATGCCTTGAAGAATGTCCCCATACCAGGCGCTCCAGGTGTGGGCCTCCCTTTTGAACCCTGATGTGTATTTCATGGACCTGGTTGTTTGACCCTTCTCAAAAACAGCGGCCCTGGAGCCACTCCCCACCTCCAAGCAGGGCCCATCCTTCCCAGCCGGTCAGGGGGAAGGCTGGGGGTGCTTTCTCAGCCCTCCCTCCCCCTCACACTAGAGTACGTCCACCATCTGATGTGACACCTGTCAGCAGTCAGCAGGGATGGATTGTGGAGACTTGAAACCGCGCGGGTGACTCTGGAGCACACACACAGGAAGTTAGGCCCCAAGGGTGTGTGCTGTGTTGTTCCATTTACAGGATAAACGGGGTTAGATTAGTGGTTAGGGAGGCTTGTTTGGGTGCCCAAGCCCTGCAGAGCCCCGAAGTGGTCACCGTGGCCACACCCTGTGGCCCGCCCCTCCAGATCTTGCATAGAGCCTTCAAGGCTGTGTCTGGCTGGGGGCCCCCAGTTCTGCAGGTCTTCACTCTCCTCTAACGCGCCCTCTGCTCTGCTCTCTGTCACCTGGCCGGCGTCCTTGAAAAGGTCACTGCTTCATGGCACTGGGCGCAGGGAGCTGAGAGTGTGGGGGCTCCGCCTCCGTGTCCATTTTAAACCTACCTGGGACTAAATACTAAAATGTTTCAGTTGTATCTTCTGACAATTGAAAGCAGGCTAGCACTTCCCCAGGGGCTGTATTTGCATAATGGGAGGCCTGATGTTTTCCCAAGTTCTCTTTTGTATCACTGAATCTTTTATGAGCATTTTTTTTAATAATGAGGGGAAAGAAGGAAGTCTTAAAACACTATGTATTAATAGTAAGACCGGATTCACTGAAATCTTTTCCTCACTCCTGGGAGTGCTGAGACGCAAGGCCTGGCCTCAGGCGCCTGCAGCTGTGCCTGTCCTTGCCCTGGTGCGCGTGGCCACAGGAGCCTGGGCATGGAGGCCCTGGTGCCCGTGCCCCTGCCTGTCAGCCACTCTCCCTCCAGGTACGAGATCAAAGACCTGCTGAGCCACGCCTTCTTCGCAGAGGACACGGGCGTGAGGGTGGAGCTTGCGGAGGAGGACCACGGCAGGAAGTCCACCATTGCCCTGAGGCTCTGGGTCGAAGACCCCAAGAAACTGAAGGGAAAGCCCAAGGACAATGGGGCCATAGAGTTTACCTTCGACTTGGAGAAGGAGACGCCAGATGAGGTGGCCCAGGAGATGGTAAGCGGGACTCAGATGGGGTGCGGGTGCAGGTGTCGGCAGCTTGCGGCTTCCAAAGATGAGAGCAAAAGTGGGCAGAGGGGGCTTGCTCCGGAGGGGACTGCGAGGCCAGCGGGGGCAGCGGTGCCATCCAGGTGGGCATGGGCAGCTGAGGGTTCACAGCCGGCCACATCTGCCTGGGGAATTCTGTGGGGCACTGCTGCACAGGGGTAGCCTAAGTGGGAATCCCCTCAAGGACACAGCAACTGGGGATTAGCAACTCTGAGCCAGTATAGCGCAGGAATTCGGAGGGCAACCCCAGGACCTCTGACCTTTCCCTGTGGGAAAGGCCTCATTTGCTTTGCTGGACTCTTGCTGACTTTGTGTCAATGTGTGGTGGCTTTGGGTTTGGGAGCTTTGCCTTTCCTTTTGTTTGGGGGCACTGTTGTATTCAGTCTCTGAGACCTGCGACTTTCTCACCTAGAAAGGTGGGTGGGGGGTACCTTTCCACCTCTTCTCTTCCTCCTGTTCCTTCCATCATCTTCACCCCTGTGGATGAGGAGTGGGTTGGGGAGGGCAGCAGAAGTGCCCTTTGTGCTGGGGTGTCATCTGGGCCTCATTGGAGGAGGCCCTGAGTCGGCTGGAATGAGAGGCGGGAGAGACAGAGTCGCAGGCACAGGCGGAGAGGGCTGGGAGTGGTCCAGGTGCAGCGGTGGGAGGAGAGGCCATGCCCACAATGCCAGGGGATCAGTGATGGAATGGGGACTGTGTGGGATGTGGGGACTGGCGCAGCAGGTGGGATGGATCTACATTATTCTGACTTGATTTCTCAGGTGTCTGCCATCCAGTAAAATAGCCACTGCCCACATGTGCTATTAAAATATAAGTAATTAAAATTTAAAATCCACTTTCTGAGTCCCACTGGCCACATTTCAAGTGCTCAGTACCAAGTGTAGTTAGTGGTTCTTGACTAACGAGGGACGTTTCTAGCCTGGAAGTATTCTGTGGGGCACTGCTGCCCTGGGCCGGGGGAGGTTAGAAGTTCTTGGACAAGCAGGATTCGGTCACAGCCCTGCCAGGGATAGGGCATGTTTGCTGGGCATTGGGCAGTGGATGCCAGAGAGGGACAGTGGTGGGAGCCTGGCCTGGGAGGGCTCCAGGGCCAACACTGCCTCCCGAGAACCCTCGTGCAGGACCTGAAGACAGACAGAGACGTCTTTGTCGTTGGTTACAAAACATGAACAAACGTTGACATTAAGTCAGACAACTTGATACGAAGGACAGGAATGTCTGCACCGGAACGGTGAAAACAAAGCCACAAAGGGGAAAGCCTGTGGGAACGAGAGGCTAGGAAGAAGGCAGTCAGTATTGCAGACTAAGACAGTTGTGCGTTTTCAGTGAACACCTGAGCAGAAACAAATCCAGCGTGCTGATGGCCGGAGAGCCCTCAGCTCATGTGTCCTGACCACAAAGGTGCTTGTGCTTTTTTCTTTCTGTTAAATGAGCTTTTTACTGAATATATCACGTCTGTTGAAAATGTCCATCAGTCATCAGTTCCAGGCTGATGATTCCAGGCTTCACTTCTCCAGGCCGGGCTGGGTCTCAGTAAGGGGGCATGGATCATACCTGGACGAGGGTCACACAGAGGTGGGAGGGGTGGTTGCTCTGGAAGGTTCCTTTGGAGGCCTCACTTGAGTGGGAAACCGAGGCTTCGCAATGTCATGGAAGGTGCATGGGCCCTCGGAGCCAGGAATACTGGGGTGTAGTGAGCTGCATTTTTGTCAGCCTCGCAGACTCCGCTTCTCCCAGCAGCTGCTTGTCCACGGGGCCCTTGTGTGTGGTGCGTGAGGGATTCACTGGGGCACATCGTATAGACTATGCCGTGAGGTCAGTGCAAGGAGCAGCAGTCTCTCAGCTGCCTTCCTGCAGCCGTGACCCCCAGAAGGGAAGCAGGTAGAACAGGGCTGCTTCTGGGGCTAGCTGTGTGGCTGTGGGCTTTGGGCTACATGAGCTAACGTCCTGCTGGGGTCTTGGCATGCTTCCTGCTGCCTCTAGTCTCTCCACAGCTGTAGGATGGGGTGCTCCTGGTGTGGGCCTGAGTGCATGGCCTCAGCCCCTGGGACTCGGACTGGAGGAGATGCCTCCTCAGGCTGCCAGTACCTCAGCCAGGGCTCTGCCTTCTCCTGCACAGTGGCCCATGTCCAGGGCTGCGATAGCACAGTGAGGCTGGCTACAGCATCTCACTGTGGTGTGGTGCCCAGGCTGGTTTCCCCGTGGGGTTCCTGCAAGCTGGCTGCACCATCACCCTAGCTGCTGTGAAGTGGCCACCTGTGTCCCTACCTGGCCCACACTCTGGCTTGTCTCTGGTCACATCCCTGACTTGGACACAGAAGCCTCTGCTGTGAGCAGATCTAATGGGGTCGATGAGCTCTGTGCTTCCTGGAGGATCTTTCATGGCTCTCCATGACTGTGTGGTGCCCAGAGGTACATTTTCAAATTGAATTGCCACAAGTTTGCTGTGAATTACGTTCGGATAATTACCAGCACACCTGTCCTGTGACTTCAGGTGCACCGTTTCTCTGCTGATGTAATACAGCTGCCCCTTCACACATTCATTGCAGACAGCCAGTGCTGAGATGCCGCACAGGCTGTGTACAGCATGCAAGCTGGGTAGTGGGGTGGCGGCTGCAGCCCAAGAACATCTTTTTGGAGGCACCCGGCTGGCCCCTTGGTGGGAGGGCTGAGGTTTTGAGAGGACAGAAGATGGTTTCAAGGGAGGATGAGAATGAACTGTGGGAATCTCATGCACAAATGGGGATGAGGAAGGTTCTGGGGCAGCTGTGCTGGCTCTGACCGTGCAGGGAGTTACCTCTGTCCTGGTGCTGAAGTCTAGGCCAACCGCACGGATAGGAGGGCATTTGGGTGGCCTGGTTTAGATGTGGTGACAGCCTCAGGAAGGGCAAGAGAATGAGGCGCTCTCATTCCTTCCATGAATGTGGTTATGCTTGCTGGGTGCTGGGGGAAGAGGGTACAAGGGATTGGGGAGCCGTGTCAGGAGGCCAAGTGCTGCAGCGACAGCTGAGTGGCAGAGGGGATATCAGAGCTGGGTCAGCGCTGATTCCAACACAGGCGGTGCAGCCTGGGGAGGGGCCCAGGATTCTACGAGAGGTACATTTTCATGAGAGTACATTTGAAAATGTACCTCCAGGAAGCACAGAGCTCATGTAACACAGAGCTCCAGGATTCTACAAGAGCAGTGTTGCTGCCTCCACAAGCCATTGTGGCCTCCTTGCCTATCTTGGGTTCTGTCCTAAGGTGGCAGCGCCCAGAACCTGCCTTGGGCCCTGTCTAGCTGCTTCTGAGACAGGTGAGTAGGAGGAGCCTTCCAGGACTCCGACTCCTGCCTGTCCCCCACCCTCACCCACCTCCTGCAGGGTGGTTGTGGACACAGCTGCCCCCTCAGCCTACAGCTCCTGCATCTGTCACCACTCGAGTCCCTGTCCCTGGCATTTGGCTAAACTCCAGGGCTGTGTTCCTGCATCAGTTCATAGCAGAGGCCCCTTGGCCCCAGCGCTTTCACCTCTGCTTCTGCGTCTTTTACATTTTTTTCATTGTGAAACACCCCACCCGTGAAATAGAGCATTCAAGTAGAAGAAGGGACACGACCTGTGCTCAGCTAAAGCACAGCCATAAGCAGCACCCACCCCACTCAGCTAAGAACAGGGAAGACAGTGCCTCAGGAGCTGCCTAATGGCAGCTGGAAACTGCATGCTCCCACCTTGGGGCTCGCTCCCTGGGAACAGGTTGTGTACCCCAGCAGGTCAACACTGGGTCCCCATGGAGCCTTTCCAGGTTCTAACCTCACATTCCTCCGTCCCGCTCATTTTAGACACCAGAGTCTGTCATTGGCCTCCCTAGGGTCCTGACACCAGCCCCTGCCATGGGCCCTAGGAGGGGCCCTGCCGTGATGCAGGGGAAACAACATGACGTTGGTATCTGCTGAGGCTAAAGAGAAGCTGGAAACTGGCTCTGAGACTGCTCCTGTTCCTAAAATCTGAGATTAGGCCAGGTGCAGTTGCTTACGCCTGTCATCCCAGCACTTTGGGAGGCTGAGGGAGGAGGATCACTTGAGCTTGGGAGACTTCCATGAGCCATGATCCCGCCACATGGCTGCCATGAGCCATGATCCCGATTTCCAGCCTGAGTGGCAGAGCGAGACCCCGTCTCGAGCATCCAAAAATCCCTGAGATTAGCAAGTGTTAGGTGTTAGAGATGTTCTGGAATCCAGGTGAGACTTCCTTCTGGAAGTACCCCAAGGGTAGGGGAGAATGTGGATGGGTCAGAGCTCTCCTCCTTCCCCCGAAGTCACCTCTCAGCAAGTTCCACGGGGTGGGCAGAAGGGGCTGGATAGAGTTCCCCAGGGAGAGGCAGAGGGAATAGCAGCTCTGTGGGGCCGCAGCCAGCTTCGATCTGGAAGGGACTCCGGGAGTCGGCCCCCAGTGGGATTCCTGACCAGCCCTTCCCTCCATCTTCATACTTTCCTGATAATGCGATGCACCTGTGTGGCACTCACCATGGCTAAATGTTTTCCTGTTTGGGGAAAACAATAGAAGAAACGCCTTAGAGAGGAAGGCTGGGGGTGGGGCTGCAGGCTTCGGCGCCAGCAGGAAATAAAAACAGCAGCAGGAGGATGTGGCCTCGGCAGCCTCTGGTCACATATCTGGGCTGAAGTGGGCAAGGGTGGGGCTGTGCCCTGGGTGTGACCCTGAGGCCACCTGGGGCCTTAGGTATGGTCTCACCCACGTGCTCACCAGGAGCAGAGGCCCAGGCCAAGCAGGTCTGGCCGGGTGTACATACCTGCCCCCAGGTGCCAGTGACAAGGACACCTGCCTCAGCCTCTCTGTGAGATCCCCCAGGGTTGGAGTCCATTCTCCGAGACTCTGGAAAAAGTCCACTGTGGACTCTGAGGCCAGAAGAGGATCTGGCACATGGTTTTTCCCCCTTCCCAGCTGGGCTGGCCTGCTGCCGAGTGGCCTTGGGGCTGGTTTGGGGCCAGCAGGAGACCCTGAGTGTGGGAAGGTCCCACTGACTGAGTCGTCAGCCTCTGTTCCACCTCACCAACCCCTCCCGCCCCACTCAAGTCTCTCCTGAGTCAGGGGAGACTGACTGGGGCTGTTTTTGTTAAGGAATGTCATTCTGTGGAAAAGAATTATCTTTTGAAACAAAGATTTTTCAATAATTACAAGCTTACTGAAAAATTGCAAGGACACTACAAAGAACCATTTATTTTCCATGAACCATTTGAGACTAAGCGGCTGACCTGATTCCCCTGCAGCCCTGAATACTTTCATGTCTGCTTCCTGAAACTAGGGCACTTTCTTCATCCGGAAGAACCGTCAATCCTTGGGCCTATCCTCCTAGCCTCGGGCCGCTCAGGTCCCCAGTTGTCCCAGTGACACCATCATGAGTCCTCTGGGCCCCTTCCATGCCTGACTCCCATGTCTTGTCCTTAGGAACGCGCTCAGGCATCCCTCTGTGGGTGGGTCACAGTCAGGTCGTGCATCTCCACGCGAATCTCGTGAAAGGGGCTGAGTTTGCATTGTCCCCCAGGGTGCACGGCTTCACCTGCCAGTTAGGCAGAGGCTGGCTCTGAGCTTGGTGCAGGGCGCCTGTGGCTTCTCCAAGTGGAGCTCCTCTCACCTTTCGCAACTGTGCACGTCTCACGGAGAACGCTCGGACACTAAATATCCTGTTTTTCGCCAAGCTTTCCACTTATTTCTGTACCTCTCTGTGGCTCATGGTTTTCTGTTCTACTCCACGGATGAGTTGTCCCATTGACGCCTAGTGAGTCACTCAAAACGCCCTGGCCCCAGCCTTGGAGGTCAGGGATCAGGTGCCTCGGCTCAGGGGCCCCAGTGAGGTGGGGTCGGGTGTTGGCCAGGACTACAGTCTCAGACCCTGCCTCAGAACTCAGTTCCCTGCCAGGGGGGACTCTGCATAGGGTCATTTGTCACATGGCTTCCCTAGAGCAGATGATCCACAAGAGAGGGAGGGAAAGAGACAGGGTGGGGGAGCCATAGAGGAGAAACGGAGGGAGAAATGAAGGTGCAGAGACCACACCTACCTGCTGCCCCCCCAACCCCACTGCCTGACACCAGCAGTGACATCTCATCCCTCCTGCCACCCCCATATGCAAAATGCATGTCAGAGTCTGTGGACATGTCCTTCAAACCATCATTGTGTCACTGTTTATTTTGATGCTCAAAATGCCCCAGATTTGCCAGCGAGAGGCCCTCAGCACTGGCTCCCGTGCCGTTTTGCACGTCCCTGTCACTCTGAGCACGTCCTCACTGTCGAGCTGATCCTGTCCTTCTCCTGCCCAGCCTTGAGCTGCACTTCTTAGAGTCACGCTGCGTTCCTGTCCTGGCCGAGCTCCACATGTACCTTGCTGTGGGTGTCGTTGCTCCCAGGCCCTCCTGGTGAACTCAGTTCACAGGTACACACGTGTCTGTGCGTTTATACCACGCAGGTGCCGCGAGCCTCCCTGTGCAGTCTGCATCTGTGTTTATTCATGCCTGCTGTGCGCTTCATACCAACAGCTCCAGTTCCCGCCCAGTGAAAAGGTTCCTGTTGGAAATGTCTGCCTCTCCACACCTGAGGAGCCTGGCATCCACTCTTCCTAATGTATTTTCTTGTTTGGTCACTTTTGTGGGGTCGCCGACCTCCAGTGGTGCTTCCTCTCCCCCACAGCTACGACTCCTTCTGTGCCCGTCCCTGCCCGAAGCCAGGGCGCCCTCCTGCATGGGCACTTCCACCCTACTGTGGAGGCCTGGCTGGTCCAGCCTGACTTAGCGCCCTTAGGACTGAGGTGATCAGGGAGCGGAAGCGCAGGTGGCTTTGGAATCATCCTTCTCCCGTGTTTTCATGTATTTGCGGTCACTACAACTGCAACCTAGCATGAGCAGCCCTTCAAAAGGGATCTCTTTCATCAGAAGAAGAAAGCTGGTTATTCCATGAATATTCTCAGTGAGCTCATGATGTTTCCTGGAGACCTTGGGGCTCTTTTACAAATGCTCTCAAAGGCTCTGCTTGGTAAATCAGTCTTAGAATTTGCCAGGCATGAGTGCGTACTTAACTGGCCCGTAATTACAAAATACATGTCTTTCCTCCATCCATAACTCAGGTGTGGCCCAGTTCCCCATCTTTGGGCAGCCCCAGACTCACAGATGTTTCAGAGGATGCCAAGGAAAATGTTCCCCGAAGTTCCTTGTCCCCACTTCCGAGCATGGAGACAAGCAGGAGCCCCTGCCCGTGCTGCCAGCCCTGGGGGTGCCAGGAGCTCGGAGAGCCCCAGGGTCCACCCAAGGGTCTGCTCTGTTTGGCTCTTGCCGTGGACTCTGTGGGAGGCAGGTCAGGCCTTCGTGGTGGTGGTCTTCCTTTGCCTTGCCTGGCAAACCCCTGCTATGCCATCTCTGAGTGGGCTCCATGGATTTTACAGTGGGATGATGAATGTGACCCGAGTGGATGAGCCAGTGATGGGAAAGCACTTTAGATAAGGGATGTGAGCCACCGTGGTCTGATCCCAGCGATGCTGACAACATGACTGCCTTTGCAGATTGAGTCTGGATTCTTCCACGAGAGTGACGTCAAGATCGTGGCCAAGTCCATCCGTGACCGTGTGGCTTTGATCCAGTGGCGGCGGGAGAGGATCTGGCCTGCGTTGCAGCCCAAGGAGCAGCAGGATGTGGGCAGCCCAGACAAGGCTAGGGGTCCGCCGGTGCCCCTGCAGGTCCAGGTGACCTACCATGCACAGGCCGGGCAGCCTGGGCCACCAGAACCTGAGGAGCTGGAGGCCGACCAGCACCTCCTCCCACCCACGTTGCCGACCAGCGCCACCTCCCTGGCCTGTGAGTGCTCAGGGGTAGGGTGGCCATGGACGCCCCTCCCACCTACCCTGCAAAAACCAGCTATTGGGCAAAGAAAAATGAAGTCCTCTCCTTTATTGGAGTGCTTTGTGAGGAAGGGGGTCAGCATAGCATCCCCTTGGAGGAGACATGGTGCAGCTCTGAGCTGTCCTTACATAGCGTGGGTGATTGCTTTTAGATGTAGGTGGTTCCCGGCAGTCCTGGCCGGGTGCCTGGGTCCCATGACAGGCTCGCCTTCTGCCAGCACCCTTGGTGCCAGGGCATGTCATGAACTTCACAAGAGAGCAACTTCCAAGGTGGTGGGGCCAGCAGACCTAAGCACTGGGATATGCAGGGCCTGATTCTGTGACCAGCCTGGGGCCTGTCCCCAAAGCCCACCAGACAGGTTGTGGACTCTATCTAGGTATGGGTGAGCCTTGTTTCAGGGACGGGACTGGGGCTTTCTCAGCATTTCCCAGTGATCTGTAACCAGAAGGGGATTAAGGCTCACTAAAGTCCATGTTCTCAGGACAGATGGGGACAAATGAGCCCTGTGCCAGCAGGCTCCGATGGAGCCAGTTCCATCCCACACTCTGCTATGGATCTGTGGACTTGGGGCAGGTTCCTTATCCTGCCTGAGAATGACAGTTCTGGCCCCTTGTGGGGAATGTGAAGTCCAGGTGAGGTGCCAGCAGCAGCTGCCTGGTGGGGCATCTGTCCTGGGGACAGAGTGTGCTGTTTGCTGGCTTGGCTTGTGAGTTGTCATTGGAATCTCCCATCCCCAGTCGTGTCTCCCTCCGAAGGCAGAACCTTTCAGACCTTTTGTACATTTTCAGCAAGGTGTTACTGATGAATTGGCAGGAATCACTATGGATTAAGCTTTATCTAAGACCATTTAGGGAGAATCTAGTATCTTCTGCACATATAGGCAGAAAAGTTCCTGCCTGTGCCCTCAACATCTTAAGAATTCAGCAGTGAGCTGAGGACAGAGGAACGAACATGGCTTTGTTCATTCTGTGAATAACCATGAGATAGAATGACAAAGCCAAGGGACCTGTCCGGGCCGATATTTCAGATCATTCATGTGCAAAGACTGAAATAGTCTGTTTAATTTATTTAATATGCACATCCTTCATTTATCATTGAAATGACCACTTCTTCAAAGTAGGCTATTTAAATTCAAACACGCCGTCATCATGTCGAGATGGTTTGCCTATTTATGTCACAAACCTGCACAGGTTTGCTTTGGAGAATAAAATTGGTACATTATTGCTCCATTTTCTGACACATCTAAAAAATTAAAGAGCACAGACTTTTTGTAAGAAAAAATTCTCTACATCTGACACAGCACTACACACTTTTAAATTGTTAATTGCTGGTTAAACAGTTTCTAGGATGGGAGTTTAAAAATCTCCTTTTTTTGAACTTTGGGGAGACAGTTTGGGGATCTAGAAACATGTTTAGCTTGTGGTCAGATAGAATTCAGGTTTGATCCACTATGGGAAAATCAGATGGAGCCATTGACCATCTGATGCTTGCAATTCAAGTGTGGGTTCTCTCTGCAGACAGGTCCACTTCCAGGCCGGCTGAGAAGGATTCTGTGTGCTTTGTGCAGAGGCCATGGCCACGCTTCTCAAAAACACTTTTATTCATTGATTGCAGTTTCTTTATAAAGTAGGTAACATCGCCACATGGTATGAAATTCAAAAAGGCCAGGAGGTAGCAAATCACTTCATTGTCGTCCCTACAGGCAAGAGATGCTACCAATCCCTTAACTGTCCTTCTAGAAATAGTGGACACATATAGCCTACCACACATGTGAACATACATAGGCACACATAGAACACACACAAATACATAGGCATACCCACACATGCCCACACATGTGGACACACACATATGTGTACACACATGCACACCGACCTGCATGCCCCACATGTGGGTATACAAATACCCACCCTACATGCACATGACATGTGTATGTACACACATGTGAACACCCCACACAAATGTGAACACATTCACATGCACACACAGGCACACGTGTAGGCACTCATACACGAATATGTACATGCACACTCCCATTCACACATGCATGCATGTGTACATCCCTGCATCCCCCTCTGTTTCATAATGGATAGTACCCCATACAGCCTTCTGCACCTTGCTCTGGGAGGTGCCGGGTAAGAGCGGGAACCCCATAATCCAAGAAGAACCTGGTCTACATAGCAAGATGGGCAAACAGACACACATTAGCATGTCGGAAGATGCAGCAGTATGTCAGTTTTCACAGTTTTCCCTTGTTGTGTTTTCTCGAACTGCCCACCAAGGGTCCTGACCAAGCGGAGGTTTTCTTGGTGACTCCATTTAAGCAGCTGATGACTGTGGTAGCACATTTGCCAATAGGTTTAAAAATGTCTTCCAAAATGTTTAATTGTGTAAGTAATGAACACATTTACTTTTGTGTGTGTGTGTGTGTGTGTGTGACAGAGTCTTGCTCTATGGCTGAGGCTGGAATGCAATGGCGCAATCTCAGCTCACTGCAACCTCCACCTCCTGGGTTCAAGCGATTCTCCTGCATCAGCCTCCCTACTAGCTGAGACTACAGGCATGCGCCACCACGCCCATCTAATTTTTATGTTTTTAGTAGAAATGGGGTTTCGCCCTGTTGGCCTGGCTGGTCTCAAACTCCTGACCTCAAGTAATGTGCCCGTCTCAGCCTCCCAAAGTGGTGGGATTACAGTCATGAACCACCGTGCCCCACCCATATTCACTTTATTTTTAATTTTTAAATTTTTATTTGAGATGGAGTCTCACTCTGTCACCCAGACTGGAGTACACTGGCACAATCTCGGCTCATTGCAACCTCCACCTTCCAGGTTCAAGCGATTCTCCTGCCTCAGCCCCCCAAGTGGCTGGGACTACAGGTGCGTGCCACCACGCCCAGCCAATTTTTTTTTTTGTATTTTTAGTAATGATGGGGTTTCACTATGTTGGCCAGGCTAGTCTCAAACCCCTGACTTCGTGATCCGCCTGCCTCGGCCCTCCAAAGTGCTGGGATTACAGGCATGAGCCACCATGCCCAGCACATATTCACTTTAAATATGCAAAATGTGGGCCAGGCATGGTGGCTTCTTTTGGGAGTGAGAGGTGGGTGGGTCACTTGAGCCCAGGGGTTCGAAACCAGTCTGGGCAACATGGTGGAACTCCATCTCTACAAAAGGCAGAAAAATTATCCAGGTGTGGTCGTGTATGCCTGTAGTCCTAGCTATGTGAGAGGTCAAGGCTGTAGTGAGCCGTGATCACACCACTAGACTCCAGTCCAGATGACAGTGAGACCCTGTCCCCCTCAAAAAAAAAAAAAAAAGTAAAATGCTACACATATGGTTAGAATAGCTCCACTTGAAATTCATCAGGTCCATACACATGTCCCCGTCCTCCCTGTCCTCTCCCCTCCCATCTCTAAGTGGAAATGACTGCTTGGCTCATTAAAAATCAGAGCTGCTTGTCTAATTGGTTTTGCACAATAAAACCTCAGCATTTCTTATGTCTTCTTCGGTTACCATAGGTTCTATCCATTCCTGGGAAAAGTTATTTTAACGCCAAGCCAACAAGATTTCTTCTTTGTTTACATTATAAATGGACACAATATTCCGAAATGCAGCCCCTCTCGAAAATAGCTTGGCGTTTGTAAGTGGTAAATTCTGAAGTTTCTGTAGCTTTTGGAATCTGGAAGCAGTAAACCCAAAGTACCATTTCAGATAGGTTTTCGTTTTCCCCTCTGCTGGCATGGCCCCACAGGCGAAGATGTTCCCAGGCACACCATAGTGTGAGAAGCCTGTGGGCTCTGGGGTCCTGTCTGTGCCCCCATGGGCAGGTGGGTCTGTTTGGGTTTGATCGGGGCCAGGCCAGCCTGAGCCATGTGAGGCCTCTGGGGAGCTCAGGCCATGGACGCTTGGTGCTACCCCTGCCACTGCATCCACTGCACGGGGAAATGGCGGGTGCATTCCCCTCTCGAGACCTCCCTGTGGGTGTTCGGGGCACCTTGACCCCATTTTCCAACCAAGTTAGACCTGGTCCCTTGACCTCAGTCTCCCCAGGTTGGGTCCTTTGCCGTGGTATGTGAAGGTGGTCAGAGTCCTGAGACACCCTCCCCTCTTAGAAAACACTGTGGATTATTTATCTCCACAGTGAAGACATCAGCTTTTTCTTAACTCAGACATTCCTTTGGCCTCCCAAGTCCCTTGTGCCTTTAAGAGCTGGAATGTGTGCCTGCTACCCAGGCCATGGCAGGCTGGTTGTGGGTACCTGCCTTGTGGGAGGATTGGCAAGATGTGCCCGCCCTGACATCACGCTGGCCAGACATGGGCAGTGTTGGGGTGGGGCACAGTGACAGCCTCCCCAGTGTGGTTCTGTAGCAGTTGATTGTTCAAACAATATGCACAGGTTATTAAGGTGATCTGGAGAAACAAGCCTTTATTTTGCAGAAGAAAATATGCAGATGAGCCAAAGTCTGTTCATGTGGCATTTGGAGATGTCCACTCTAAGTCCTGCTTTTGTCCTCCGCAGCGGACAGCACCTTCGACAGCGGCCAGGGCTCCACCGTGTACTCGGACTCACAGAGCAGCCAGCAGAGCGTGGTGCTTGGCTCCCTTGCCGACGCAGCGCCGCCCCCCGCCCAGTGTGTGTGCAGCCCCCCTGTGAGCGAGGGGCCCGTCCTGCCGCAGAGCCTGCCCTCACTGGGGGCCTTCCAGCAGCCTATGGCTGCGGTGAGTCAGAGCGCCACTCCCACCCAATTCCCCATCCCCACTACCTGGTCTGAGAGCTCTGAAGTCTGTGATGGGCTGTCCAGGTTGTGCTGCACTGTGGTCAGCATTAAAAGTGGCCTGTGGTCAGCTTCCAGCCACACTTCCCCTGGGAGACATTCAAAACTCAGGCCCAGAGGAAAGCCCTGTCTTTCCTGCCAACTGCAGAACTGCTGGCTGGGTAGCCTTGACGGTCCCATAAAGACCTACTAGATGGGAAAGACACCCTACTGGAAAACAGACCTGGAGACACCCAGAGGTTGGAAGACTGTGATAGAGCTGAGTGGTCACCCCTGGGGGGCAGGCACAGTGATAATGGTGACAAGCCATGGCCACAGTCATACCGATTGACTGTGCCCTGGGCCTGGCACATTATCTCAGACTGTTCCAGAGATCACAGAAAAGCATCATTTGTAAGAAGGAAACCTGAAATTCTATCTCACTGCCCAGCCTTCTGAGGGGCTCCTGGCACTTCTCTCCCCAACACTGTGTAGCGGTTAAAGTCAGAGCTGTGAAAATGGGGTGGGGATGAGGGGAACACTTTCAGGGACAATGTATGGTGAAGGAGTGACGGAGCCTCCGGCTGTGGGGACGCCTGTGGCATGATTCCCACGGGAAAGACTAAGATGAGTGGGGTCACATTGGGTATTTTTTTTTTTATTTTTAAAAAACACTTTAGAAAGCAAAACAATTGCTCTTCACAGTCCCAAGTGCCCAGCCACAGAGAGGTTGCCCATGAGCCCAGGTAGTAGATTGGTACCCTCAAAGGGTGGTTTGTTTGTTTATATGAGACAGAGTCTCGCTCTGTCACCCAGGCTGGAGTGCAGTGGTGTGATCTCGGCTCACTGTAACCTCCGCCTCCCGGTTCAAGCGATTCTCCTGCCTTGGCCTCCTGAGCAACTAGGATTACAGGTGTGTACCACCATGCCCGACTAATTTCTGGATTTTTAGTAGGGACGAGGTTTCACCATGTTGGCCAGGCTGGTCTCAAACTCCTGACCTCAGGTGATCCTCCCTCCTCAGCCTCTCAAAGTGCTGGGATTACAGGTGTGAGCCACTGCACGCAGCCTCAGAGGGTGGTTTATGGGGTGACCTATCTCACCTTCTGTGTGAGCTGGGAAGCCTAAGCAGGGATACCACAGGTACAACCACTGTGTACTCTGGGCCAAGCTCTTCCCCTAGCGGGCAGCTCCTGCCTGGTGCTTTGGCCATGCGGGTTGTCACTTGTACACTCAGTGCTGTGGCCCGTCTTCTTGATGCCGGCTGAACGTGGCACATGGGCTGTTCTGGCCTCCTCTGTCCCACTGGCTGCCCTGCTGTATGCTTGCATGTGGGATCGTTCTTCCCAGGCCTGCTCAGTTGGAAGGGTCCAGAAAGGCCCTTTGAAAAAGCAGTTGAAGCTGTTTGCCGAGTCTGCCTTTGCTGACTGCAGCCCCAGAACTCATTTGCAGTTTTCTTCATTTCATAAAATGAAGTGAAGTAAAATTTTAAACAGCAGAAAGATCTCATTTAAGAAAAGGCAAGCCTGGGCCGGGCGCGGTGGCTCACACCTGTAATCCCAGCACTTTGGGAGGCCGAGGTCAAGAGATCAAGACCATCCTGGCCAACATGGTGAAACCCCATCTCTACTAAAAATACAAACATTAACTGGGCATGGTGGTGTGTGCCTGTAGTCCCTGCTACTCGGGAGGCTGAGGCAGGAGAATTGCTTGAACCCAGGAAGCAAAGGTTGCAGTGAACTGAGATCATGCCACTGCACTCCAGCCTGGCACCTGGCGACAAAGCGAGACTCTTGTCTCAAAAAAAAAATGAAAAAGCAAGCTGGATGTAGTGGCTCATGCCTGTAACCCCAGCATTTTGGGAGGCTGAGGCAGGAAGGTCACTTCAGCCAGGAGTTCCAGGCAAGCCTGGGCAAAAAAGCAAGTCTATGTCTCTATAAAGAAAAGAAAAGGCTCCTAGCTGCTCCGGAGTGGTGGCTCTTGGCTTTGAGGATGGGCTGAACTGGGGCTGGACTGGAATGTTCTGCTTTGCTCTCATCCCTCCTCAGCCTAGGTTAGGGCTTCCCATGCCGTGTGATGCCACACGAGGCACTCCTGGTCTGGACTCCCACTGGGCCTGGGCTCCCTCTCCTGTGTCCTCAGTGATGCTGCTGGTCTCAGCATCAGCATGGAAGCCAGGAGACCTGAGGGACATTGCAGGTACAGTCACCTTGGACCAGGGGCCCGACTCTCATCTTCCTACCTAGTGACGCAAAGACACCTTACTCAAAAAGGATAGGCATGGAAGGGGTCCTCAGGTATGCTGAGGGCTCTCCCCACCCCTCCATACCTTTCCTGGGAGGGTTGCCATGGCGATGTGTCCGTGGCACCCAGTAAAGGAGGAGAAACAGACAAGGAGGAACAGCTGCCATGGGGTTGCCAGGCTGCCCTGGCGGTTGTTGGGAGCACCAGGCCACTTGTTCCCAGGCCACTAGGCCCTGCTCAAGCTCTAGGGCTATGCACAGTGCCCGGAGCTGGTAGACAGATATGGTCCGGCCCAGTCAGGCCCATTCTTCCACTCCCTGGCTTCAGGTGAATCCAGAAGCCCGGCTCAATTCCGCATATACTTGCTCTAACCACTCACCCCATGCTGCCTTTCATAAAGTATGCACAGCGAGAGACAAGTGAGGGGGGCGGTTTTGGGCATGCTGTCACTCACATGATCCAGAGAATCCCACGGGGGAGAACGTTCATGGCAGGGTGGAAGAACCGTGATTCTCTGTAGCCCCGCCTGCTCCTCACATTGCCGTTGTTTTGAAGTAAATCCCAGACAGCGAGACAATGCCTCTGTAAATGATTCAGCCCCTGGCTCCGCACAATATGGACTCAGAACACAAAGCCCAATCCCATTATTACACCAACAAAATTAACAAATTCGCAGCAATTCCTTAATGGTGGCAAATTTCCCATTCTGAGAGCTTAGATTTCCCATTCCTTTGTGGTCTGTGTTCATTCTGCTGCTGGAGCGCTCACATGCTGCTGTTCTCGGGCCTGTTTCTCTCCATATCATCTATGAGTTATGTATATATTTTCATCTTACACAGTCACAGTCATATGGACCGTGAGCGTCCCCATTTTTTTTTTTTTTTTCTTTTTTTTGAGACAGAGTCTCACTCTGTCGCCAGGCGCCAGGCTGGAGTGCAGTGGCACGATCTCGGCTCACTGCAACCTCTGCCTCCTGGGTTCTAGCAGTTCTCCTGCCTCAGCCTCCTGAGTAGCTGGGACTACAGGCCCACGCCACCACACCCAGCTAATTTTTGTATTTTTAGTAGAGACGGGGTTTCACTGTGTTGGCCAGGGTGGTCTCGATCTCTTGACTTCGTGATCCGCCCACTTCAGCCTCCCAAAGTGCTGGGATTACAGGCCTGAGCCACCGTGCCTGGCCGAGCTTCCCCATTTTAATGTCATCGGGAGCCTCTCCACGGTTCTGTGAAGCCTCTGTGCTGGCCTTTTTTGTGGTTGTTCAGTGTTCTGTCGAGGGCTGATGTGCCTGGCGCCCTGGGCTGGGAGCTGTGCTGTTGCTGGCCCTTCACGGTTGTGAATGATGCCCAGGGCCCCTCACTGTTTCGGCTGTCATGTTCGTGGGAGGAGGGACGCTGGAGGGGGCCAGGCACAGGGATGACATGAGGCTACTTTGCCCCTGCCCAGGAGCATGGGCCTGGTGGCTTAGAGCCGCTGCTGAGTGTGGCCCTGTGGCTCTCTCTGCAGCCTGGCCTGCCGGTGGGCTCCGTCCCGCCCCCCGCCTGCCCTCCGCCCCTCCAGCAGCACTTCCCAGATCCAGCCATCAGCTTTGCTCCTGTGCTGCCGCCGCCCAGCACCCCCGTGCCCACGGGCCCAGGCCAGCCAGCGCCCCCCGGCCAGCAGGTGAGTATGGCGCCTCCTGTGGCCACTGTCCGTCCAGGCAGGCAGTCAGCTGGTCCCTGGGCCCAGGTCTGTGAGTGCCTCCCACAGGCCCCTTCACTCATATCCTCTGTGGTTCCCCCAGGTCTTTGGTGTGGCTGAGGGATGGCGGTGGCTCTCACGTGAGCGTGTGTGTGTGTGCATTTGCATGCGTGCATAGTGTTTGCAGTACCCTGCACATGGAGGGCTCTGCTTATTCAGAATGTCTCTGTAAGATTTGCTGTGCCCACGGCTCCAGGCTGGCTGGAGTTTGGTGGTCTGTGTGTCTGAATGTGTATACATGTGACTGTGCAAGTGTGTGTGCAGGCATATATGAATGTGAGCATGTGTGGGTACATGTGAGGGTGAGGGTTGATAGCCTGTCATGTCTAACCAGTGGGGTACTAACTCGTCTGGGCAGATTGGTGGTCTAAGGGGAGCTGCTTTCTCTCTCTCCAGCCTCCTCCACTGGCCCAATCGACACCCCTGCCACAGGTCCTGGCTCCACAGCCCGTGGGCCCCCTCCAGCCAGTGCCCACTCTTCTGCCGCAGTACCTGGCTCCAGCCTCCCAGGTGGGGGCCCCCGCTCAGCTGAAGCCCCTCCAGATGCCGCAGGCACCCCTGCAGGCGCTTGCTCAAGTTCCTCCGCAGGTACTTCTAGGTTGACAGCTGCCGTCAATGGTGGCGCAAGTTTGCCAGACCCTAGCTGGTGCACCAGGACACCCACAGGGGCTTGTCTGTGCACGTGACCTGTGACCCGGGGTGGGACTGGCCAGGGAGTTGGGGCTGGGCCAGTGAGTCCGGGGTGGGCAGCGTGGGCTTTGTGCACAGTCATATGCACCAGGAATGTTCCAGGGACCCACACAACGGGCCACTTGTCCTTTTTCCCCTGCTCACAATACTGGACCCATGAGTGTCAGCCTCCCTTGGTGGCTGGCTGGGCTGCTGCTGTCTCCTGCCCTCCAGCCTCACCTTCTCTCCCAACCTGGCAGGCCACTCTTGGTCCTTCCAGGCCATCACACCTTCTGGGCTGTGAGTGGTGGATGGGGTCCTTCAGGGAGGGTGGGCAGACCAGCACCCCATCACCCGGCACCCTACCAGCAATGTGCCTGTCTGCTCTCAGTGTACCCATGTGCCCAGGCTCATCCAGGAAGGAAAAAGTTTTTTAGTTCAAGGTCATGGACAGTAGTCTCGAGGTGGTTGCTGGGCTGGCACAGAAAGCGTGTGGGTTTGCCGTGGAGGAGCGTTCTTCTGTGGAGCTCCCTGGGGTCATGTGGCATGTAGCTCTTGGAGTTCCAGGGCCAGCCAGTGGCATTGCTAACTCTCTGGGGACACTATCAGACCCAGCCACACGCAACCGGTGCAGAATGTAGCCGGGGCCAGGATACCATTGCCCAGGTAAATGGCATGGAGGATTCTAGGTATTTCAGAGGCCTTTGGTGACCCCAATGGACTGATCAGTGGTAAGACTGGAAGTGTGCTTCACTCTGAAGATGGGGCAAGCAAGTGCTCCTGCGATTTACGAGCGCCACCTAGAAGATGTTGTCTCACCTACCGCTCATGCCCAGATGTCACCATAGGATGTTAGGTGGCTTCAAGGTCTAGTGCAATCGTCATCTTGCTTGTTCAGACAGAAGTCCATGTGCATTTTTACTGCCTCTTGATTGCATGGAGGTGTAGGCCGGGGACACACACCAGCATGGACCAGAAGGCTGTCAAAGACGGAAGTGCTGAATCCACGTGGCCTGGCGTCAGCTGCCCCTGGAAGGCACATGCATTGCTGAGAAGATGCGGACGAGGTTTCGGAGTTCCTGCTGCGGGAAGGCTGGACAAGATAGGGGTGTCGCTTGAGCCAGCCAAGGTGGCGCAAAGATTTTCTTTCACTGAGAACCCTCTAAGAAGTTAGATTTCAACTTGAATTTGTACATGTTGCGGTATCAGGCTAAGGTGATTGCAGATGCTCAGGGCCAGTCTGGTGGCTCTGACAGTCCCAGCCCTTCCAAATGAAAATGCTCCAGGGCTCTGAAGTCACTTCTCCATGACTTGTGATCGCTGCCCGACTCCCTCGGAGCCCCAGCATGGCTGTCATGAGTGTGGACGCAGGAAGGCCTCCCTGTGCTGGGCTGGGGTGATCTAGCAGGTCGTTTCCAGCCTGCCAACTTTCCTTTTCTATTTCAAGAACTTTACATGATTGGGATTCCTGCTTCTGTTGGGTTTATGTTTGGGTTCCCTTCAACAGCAGCTACACAAAGGTGTCTCAGAGGAAGAGGGCCGTGCTTTCCTTATCCTGTGTCCCCTTGTCCCCAGTGACTGGCTGTCCTTGCATGCAAATGCTGTGGGCAGGGACACTTGGTCGGGGCTCACACTGACGCACTCCTGTGTCTCTTTCAGATGCCCCCGATTCCTGTCGTGCCCCCCATCACGCCCCTGGCAGGAATCGACGGCCTCCCTCCGGCCCTCCCAGACCTGCCGACCGCGACCGTGCCCCCTGTGCCACCACCTCAGTATTTCTCTCCAGCTGTGATCTTGCCGAGCCTTGCTGCCCCGCTCCCCCCTCCGTCCCCAGCCCTGCCTCTGCAGGCTATGAAGCTGCCCCATCCCCCTGGGGCGCCCCTGGCCATGCCCTGCCGGACCATTGTGCCAAATGCACCGGCTGCCATCCCCCTGCTGGCTGTGGCTCCACCGGGCGTGGCTGCCCTGTCCATTCATCCTGCTGTGGCCCAGCTCCCGGCCCAACCTGTGTACCCAACGGCCTTCCCACAGATGGCACCTACCGACGTCCCTCCTTCCCCCCACCACACGGTGCAGAATATTCGGGCCACCCCTTCACAGCCGGCACTGCCCCCGCAACCCACGCTACCCCCACAACCCATACTGCCCCCACAACCTGTGCTGCCCCCGCAACCCACGCTGCCCCCACAATCCATACTGCCCCCACAACCCGTGCTGCCCCCGCAGCCAGCATTGCCTGTGCGCCCTGAGCCCCTCCAGTCCCACCTTCCTGAACAGGCTGCTCCGGCTGCTGCACCAGGGAGCCAGGTAATCACCTGCAGGGCAGGGGCTCACCGTCCCAGCATGTGGGGGGCCCTCAGGACCCAGAGTTGTAAAGGACTTTTGGCTGCTCTGTCTTCCTGCTGGGCCTGTGCTATCCCTAAGTACCTTGACTGAGCACCCCAGCACCTGGGAGCCAGGCAAGGAAGCAGCTCTGCCCGGGGCCGCCCCTCTCAGGAAGAGATGTGTGTGAGGCTGAGGGAGGCAGGGGCTGGCGCCAACGCGGGGTATCTGTATCTCTGTTTTTCGGATGGGTTAGGAGATGAGGGAGTCCGTGGCTGATAGGTTCTATGTCCCTCCCTTCCCACGGCTCTGTGGCCCCTGCTCTTGTGGTATCTTTGCACCTTCCCTCATCCAGGGCTAATCTGGCCGCCTTGATGTGGCCTGCATTGGGGCACAGGGCATCTGTCTGAGGTCTGCCCTTTAAAGAGCACCTTGTTAAGATGAGGCAGGGTGACAACCCCATCTTAGGGAGGGTGAGGAAGCCAGGCCAATAGTGAGGCGGGGGCTGAGGGCAGGTAGCACTGCTGGCTGCAAGGGTGATCATGGTGGGACCCACGACCATGTCCTGGTGTCAGGTCTTGTGGAGACCCCTTGGCAGCATGCTGGCTGGCTGTGAATGGGCGCTCTGGAACACAGGATATGCACCCTACTGATGGGAAGCCTTCCCACAGGGATCCACAGCCCTACAGTCCACTCATGTTTTGGGGCTTACAGACTATTCTGTTCAAACTTGAGTGAGGGGAGAGAGGCTGGTGTGGGAGTCTTCCCACCTGGGCCCTCTCGTGCCTAGGCCTCCTCACCTGGGTCCCATCCTTCTTGGCATCTTCCCACCTGGGCCTCCTCTCCTGGCCTCCGCCCACCTGGCCTCACCCCAGCTCTGAGCCCCATCAACCCTGTAACTGTGGCACAACCCGGCCTTTTGAGCCTCAGCCTCTGCAGGAAAGCGGCTGGCATAGCTTAATGTGAAGGGGCCTGGGGTGGTGCATCCCTGGTGCCAGGTGCCCCCAGTTCCATTAGTGTTGAATCCAGTCTGGAGTAAGACCCCCCACTATGAGCCGTTCCTCCTGGCCATCACTTCTTGCTGTCTTGTCTCCAGAGGGTTTTGTGTGTAAAGAAGGAAGGAATGGTACATAATGGATAGCAGAGTGGCATCTGATGAGACAGTGAGTGGGAAGAATCGCATCCGTTCTGTGGCCCACCTGAGCAAGTGCTGTTGGTCCCAGCGGCAGGTTTAGCGGCAGCTCAGAGCCTGCCGGTTCACAGTCAGGTCTGTTTCTCAGAAAGCCGAGGTCCACACTGGGGAGCAGGAGGGAGACCTTGCTGTCTGGGCCTTCCTACCTGAAGAGCCTTTCTGGCCACAGTTAGTAGCTAGAGAGGGGTCACTGCCAGACTCAGTGGCTGTCCTTGCTGTTCGTCCAGGGAAGGGTCCAGAAGTCTGTTGATGAGCTGGGCCGGCCACCCCATGGTGCCCCTGAATGCAGCAGCTGCGGTTATCTGTCTGTCCAGGAGGGAAGTGGCCACCTGCCAGGCTAGGGCTTGGTATCTCTGACCCCACCACCGGCTGCCAACAAAGGGTCTCAGGGCCAGCAGTCTCAGTGAATGTGGCTGTTCCTTCCAGCCCTGAGAGGCGAGAAGTTCCTCTAAATTTTCAGCCTTCTCAACTCCAAACTGGGGGCAGAAGACAGAGGGTACTTGTGCTTTCCAATCCATGGTCCCTCTTTCCCCACTTGTTTGACCTTTTACCCCCAAAGAGGTTTTAGAGAGAGAACAGTGGGGAAGCCAAGCCTGAGCCACAGTCGCCCTCTGGAAGGTGGCAGGTGTTGGTGGCAGGTGCCCTGTACGTGCTCTGACCAGGGGACAGATGGGGCAGGTTGCCCCAGGCCCCAAGGGGTGGTGGGGGCCTGGCTTCGATGCTGTGTCTTGCCCTCTGACTCTTCAGCTGAGCTTGGCAGATTCATAGACGGAGCCCTGTTCCTGGCCTTTCTACACAAATAGACTCTTACACAGAAAGGGGTGTGAGAATGCCCATTCCTGTTTGTTTCTGCTCACTCCATGCGCTAAATGTGCTCTGAGACAGGGCTCCTCTTGGGGAGGGTGGAGACTGGAGAGGGGGTTCCAGTCTCTGCCTGGGTGTTCACGGACACACCTGGGCACGGACCCTCAGTGAGGGCAGCGTCAAGCCTGACTTGCACCTTGTCCCCTGTGCCCCCAGATTCTGCTTGGCCACCCAGCTCCCTATGCTGTAGACGTCGCTGCTCAGGTCCCCACTGTGCCTGTGCCACCGGCTGCGGTCCTCTCCCCGCCTCTGCCGGAAGTGCTGCTGCCTGCTGCCCCTGAGCTCCTGCCTCAGTTCCCCAGCTCCCTGGCCACGGTGTCTGCCTCTGCGCAGAGTGTGCCCACCCAGACTGCCACACTTCTGCCACCAGCAAACCCGCCACTGCCTGGTGGGCCTGGGATCACCAGCCCCTGCCCAGCTGTCCAGCTGACGGTGGAACCGGCCCAAGAGGTGTGTACTCCTCCCTGCAACCTGTCCCATGACTGGGTAGTTGCAGCCACCAGGGGTCTGCACAGTGACCTGGGGTCTTAGCCCTAGAGGTCGGGGTTACTTGGGTCGGGGACAGCCACCCAGCGCCTGTTCTCATCTCTCCCTAGATTTCGCACTTTCTGTGAGCCACATCAAGACAGAGGGTGTGATTTTTATAGACATAGTTTAGAGGATGCTTTCCCTGGGACAGGATGCAAGAGACTGTGAAAAGCTTTCATAGAACCAGTGCGTCCTCTTTGAGGGATGTTCAAAGTGGGTTACATTTTTGGAAAGGAAGTGGCTCCCAGCTTTCATGAATCCACTTGGCTCCAAGTGTTTCAACAAGATAAAAAACCTCCAAGCCTTCCCCCATTGCGGTGCCCCCTGGGTCGTACCCACCTGGCTGCAGAAGAGAGCAGGAGAAGGCAGGGGAGCAGGCTGGGCCGAGGAGGTGGGGAGGGAGAGCTGACTGTGAGCGGCTGTGCCCACAGGGAGGCAGGAGCCAGCATGACCCGTCCTCTTTTCTCTGCGTTTTTATTTCAGGAGCAGGCCTCGCAGGACAAGCCGCCTGGCCCCCCGCAGAGCTGTGAGAGGTACTGTGGCCCAGCCTCAACCTTGAAGTACAGGTTGGGGGGTGCAGGCCCATACAGCCACTCAGCCTGGCTCTTCTACTGCTTCCCATGGAACCCACTGCAGTTTGCCCTGATGCTTTTAGGGCTTTTTCAAACCTTACCTGATGGAGCCTCAGGGGCCTCCTCTCTGGGTCTTGCCAGCTGTTGTTGGAGTTTGGTAGTCTGAGGCCCCCTGGGCTCTGGGTCCCTGCTCTGGTTTGTAGTACTGAGAATGTTCCCGAAGGGAGAGGCTATGGGTGGAGTCCGAAGTGCCCAGAGGCTCGGAGGGGCCTGGGAGGGTGGCCCTCTGTGTTCAGGGTTGAATCCAGACCGGATCCTGGGTCTTCTGGCCTCCTGGGCTACAGGCACAGGTATTTCAGGAAATGAACTGTGTCCTTATGTGAACTGTGACCATTTGTTCCACTCTCCTGTGGTACGGGGCACTGCCTGTGTTTGGCATTTTGCAGACTGCAAACAGATTGACTTCACAACAGTGGCTGATGTGTTTCTGTTGCTATGGCACAGATGGGGAAATTGAGGCACAGGGGCCAATTCACAGGTCAGGAGACTGAGAGGACCAGGGTCATGCAGCCAGTAGCTAGGAAGCCTGTGCTTCCCTCTGCCTGTGCTCCTTGAGTGCAGCAGGGAGCAGGATGTGGGCCCAGAAGTAGGCTTGGGGTATCCACACAGGACAGGGGCTGCTTCCGTAGTCACAAATTTGGGCCCTGGAGACTCCAGACTGTTCCATAGAAGCCGACTTTCCCCACCATAGCTGACCTGCTGGTTGTCCTTTGGTGCCATTAATGTTCTTGGTTTTTGCCCAGCTACGGAGGTTCTGATGTCACTTCTGGAAAAGAGCTGAGTGACAGCTGTGAAGGCGCTTTTGGAGGGGGCAGGCTGGAGGGCAGGGCAGCCCGGAAGCACCACCGCAGGTCCACGCGCGCACGCTCCCGGCAGGAGAGGGCCAGTCGGCCCCGACTTACCATCCTGAACGTAAGTGGGCGGGGCACGCGGGGGGGCGTGGCCGGTGCGCGGGGCACGTGGTGTGTGCGCGTGGCACGTGGCGTGTGCGCACAGCGCGGGCTGACGGTGCCCTTTCCAGGTGTGCAACACTGGGGACAAGATGGTGGAGTGCCAGCTGGAGACGCACAACCACAAGATGGTGACCTTCAAGTTCGACTTGGATGGGGACGCGCCTGACGAGATCGCGACGTACATGGTGAGGTTGGGTCAGGGTGGCTTGGCTCCCGCTGTTCCTTGGGGGCGCATGGGCCCGAGCAGAGCGCCACAGGTCACATGTTGGGCCTGACCTTGTGTAGAGGTGTCAGTTGGCCCAGGGGCTTTTCAGGGGCAGTACTGACCATTTACTCTGCGGGCTCTTCCCCACAACGGGCTGAAACCTCCTGGGTTTGGAAGAACAGCTTGAAGGATGTGTCCCTAACCTTTCTAAGATGCTGCTCCCTGAGGGCTTCTGGAGCACCTGAGCCTTTCCTCCAAAAAAAAAAGGAAGCCTTGTGGGTAGGTTCTATGAGTAAGGCCTGGGGAGGGCATCCCAGAGTCTAATGTCCTGTGGTCCTTAGGTAGAGCCTCTTCCAGCCTCCCCAGCTAGGATGGGGGCTCCAAGCCCTGACCCATGTCCCATGCCCCCACCCAACTCTGCCTGCACCTCCCTTTGGAGCTACCCCTCCCTGTCTGTGCAGACCAACCTGAGTCCATAAGCACCTTGTAGGCCTTCACAGCCCCACACCTGTGGTCCCTGGCACCTAACCCATGCTGGGACTGGGGATCTTTTTTGGGCCCTCAGAAGCTCTCCAGCTGAAAGCACACATGAAGAAACACATGGAAAGGATGCACGTGTTTCCTCAAATTTCCTGGTCCGCCTGTGACTGCCTTCCAGGAGAGTATTCTCTCCAGACCATTATTCCTGCATTAATGAGGTTTAGGAAGCCAGGTCCTAAAGGGGCTGGCAGCACACTGGACAGTGTTGTAGTTCTCACTCCAGATGGCCACCGAGTGCCTGGAGTGGGCCAGCATGAGTAGGGAATAGAATATTCCATTCAAGTTAAAAACAGAGATTGCCCCATGTGTCTACCTTGCGGCTACCCCCTTGGGCTGCATCACCCTGGCCACCCCTGCCCTGGCTTCATGAAATCCTCATGTGGGCTTTGCAGGGAAGCCCCTGGCTTTCTGCTCCTAGGGAGCAAGTTCCTGCCTTAGTATCTGCTTTGCAGAGACACCTTGGACAAGGCCCTCCCAGAGCCCAGGCCCAGGGCATAGTCCCCTGCAGCATTAGAGATATTCTTCTGACACTTGTTACAGTGGTTGGGAAGACTTTATTCAGGACTGTGGCAACAGGGGAGAGAGAATGAGTTTAACTGAACGAAGCAGAGACCACAGGGGAATCATAGCCAAGGAGCAGTGTGGGGATGGGTGGCTGGAAGATAGCTAAGAGGAGACGTCAAGGTCGGGGATTCTGGAGAAACCCTGGTAACAGGATCCTTGCTGGGGGCAGGCGAGAGGCTTTGTTCAACCTCAAAGGTGGGAGATGAGGAATATGGTCAGATATGAAGGCTGGGAATTCTCACTACAACTGGTTAAGGCTAAAGACAGGACGGGGCCTGGTCGGAGGGTCAGAGGCGCCAGCTGCACTTCGGTTAGGGAAGAGTCTTCGTCAGCAGCCAGCAGCTGGTTGCTTGGCACAGCAGGAATGCCAGATCCTCGCTGGGTTGCTGAAACTGGAGAACATCTCTTATCTTACTGTGTCTTTAACCTGTGTCTTGTCTTACTTTATACACACACGTTTCAAGCATGATAAAGAATAATAATAAAGCAAATGCCTGTGAAGTTATCACTCAGCCACAGGCTGATGCTGTCTGTGCAGCTGATCCCTCCACCAGCACCTGTCTGCAGAGCGGGAAGCCACACACACAGCATCAGCCACATCAGCTTGTGTCGTGCCCGCTGGTCCCCTGGTTTCAGTCTTCTTGCGTGTCTCTGTGTGTGAGTCTTTGTGAGCCGCACACGTGTAAGTCCTGCACAGTAAGTGATGTGGCTATTCTTTAGCTGTGTGCTTTGTAAAAGTAGCATCTTCTCAGACTTGGTTTTTATACTCAGCACTCAGATATACTCCTCTTATTTTATTGCTTTTTCTATCACCTTAGTAAACCAAGTCACCTAGCATACCTGTCTGAAGTAAGCGTGCTACAGACACACAAATTCGGTCCATAAAAACAGCCCAGCAGTCCTCCCCGTCACAACCTGTTCCTGTCCCGGGAACTGAGTGGCCCCAGGGGCCCGAGTTGAAGGGTGGGTGTGTGGCCAGCGAGACAGGCGCAGTTCAGACAAGCTCCTGACTGCCCTGTGGACTTTCTTCGTGGGAGTGTGAGGCACCAGGCGTCCTTCAATGTCTTGTCAGTGGTTAGAGGTCTTCAGGCCTCAGGTTCATCATTCTAACTGTAAAGACCTTTCCAGCCCCTTAGTAAAGGTGGAACTGCAGAAGTTTCATTTAATTGGCATGGATTCTAAAGTCAGGTTATACCTGGGCCCTGTATTTTTAGATTTTTGTTTTGTTTTCAAATTAATTTTATTCTCAACATACTTAAAAAGAAACATGATAGGAAAACATTTTCTAGTTGGAAAGGTGTTCTAGTTAAATTTTGTTTAGTGAAAACTTCACAGAATTGGAACATTGCTTAAATTCTCGCATGGAGCACTCCTGTCACAGCAGGCAAGATGCTTCACCTTTGGCCACAATGTACTATTCCTCATAAGACAACATCGCAGTCACACGCTACACTAAATTAACTCAATCACAGAACACAGCACAAGCCAGCACTTTGTCTAGGGGTGTATGCAGGTGGTACTCCTGGGGGTGGGGTCTGGGGTGCCAGGGGAGTGGGGGGTGCAGAGGAGCCCTGCTTTGCAGCCAGCTGGTTAAGCAGGGCAGATGGGCCCATCCCAGAAGAGGTCTGGGACCATGGATGCCCCAGGCCAGGCCTAGAGCATCTTGGTGACTGTAGAGGGGTGTAGGTGGGAGGAGGTGCCATGGCAGGAAAGGGGCAGGGTCTGGACCCCACTGGGTGGCGGCACAGGCTGACCTCTTTCATTGGTATGGTTTTATGAGATGCACAGCAGTCTCTCTGCCTGAGTGGCCAAGGATGTAGCCAAAGCCGGGTGTGAGCTTGGGGCCACGTGCCCACAGTGAAAGTTGGGGACTGTGGATGTGTCCTGAGCTCCTGGTCTGGAGGCTTCATGATTTCCAGGCTGTGGCGTGGGACCTCCCCTCAGCCATGACAGGAGCTGCTCGTTGGACATCAGGCCATGCTTGCGTGTGTGCTGGGGCCATAGTTGAAGGTCAAAGGCTGAGGCTGGGAGAGCTGGAGGTGCAGAGACCAAGAGGTGACATGGGGCCCACCTGCTATAGCCTTCCCATCCCGCTGATGCTTTCTATCCCCCCACAACCTCCTGCTGGCTGGAGCCTTTGCCTTCGATCCCACCCTCCTTATCTGTCATGACTGTCTGGGCACCTGTGCCCAGGTAGACCCCCTCCCCTCTTCCCAGTCCCCGTCCTCGGCCCCCTCCATCCTGTGTACTCACCTGCTCTGCAGATGGCTGCACCAGCCTCAGGGTCTGTAACCAGCTCCAGCTGGGGCAGGACAATGATGGCTCAGGTCCCTGGCTTGGAGCAGGGAGTTGCCGGCTTGGGGTGGGGAGTTCCTTCTTAAGATGAAGCTGCTCTCCTCCCATCCTGGGGCCATCCATGTCACTTGCTGAGCTGTTCAGCCCCTGTCTTGGGGACTGCACCCCTTCCCCATGTCTTCCCCTGGGGCCTGGTATAGGGTAGACATCCGTCAATCCAGATGAAGACCCAGGGCAGTCTTGGCCTTGCAGCTGGTCCTCATCGGTAGTGCATCTCTTTGCAGGTGGAGCACGATTTCATCCTGCAGGCTGAGCGGGAGACGTTCATTGAACAGATGAAAGATGTCATGGACAAGGCGGAGGACATGCTTAGCGAGGACACGGATGCCGACCGTGGCTCCGACCCAGGGACCAGCCTACCACACCTCAGCACCTGCGGCCTGGGCGCCGGGGAGGTGAGGTTGTGAAATCCTGGTTGGGAGGTGGGCGTTGGGCGCGGCAGCTCAGTGGACTCGTTTCTGACCCTCCACCTCATTCAGGAGAGCCGGCAATCCCAAGCCAACGCCCCCGTGTATCAGCAGAACGGTGAGTCTGTAACTTCCTTCCCTGCTTTTCAGCGGGCGTTTGATAAAAGCCCCTGCTCAGCATATTGCCAGGGGTTTGGCCATTGCACGGGGGGATTATGGAAGCATGTGGTGACCAGGGGGCTCCCATCTGGGGACAGCTGTCCTGTCCAGGAGCTGTCACCTGCAACTAGCATCATGGCCTTCATGGATGGTGCCTTGGGCATCCCAGAAGACAAGCCTATGCCAGAGACCCTCTTGGGAGCTTCTGGGTGCCAGTGAGGCACCCCAGGTTGACTGTGTACCCCTTGTCCTCTGGTATGAGGGAAGAGCAGGCAGAAACCCGTCACTAAGGCCTCCTTACCAAGGGGCCTGAGGAACCACCTGCTTCATGGAGGGAAGTGATAGGGATTATGACTGAGAATAGTGTTCTCTGCTCACACCCTTCCTGGAGAAAATCCCATAGGCTAAAGGAGTTCCCCGGACGTTTGGTGCCAAGTCTGGTGCAGGTGGTGGGGGTCACATCGGCCTGGAGAGACACTCACTCACTCAGTGTGCTGTTTCTGTTCTGCCCTTCAGTCCTGCACACTGGGAAGAGGTGGTTCATCATCTGTCCGGTGGCTGAGCACCCCACCCCCGAGGCCCCTGAATCTTCGCCCCCACTTCCTCTAAGCTCCCTGCCGCCAGAAGCCAGCCAAGGTATGAGCAGCCGGCACCCACCCAAGCCCCTCCTTGGTTCACTTGCAGGCCTCCTTCTGTGCATGACCCCGCTGGTATGTGCCTGGTGTCCAGGGCCATACAGGGGCTCACCCTGCCCTGTCACCCACGGTGCAGGGCATCCTGAGGGGCTATATTCTTGTCCCTGTTTTCCACCGAATCAGCTCAGTCGAAGCAGCTTCCAGGCTTGAGTCTGCCCTGTTACCCCACCAAGCAGGTGGCTTGTGTGGCCGCACAGGTGTGTGGTGAAGAGCTCCGCCACCCTTCCTCCGCAGTGTTAACCTGGCGACTCCTTGCTCCCATCCCTTTCCTCTGCGCCGCACACCTGCAGCAGACACGCCCCTGTTAGTTCTACTTGCTTTGTTGGGTGGGGTGGGAAAGTCCCTCCTGGTGCTGAGACTCTGATTTTAAAGTGTTCACACAGGCGTTGATCACTGTGCATTGATCTGCACCTGTACCTGCCCATATAGATGCCAACAAGCCTGTGCTTTGGGCTGTCAGTTAAATCTTGATGGTCTTTTGGGAGGCTAAAAATTGTCGCTTGAACAAATTTAAGGTTTAATCCCCTATCAGTTGGCAGGGAAAAGTTACTGATTACATAACTTGACATAATCTCATGGCACATTCATGAAAAATATGTGTAAATCTTTTTAAATTTTATATCATGTGCTTCCAATGACTTCCATTATCTTTTGGAGATTCTTTCCCATGAGGGACAGGTCAGCCTAATAAATCCAAATGAAGCCACCAGCTGAAACAAGGTGATCTCAGGTAAAGGGCTTGGGCCCAGCCTGGGCTGAGAAATCAGAGAGAAGCAGGCTTGCCTACAAGATTCAATTTTTAAGTAAGAACATGTTCATATATTACTTCTGGATTTTAGTACACACACACCCAATTATAAGAAAAACCCTTCTAAGAGCTAAATTTTCCTTTGAGATAGGGTGCAGGGGACACTGGTGTCAGTTTAGGGGACAGTAGAATGGAGTTAAACCCTTTTTATGCACTGAGTGACTTCAGGAAACCTTTTAGAGTTAGTTTCTTTTTCTGTTAAAAAAAGGAAGAATTGGTGACAGAACTGTTAATTTGGATTAACCATCCACTGATAATGACCCAAAACTGATAAAAGTCATCTATGTGAATTGAAGGCATTTGAAATCTGATCATAGTGGAGAATTACCTAGGCTGGGGTGCAGGGGAGGATGGAGACATAGGGGTGTGAGCCTAGTTCTGGCTCCTTTTCCCTGGGGAGCATCTCCCATTCCTGCAGGGGTGGCTGAGAGGCTATGTGGTGTCAGCAGCCTCACTAGGCTAGAGAAAAAGAGCCTATAGAGTCGAGGACCCTGAGGGTGTCCCTGCCAAAGTGCTGTACTGGAGGAGGAAGGCCCAGCTGGACGGAGACAGGCCTGCAAAGAGAGGAACACACCTCAGAGCATCTCAGCCCCTCATTAGGGCAGTCTCAGAGTGCATGGGCTCAGGCAAGAAAGTCCTTTCTGCAAGAGGGAATATTATTCTGGGACCTCACATGACTTGTACGAACAGTTTTGTGAATATGGTATCTGGCACATAATAGAAATGAACAAAGAGTTGGGTTCTGGGTAAGGCAGAAGCAGCACATGCACTCATTTTCTTTCCACTGAAATGCACTGTGAATCCTGGACAGATGTGTGACACAGCTGTCTGAGCATTTGGGAAAACTTTAGCAGTGGGAAGATTGGGGAAGCACTCCATAATTCAAAATGTCGCTGAGCTGGTGGTGAGTTGATGTTTTCCTCTGGTATTTCTTGGTCTGAACAGAGTATACCCCAACGACCAGAAGCAAATGCTTTGGTGCAGGCAGGGAAGTCTCCAGGAGAAATTCTGTAGTTCCAGCTCTCAGACCAGGAGAGGCAACTCATAAAGCTCAGAGAAGAGAGAGAACCCCTCCCCATTGCTCACCCCCTTTCTCTTGCACCAGCACCCACACATAATAGGAGCAGCAGGTAGCATGCAAGAGCCAAAATAGAGCAGAGAACTGTTCTTTATGTTGAGGGAGCCAGGGCTTTAGAAGCACAGAACCAAAATCTGTTACCTTTTTTTTTCCACTGTCTTCTTGCCACCTGGTCTTTCATGGCACAGCCACAGAACTGGGTGGTTTCTGTCCAGAGATTTGGAAAGGTGAGTCCTAGGGAACCAGAAGGTATCACAGAGAGCACAGAAAAGGAGTTTGGGAAAGTAACCTTATAAAGTTGTTTATGGACTCCTGGGCTCACCTCCAACCTGTGCAGTCATACGTCTGATCCTAAGAGCATGTAAGAAACTTTGGCAACTGAGCTAATGGGTAGACCTCACCCAGGTTCCAGTACACCTGTTTCAGATGAGATTAGTACTGTGAAGGCATTGAAAATGGAACTGACATGTAACCACAACCCATAGAAGGCAGGTTGCAACTTGCAGTCTGAACCTAACCAGGTTGACTGCCTACAGAAGCAAAAATACCAGTATTGGTCATAGGACTTAAACAAGTCTCAGGATTTCCTAATGTCATTGAAAATGTTCCGAATAGAATTCGAAATAATTTGGCAAATGAAAATCCATGAAAATGTTAACTTGCATGGAAAATGATAGCCATGGTGCCAGTGACAAGGTGATATAGATTTTTGGGTGATCTGACAAAAACCTTAAAGCAGCTGTTACAAATACAACTCAAAAAGCAGTGGTAAACATTCTTGAAACAAAGGATAAAGTAGAAAGTATCTGCAAAAAAGAAACAAATAGAATTTTTAACATTGAAAGTTAAAATACCTGAAATTGTCCAACTGGGAAATGGGGAAAAGATATAAAAAAAATAAACAGAGCTTCAAGGAACTGTGGAATAACAGCTAAAGGGCTAACTTGTGTGTCATTGGAATCTCAAAAGGAAAAGAGAAAGAGTGCAGTGCAGAAAACACATTTGAAGAAATAATGCTAAAAATTTCCCAAGTTTGGTGAAAGACATAAGTCTACAGATGCTAGAAGCTAAGCAAACACCAAATAGGTTAAATGCAAATCAATCTGCTGAAAAATAAAGACAGCCAGACAAAAATTATGCAGTTACCTAGATTGGAACAGAAATTTGAATGACTATAGATTTCTCACCAGAAAGTGTGATGTCCAGAAAGAAGCATCAGGGCATTTTTAAAGTGTTGAAAGAAAGAACTGTCCACCCAGAATTCTGTTTCCAGGGGAAATATCCTTCAAGAATGAAGCTGAAGTAAGGCCATTTTCAAATAGAGAAAACTAAGGGAATTCATGGGCTGCACACCTACTATAAAATTAGAATTGCTAAAGATCTTCAGGCAGAAAGGAAATGAAACTAGAAGATAACTTGGAACATCCAGGCTGAAGGAAGAGCAGCAGCAATGGTAAATATAATAGACTGTTTTTCTCGAGTTCCTTAAAACGTTTCTGACAATTGAAGTAAAAAAAAAAAAAAAAGATTATAACAATGTCTGATAAGGCTTTCAATAAATGTAGATGTGATATATAACACAACTATGATATGGCAGCTTACCTGTACATTACTACATTCCAATTCAAGTAGTAAACTACTATTCTTTTTTGTTTTTGAAATGGAGTTACATTCTTTGTTGCCCAGGATAGAGTGCAGAAGTGCAATCTTGGTTCACTGCAACCTCCACCTCCTGGGTTCGGGCAATTCTCCTGTCTCAGCCTCCCCAGTAGCTGGGATTATAGCCACCCGCTGTCGTGCCCAGCTAATTTTTGTATTTTTAGGAGAGACAGGGTTTTACCATGTTGGCCAGGCTATTCTCGAGCTCCTGATTTCAGGTGATTCACCCACCTTGGTTTCCCAAAGTGCTGAGATTACAGGCATGAGCCACCACACCCGGCCACCTTCCATTCCACCAGTGTGACAAATGGAAGGTAAACTACTAATTTTAAGCAGACTGTGAAAAGTTAAGTATGTATTTTGGAATTCCTAGAGCAACCACTGAAAGAATTGTACAAAAAAATATGTATAGGCAAAATTATAATAGATTATATGAACTAAAAAATTCAGATAACGCAGAAGAGGAAACAAGAAGAGAAGTAAAATATTTTTAATTAAAAAACTGAGAGAAAAAAATAGAAAACAAACAATAAAATGGTAGACCTTAATCTAAACATATTGATAACCTCAAGGTAACAGTCTTAACTCATCTATTAAAAAAAGTGATTATGAGAACGGATTAAATTTAAAAACCTAACAACTTGAGCTACGTATATGCTATTAGTAATTTCAAATACAAGAATACTGATACTGAAAGGTCAAAAGAAAAAGAGGGGTAAATATAGACCATGTAAACACAAATCAAAAGAATGCTGGATTGCCTGTTTTAATTTCTGACAAAACAGACTTCAGAGCAAAGAAATTACCAGGGTTAAAAAGAGACATTACATATTTATTTATTTATTTTATTTGTTTGTTTTTTTGAGACAGAATCTCACTCTGTTGCCAGGCTGTAGTATAATGGCATGATCTTGGCTCACTGCAACCTCCCCCATCCAGGTTCAGGTGATTCTCCAGCCTCAGCCTCCCAAGTAGCTGGGACTACAGGCACATGCCACCATACTGAGCTAATTTTGTAATTTTCATAGAGATGGGGTTTCACCATGTTGGCCAGGATGATCTTGATCTCTTGACCTCATGATCCACCCGCCTCAGCCTCCCAAAGTGCTGGGATTACAGGCATGAGCCACCACCCCCTGGCTGACATTACATATTTATAAAGGGTAAATTCATCAAAGGACGTAACAGCCCTACATGTGTATACACCTAAAAGCAGAGCTTCAAAACTAATGGAACTGAAAACAGAAACAGACAAATCCACAACTATAGTTGGAGACCCCAGCAGTCTCAATAATAAATAGAACTAGTAGGCAGAAAATTAGCAAGAATATAGAAGATCTGAAAACACTATCAACCAACTTGACCTAAATGACATTGATAGAACACTCCCCTCAAAAACAGAATACATTTTTTCAAGTACGTATAGAACAATTAATATATCCTGAGTTATAAAACAAAAAAGCTTAACAAATTTAAAAGTATTGAATTTATGTCAAGTATGTTCTCCAATACAGTATAATTTAAAATTAAATAACACTTCTAAATAATTTACAGGTAAGAGAAAAAATTGGAAGGAAAATTAGAAAACAATTTGAAATGAACAAGAATGAAAACATAATAAATTTGTGGGATGTAGTTAAGGCAGTACTTAGAGGGAAATTTATAGCACTAAAATGCTTAGATGAAAAAAGAAGTGGCAAGTCAGTAACTCAACCTTCTACCTTGAGAAACAAGGAAAACCTATAGCAAAATAAGTCTGAAGCAAGCATGATGAAGAAAATAAAGACAAGAGCACAAAGCTATGATATCTAAAACAAAGATAATAGACAAAAACCAATGAAATAATGAACTTATTTTTTTAAAAGTTGACAAAATGATAAACCTCTAGCAAGACTGTAAGGAGAAAACAAAATACCAATACTAAAGAAAACACGTAAAATATCAATAACAGAAATTAAAGAAGTATATTACTGTAGTTAAAGGATAATACTGCAGTAGTCTGAACAAGCCTACAGACAGAAATTGAACAATTTAGGTGAAAGAGACATTCCTCAAAAGCCACAAACTACTAAAAGTCAATAGAATAATCTGCATAGCTCTAAACCTGTTTTTAAATTCATTCTTTTAATAATGAATTTGTAGTTAAAAATCTCCCCAAAAAGAATTCTCCACGCCAAGATAGTTTCACTGGTGGACTCTGCTAGACATTTAAAAGAAATATAACACCAGTACCTCTTCCACAAAATCTCTTCCAGAAAATAGAAGAGCAAAGAACACTTCCCAAATCATTTTACGAGGCCAACACTGCCCTGATTTTAGGGCCAGCCAAAGACAGTACCAAAAAAGAGAATGATAGAGCAGTAAGTTTCATGAACATAGACGGAAAATGTTCTCAAAATATTAGCAAGTCAAATTCAGCAAAATATTAGAAGGACAGCATGCCATGAGAAAGTGGGTATATGCCCGGAGAGCAATATTGAAGAATCAGTCTACCATGTTAACAGTCTAAAAGAAGGAGGAAACATGTGATCATAACAGTTGATACAGCAGAATCATTTGACCGAATACAACATCCGTTCATGACAAAAAACCTTGGCAAACCAGCCAGGCACAATTGCCTATAGTTCTAGCTACTTGGGAGGCTGAGGCAAGAGGATCACTTGAGGCCAGGAGTTCAAGGCTGCAGTGTGCTAAGGTTGTGCCTGTGAATGGTCGCTACGTTCCAGTCTGGGCAACACAGCAAGATCCTTGTCTCTCTCTCTCTCTCTCTTTCTTTTTTAAAGATAATAGTTCTCAGCAAACTAAGAAAATAGGGGTACTTCCTCAACCTGATTAACTTAACACACACACACACACACACCATAAAAGCCCACTGTTTATAGCATATTTAGACCAAATGTGTTCTCCCTAAGATAAACAAGGCAAGAATATGTTTTCCCCCATCTTATTCAACATTGAACTGTCTTGGCCAGACTTAAAGACAAGCAAGAAACAAATGAAAGGCATATGGATTAAAAAAGAAGAAATAAACTATCTTATTTGCAGATAACATGATTTCATATGTAGATGATGACATGGATTCTACAGCAATAACTCCTAGAACCAATAAATGAGTTTAGCAAGATCATAGGACACGTGGTCGTCATTCAAAAATACCTCAGTATTTCTATATACTGGCAGTGAACAATTGAAAACCCCAAATTTGAAAGCAGTACCATTTATAGTAGCTGCCCCCAAAAGGATCTATATAAATACAAATTTAACAAAACATGCAAAATTTGTATGCTGAAAACTAGAAAGTACTGATGAATCAAAGGTTACCTAACTAAATAAACATACTGTGTTCATGGATTGGAAGACTCAACATATTTGTAAAAATGTCAGTTCTCCCCCAAATGGATCTATAGATGTATTGCAGTAACAGAAATTAAAGTAGATCACTTTTTGTAGATATGGACATTCTAAAATTTATATGGAAGTGCAAAGGAAATAGAAATGGCTAAAATTGTTTTGAAAATGGAGAATCAAGCCAGGTGCAGTGGCTTACGCCTGTAATCCCAACACTTTGGGAGGCTGAGGCGGGTGGATCACAAGGTCAAGAGATTGAGACCACCCTGGCCAACATGGTGAAACCTCGTCTCTACTTAAATACAAAAATTAGCTGGGTGTGGTGGTGTGCGCCTGTAGTCCCAGCTACTTGGGAGGCTGAGGCAGGAGAGTCACTTGAACCCCGCAGGTGGAGGCTGCAATGAGCTGAGATCGTGCCACTGCATTCTAACCTGGCAACAGAGCAAGACTCCATTTCAAAAAAAAAAGAAAGAAAATGGAGACTCAAGTTAGGGGGATCACATTACTGAATATTAAGTTTACTATAAAGTTATGGCAATCTAGACAGTATAATATTGGCAAAGGGATTAGTACACACATAAGTGGAACAGAATAGAGAGCCCAGAAATAGACCCACACAAATATGGCCATTTGATTTTTTTGAGAAAGATGCCAAAGCAATGCAAGAAGAGATAATCTTTTCAATAAATGTTGGAACAGTTGGTCATCCTTATGCAGAAAAAAAATGAACCTTTACCCTAAGCCTAACATTTTACTCAAAACTTAATTCAAAGTGGATCAAATGTAAAATGCAAAACTGTATAACTTTTACAAGGAAACATTGAAGAAAATCTTTTTTGATCTGTGCCAGGCAGGAGTTCTTAGACCTGGTACCAAAAGTATGACTCATAAAAGAGAAAATGGGCCGGGTGCAGTGGCTCACGCCTGTAATCCCAGCACTTTGGGAGGCCAAGGCGGGTGGATCACCTAAGGTCGGGAGTTCAAGACCAGCCTGACCAACATGGAGAAACCCCATCTCTACTAAAAATACAAAATTAGCCAGGTGTGGTGGAACATACCTGTAATCCAAGCTACTCGGGAGGCTGAGGCAGGAGAATCGCTTGAACCCGGAGGTGGAGGTTGTGGTGAGCCGAGATTGCACCATTGCGCTCCAGCCTAGGCAATAGGAGTAAGACTGTCTCAAAATAAAAAAGAGAAAGAAAGAAAAAGAAAAAAAAAAAAGATAAATCAGGCAGTGTCAAAATTAAAATCTTTTGCTCTGTGTAAACTACTGTTAAGAGAATGAAAAGGTAAGCTACAGACTGGTAGCAAATAATGGCATATCACGTATCCAACCCAGTGTCTGTGCTAGGAATATATAAAGAATTCTGAAAACTCAACAGTAAAATGAGCATAATAACTGAGCAGCTCACTTGATCAGACACTTAACTAAAAAGGATGGCGATTAAGTACATGAGGAGGTGTTCAATATCATTGACTATTGGGGAAATGCAAATTAAAGCAGCCACAGGGAGGCCTCACTGCATACCTGTTAAAATGACTAGACTGTACCAAATCTGGGTGTGGCTGTGGAACAGCTGGAACGCATATATCCCTGGTGGGGATGTGAAACAGTACAGCCATTCTGGGAAACAGGCAGTTTATTTATTATTATTATTATTATTATTATTATTTTGAGAGGAGTCTCTCTGTTGCCAGGCTGGAGTGCAGTGGCACCATCCCGGCTCACTGTAACCTCCACCTCCCGGGTTCTGGCGATTCCCCTGCCTCAGCCTCCCACGTAGCTAGGACTATAGGCATGCACCACCACACCTGGCTAATTATTATTATTATTTTTTTGTATTTTAGTAGAGACGGGTTTCACCATGTTGGCCAGGATAGTGTTGATCTCCTGACCTTGTGATTTGCCTGCCTTGGCCTCCCAGAGTGCTGGGATTGCAGGCATGAGCCACTGCACCCAGCCAGCTGTTTACTATAAAAGACATACTTACTCTATGTAATAGCAGTTTTACTCAGTTTTTACCCGAGAGAAATGAAAAACTTATGTTCACTTAAACACCTATGAATGAACAATTATAGTTTTACTCATAATTACCTAATTGCTAAAACTGGAAACAACCCTATTTTCCTGCAGCGAGTAAATAGATGAAAACTATGGTACTTTGAAAAATATATCATTGGTAAACGGATCAACATGGGTGAACCTCAGAGGCCTTAAACTGAGTGAAAGAAGCCAGTCTCGACAGGCTTCATACTGTATAATTCCATTTATAGTGGCATTCTTAAAAAGCTAAACCATAACGATAAAGAACAGGGTCAGTGCTTGCCAGAGGTTAGGAGAGTGTTCCTATATTGGGAACATGCAAGGAGATGTTTTGGGTGATGAAATTCTTTTGTATCCTGATTGTGCTGGTAACTAAATGGATACATGTGTGCCAAAACTCATAGACTCTACCCCTAAAGGAAAAGTTCGTTTTACTGTATGGTAACTTTTAAAGTTCTCTTAATTTACATATGTTGAAAAAGATGGCCAGGCAGATAATGAGACAGAAATGAGATAGCATAAAAGAAAAGCAGCAGAAACCACTAACAATTAAAAGGACCCTCATACTTCTGCTTTAGGCCAAGATGGAATAATAGGCTCTAGATTTGTTTTCCTTCTGGAAGCAACTTCAAAAGCATTCAAAATTTATAAAACAATATTTTTTTCAAGGCTTTGAACATCAGTCAGGACTGATGAAGTGAAGGATCCTGCAAGACTGAAAAAAAAAAAAAAGTCACTACAGTCATCTCAGCCCACTGCCTTGAAAAAGACTCATTCCAGAGCAGGGAAGGAAGAGCCCAGGCAGAGCTTGGGAGACCGTGGGGTGAGGAGACCAAGCTGAGACTGTGAGGACACCCAAATGTCAAGAATTTCCAAGGTGGAGTTCTGGAGAGGAGAGAGCTGCGGAGAGAAAAGTGTGAAGATAGCGGGTGATTCCCCAGGATGATTTAGCAGACACTGGGTGTGAGGAAACTCACCCAGGCCAAGGAATGACCCACCACGAAGGATGAGAGGGAGGGAGCGGGACCAGGAACTCACACAGGCTTGGGAATGTCTGTTCCTGCCAGCCAGCTGGAAAGCCTTAAATTCAAGTGGCTTTGGGTACAATACAAAAAAGGGGCGTGCCTCAGTCCTGGAGAATAATTAGCCCTAGACTAAGTGTTCTTCTTACCTCACCTGTCAGATCTTAAGAGCAGGATCTGAGAAGATCAAATTGTTTCAAAGTAACTTAACTGCATCCCACAACACACTTCAAGAATGTTTATAGTAACACAAATTCATCCAGCACCCCATATGGTAAATTTTACGTTATCTGGCATCCAATCTAAATTATGAGACAGGACAACATAAGAAAAAACTTGCATTCTAGCCGGGCCCAGTGGCTCAAGCCTGTAATCCCAGCACTTTGGGAGGCTGAGGCGGGTGGATCACGAGGTCAAGAGATCAAGACCATCCTGGTCAACATGGTGAAACCCCGTCTCTACTAAAAATACAAAAAATTAGCTGGGCATGGTGGCGCGTGCCTGTAATCCCAGCTACTCAGGAGGCTGAGGCAGGAGAATTGCCTGAACCCAGGAGGCGGAGGTTGCGGTGAGCCGAGATCGCGCCATTGCACTCCAGCCTGGGTAACAAGAGCGAAACTCCGTCTCAAAAAAAAAAAAATAAAGAAAAACCTTGCATTCTAAACCAACCCATAACTGATACAGACATTAGGATTAGTAGACAAGCACATTAAGACAGTAACTGTAGTTCAACAAACTATAGAAGCGTAATTCACCATATTGATCAACTGGAAAACAAAGAAAAAACAATTCATGTGGTTGTCTCAATAAATGCAGAAAAACTGCTTGACAAAACCCAACAATTGTAAACATCCTCAGAAGACATGTAATCGAAAGGAACTTCCTCACCCTGATGAAGGGAATATGCAGAATCCTACAGGCAAATTCATACTTAATGGTGAACAACCAAAAAGCATCCCTCAGAGACTGGGAACTAGGCGAGGATGTCTGTTTTTCCACCTCTGTTCATCATTTTTCTGGAGCTTCCGGGCAGTTCATAAGAAAAGGGCATAAAACTCATCCAGATTGAAAAGAAAGAACTGAAACATCTTTATTTATAGAAAACATATTTGTGTAGAAAAACAAATGGAATCTCCAACACGACTAGAATCAATAAGTGAGCTGAGTAGTAAGCTAAGTGATCATCATACGAAAAGCTATTGTGTTTCTGTGTGCTAATGACAATCAAAGACTGAAATCCTAAAAAATTATTTTTATATGGATTATTTACGGTTAAACCTAAGAGAACATGTGCAGCATCTGTAGAATGAAAACTGCAGAACAATGCTCATGGAAATTAAAGAAGATCCAAACAAGTGCTCTGTTCATGGGTCAGAAGACACAGTATTGTTACAGTGCTAATTCTCCCTAAATTGACCTACAGAGCCATGAGCTACAGTCAGAAGACCAGCAGTCTTTTTAGAAACTGAGAAACCTGCTCTGAATTTCACATGAAAACACAAAAGACATGGAAATTTGGAAACAATTAAATCAGAGAACTAACAATACCAGATTTCAATAATTATTATACTACTATGGTAATCAAGTCAGTGTGGTATTGATGTAAAGACAGACAAATAGGTCAACAAAATAAAATAGTCTGGAAATCAACCCACACAACATAGAGATGCTTGGTTTTTTTTTTTTTGTTTGTTTGTTTGTTTTTTGAGACAAAGTCTTACTCTGTCACCCAGGCTGAGTGCAGTGGTGTGATCTCAACTCACTGCAACTTCCGCCTCCCAGGTTCAAGCGATTCTCCTTACCTCAGCCTCCCAAGTAGCTGAGATTACAGGTGTACACCACCATGCCTGGCTAATTTTTGTATTTTCAGTAGAGACAGGGTCTCAGCATGTTGGGCAGAATGGTCTTGAACTCCTGACATCAAATGATCCACCTGCTTTGGCCTCCCAAAGTGCTGACATTACAGGCGTGAGCCACTGTGCTTGGCTGATGCTTGGTTTTTGATAAACATTTAAATGACTTTCAGGGAAGAGAAGACAATCTTTTTCAGTCTTGAAACAGTTGATCATCCTTATACAAAAAAAAAAAAAAGTTTTTATTCATACTGCATACTATATACAAAAATCCACCCAAAATAGAATGTAGACCTAAATGTAACACTGGAAACTATGGAACTTATAGTAGAAAATCCAGGAGAAAATTTGTGTAACCTTGGGTCGGCAGAGATTTCTGAGATAAACATCAAAGCATGATCAGTTTACCAAAGATTGGTAAACTGAATTCATTAAAATTTAAACTGTCTACTCTTTGACAGACACAAAAGGAATGAAAATATAGGCCAGACACTAGGAAATAATATTTTCCAAGTGCATATGTGATACAGGTCTTGTATCCAGATAATATCAGCAACTAGGCAGTAGTAAGAAAATAAACTATCTAATGAGAATATTGGTACAGATGCTTCACCAAAGATATGTGGATGCCAAAGGATTGTGTGAAAAACTGGTTATTCAGTTGAGAAATGCAAATTAATACCACAATGAGACACCATGTAACCTTTAAAATAACTAAACTTTAACAGATCATGTGTTGATGAGGCCATGGAGGAACTGGAACTCTTATGCACTGTATGAAATGGTATGACCACTTTGGAAAACAGTTTGATAATTTCTTTAAAAAGTACATGTGCAGATACCTTGTGATCCAGCCATTTTACTTCTGTGTATTTAACCAAAATCAGTTAAAACAGATGCCTAGGCAAAGACTTGCAAAGGAATGTTCACAGCAGTATTATTGATAATAGCCGAGACCTGGAAACGTTTCAGGTGTCCATCCTTCACATTTCTTCAGTTGAAATGTGCAGCTGACGAATGCTTATGTGTTCATTTTTTCTTCACTGAAGTCAGATCCTCTCCCCAGGATTTGAGGCTGCGGCTTATTTTCAGCACTGTGAGGACAGCACTATTCCTTGTCTACTGGCATACGTTGTCTGTACTGTGGCAGAAGCTTCCAAACCTTTAAAGAACCTGTTTTTTCTCCAACATTCTTTGAATTTTTCCACGTGCCTTTGTGACACGCTTTGTGGTTTATCCCTACACTATAATGCTACTCTGCAGTGAAAAGGAATCAATCGTTGATACTCATTGCAGCATGGGTGATTCTCAGAATAATTACACTGAATGAAAAGACACCAGGAAGAATGCTTGCTATGTGACTGCACATATATAAAATTCCAGAAAATGCACACTTATCTGTGGTGGCGAAAGCATATCAGTAGATGGGGGGAAAGGCGTGGCAGGAAAGGAGAGGGAAGAACAGACCCAAGGTTCACAAGGCAGCATCCAGGAGGGTTGATGACATAGTCATCATTGATTGTGATGATTTTACTTATATACCTGTGTCAGAACTTAGATATGTGCAACTAATTGCAACAATTATACCTAAATAAAGCTATTTAGATCCAAACAGCAGTAACAGAACATGCCAGCAGAGGTTCCCAGTGGTGGAGTTATCAGACTGAGAACTATGTTTGCCTACTATGTTAAAAGAAACAAATGACTGGGTTGAAATTTTTGTCCAAGCATTAGAAACTATGCCAGAAAAAGAGCTAAATGAAAGCTGTAGAGCTGAAAAATACATTAGTTAAAATTAAGACGTCAGAGGATGGTTTGTACACTGCCAGAGAGAGGATCAGCAAACTTAATAGGTAGCTCTAAAGAAACGAAAGTAAAATAAGGATAATGAAAACAGTAGAAAATAGAAGAGAGGCGCCAAGAAATGCAGAGGTCACAGTGAGATGGGCAAACGCATCATGCCATTGGAGTCCCAGAAAGCAACAGGATGTGGCAAAAACAAGTTTGAAGAGAATGCAGAGAATTGGAAGGCATTGAGCCGCTAATTCAAGAAACTTCCTATCTCTGAAAGTTAAAAAAGAAATCCGCACTTACGTATATCGTGAAATGCTGAAAACCAAAGGCACGTGGGAAAACTTAAAGGATGCTGAAGAAAAAAACGGGTTCTTTAAAAGTTTGGAAGCTCTTGTCTCAGTATGGATAAAATATGCCAGTGGACAAGGAATGCTGCTGTCCTCGCAGTGCTGAAGAAAATAAGCCCAGCCTCAGATCCTGGTGAAAGGATCTGACTTCAATGAAGATGAAATTAAGAGAAAAGTAGTCATCACCTTCACGTCGCAATTGAAGAAGTCCTAAAGGGAATATTTTTAGACAGAAGAACAATGACCCCAGATGAAAGGTAGGAACAAACACTGATGGGGCTATAAATATATGGGTAGATCTGAGTGGATTTTGACTGGATGAAGAAATCATGTCTTGAGGTTTAAAATGTTTGGCATGTTAAAATGCATGAAAATGGGGCATATTTATCGGGGGTAGGAAATGCACTTAAAGGGCTCCAGGGCTCCATGTTGCCTGGGCAGAGAGACAAATCAAGAATGCAAATGGTAGTCTGTAGAGTAACCCCTGTGAGACTCGTAGAATAGCAGATAAACTCCATACTTGTGGACGGGCAGGTGGGGAAGGAATTTTTTTAAACATGACAAAGAAGGAAAGAAACACCAACACTGGACATGAAGAACACACAGTAATCTTTAGTAAGATGCTAGTTTTAACACAAGTACATCAGTAGTTAAATGCAAATGGACTAAGTCTCAAAGATTGTCAAAAGTGAAAAAAAAAACAAACTGAGACATAAGATTGAAAAAAGATGAAAGGTAAAAAAATGGAAAAAGAACACACAAATACTAACCTAGAGAAACCTATATCAATATTGATTTTGAGGCAAAAACGTAATGGTGAAAGATTCAGCTGGCCAGGAAGATATAATAATTTAATGTTTGCATACATTTAGTAATAAAGCCTCAAAATGCATAAAGTAAAAATTAACACAACTAAAACAAAAGGAGCAATTTACAATCATCATGGGAGATTTCAACTTTTGGAACAGGGAGACAATCAGTAGGTTAGAGAAAATTTCAACCACAGAATTAGCATCTTATATATATAGAACATTAGACAAGAGCTAAATGAAAGTTGTACGACTGAAAAATACATTAGTTAAAATTAAGACATCAGAGCATGGTTTGTACACTGCCAGGGAGGGAATCAGTAAGCTTAACAGGTAGCGTTAAAGAAACTAAAGTAAAATAAGGATAATGTACTCAGCAGTGAAGAAGGCACTGTTTTTTCATGCACACAGACTATTTTTAAATTTAATCTTGCGCAGACCCAAAACACAAATATCAACAAGTTTCGAAGAATCAAAATCACTTGATGCATGCTTTCATTTAAAGTTGGAAGTAAACCAGAACTCAGTAACAAGAAGACAACTAGAAAATACCCACATTTGACAGTTCAACAATGCATTTATAAATATCTTACGAGGTAAAGAAGAAATTACAATGCAAACGAATAAAACATTCTGAAGGATATGGACATTATGCTAATGACAGTATTACATGTCAAAATTTGTGAGATGCAGCTAACACCATATTGAACAGAAACTTTGTAGCCTTTACATGAGTATATTAGGAGAAAAGTCTGAGAGTAATCAAAGCATTTACAAAATTTATACTTTACAAAATATATACTTAAATACAGAGTATTTAAGGATTCGCAAAAAGTTAGCAAAAGAGAAAATGGAACTCAAAGAAAGGAGAAAGTAAAATAGATAAGAACATAACAAATACACAATAGCATATCAACAGAGCTTAGCAATGGTTCTTTGAAATGGCTGATAGCATCAGTAAGCCCCCGGTGATGAGACTGACTGAAGGAGAGAGAGAAGACATAAGTAATCGGCATTAGGGATAAAAGGGGGAAACACTGCTACAATCCCACAAATGTTAAGACAAAAACATTTGAAAATTTCTTTGAATAATGTCTTAGAGAACTACAACTTAACCCAACTTACTGAAGAAGAAATGGAAAATCTGAAAAGCGCTATAAACATTAAAAGTTGAGGGCCGGGTGCGGTGGCTCAAGCCTGTAATCCCAGCACTTTGGGAGGCCGAGGCGGGTGGATCACGAGGTCAAGAGATCGAGACCATCCTGGTCAACATGGTGAAACCCCGTCTCTACTAAAAATACAAAACATTAGCTGGGCATGGTGGCGCGTGCCTGTAATCCCAGCTACTCAGGAGGCTGAGGCAGGAGAATTGCCTGAACCCAGGAGGCGGAGGTTGCGGTGAGCAGAGATCGCGCCATTGCTCTCCAGCCTGGGCAACAAGAGCGAAACTCCGTCTCAAAAAAAAAAAAAGTTGAATCAGTCATTAGAAGCCGCCTCATGCGTACCCTTCATGGTGGCAAGATTGCTGGACCAGCTCAGTGTGTATAGTCTTTTAGGTTCAAGTGCATGCAGAAAATAAGAGACCCTTTTCAAAAGGTTTCATACATCTGGCCCTGACTCCCATTATGCAGAACAAGGACACATATCTCTCTCTAAAGCAGTCGTGGCTAGTGGTTGGAATGCACATCGTGCCCAAATCACAGGCACAGCCCTGGAGTTAAAGTACGGGACAGTTGTTCTCAAAAGGAAATTTGGAGTGCCACTACCCAACAAGGGAGCAAATGGATGCTGCATAGTTAAAAACTGAGAAATGTCCACAGTCGTGGGAAAGGTGGATTCACTCAAATGTTAGGGAAAGAGAAACATAGTTGAAGAAAAGGCAGTGAGAAAGAAACCAGGCACGTACGTTTGGACCCCTTGGCCTCCCTCTGAGTGAGTGTCAACACACAGAGGCGTGTATAAGGGGAAGAAAACCTTCCTATAAGGAAAACTTTCCGCTTGATGGCTTTACCACAGAAACTTAATAAGAAATAATTCTGATAGAACCCAACTCATCCAGAGAACAAGGAAACTTGTTTTATCAAATTAGCATAACTTTGACACCAAAATCTGACTGAGAACTTATAAAATAGGAAGAGAACAGGTCAGTCTCTCCCTCTCCCATCAACACTTGCAAAAATACTAAACAAAATCGTAGCAAATTAAATCTAGTGATACATGAAAAGGATATGTATGACAAGTTACTAAGTTTCAGTGATTTCAAAATGCAAGGTTGGTTTAACTTAATTTGACTAAATAATGTATTCACCATGTCCCAGTAGATGGGAAATTCTGTTTTTACCAAAACAACAACAACAACACATATTCTTAATAGTGAAGTGTCAACCCAAGTAGATCAGTAATTAAATGTAAAAAGTGAACAAAAACAAAAAAACAAACTGAGACGTAAGGTTGTAAAAATCTTTCTCTTTGAGATGGGGAACAAGATAAGGATGCCCATTCTCACCACTGCTATTCAGTATCCTGTGTCCTAGATATTGTGGCGAGGGAGGTAAGGGTGGGTGGGCAGGGAAGGAAGGGAAGGGGGAGAGGTAAAAAGGGAAAAAGAAAAAGAAGGGGAAGCAGTAGGATTGAAGCCTGGGCCTGGCCTCTTGCAGCTAAATCTGGATTTCCAGGGGTAGGACCCAACCTGCAGCCCAATTTAAGAGCCAGTGCCCTGACCACTTTTTGTAAATATATGTAAGGAAGTGTCATGGTGGTGTCACAATCACTTTATTTTTCATTTGAAGAAAATGCTATTTATTTCTAAACAAGGTCTTCCAAAGAAAATATGTGCTTACTTGAGTTGATACCAACTTGAGGTTGGTGTTTTTCTGTTATCTACACCAATATTAGCCATTTTGTAAATGGAAATAAATACATCATGCATTCCACTTGGCTCAAAGCTGAATAATTGTTCTAATCAATATAATTTCATATACTGTTACATAAAAAGTAGTATTTCTTTTAACATTACTATTTCTTGTTAAAAATTTAGACAAAGCAAGATAACTCTTCTTTGACTCAGAAGCTCTACCTATAAAATTATTGGGCTAAATTGCAGTTATTTCCAAGGAATGCATTTGCTAAACCTTTTTCTATTTTGAAGTAGAAATTATTGTGGCCTTTTGGTAGCACTATAATTTTGTGGTTTTGCCTCAATGTCGAATAGTATTGAAACAGTTACTGTTTTGAAAAGTGATAAAGATTGGAAAGGAAGAAATATTACTATCACTATTTGCTGATAACATGATTATATACATAGAGATTTAAATTTACAGGCAAATTAGAATTAGTACGTTAGTGAAGTAAGTACATACAGACTGCAGTTATCTTTCTGTATACCAGCAAAAATCAGAAAATAAGGAATATTGAAAAAATCAATTTATTTTAACACAAACATTCCAAACATCAGTGTGTGAATCTAACAAAAAATATGTAAGATCTGTATATCAAAAACTGTAAAACATTGAGAGAAATTTTAAAAAGAAATGAGTAGGAAGATACATATCATATTCATGGACTGGAAGATTCAACATTATAAACACTTCTTCCCAGATAGATCCATAGTTTCTAACAATTTCTTAAATGATTATCAACAAGCTGATTATATACTCTTTATAGAAATGCAAAGACCAGTAAAAACCAAGGCAGGCTGTAGGGAAAGGGTATCATTCTCCTGGATGACTCATATAAACCTGGAGTCACAGAGACAGTCTGGTCCTAGAACAAGGATAGAGAAGTTGAGCAATGTGGTCAAGACAGCTCAGAAGCAGGCCCACATCTTTGGACACGTGGTTGGCAAGAAAGGTCTGATTGCCGAACAGTGGAGATAGGATGGTCTTCTCAACAAAAGGAGTTGGGACAGTAGGCTGTCCATACGGGGAAGTGATCTTTGATTGTACCCTCATATCATACACAAAACTCAGTAACAAGTGGCTTGGGGGAATCTCAATGTAAAAGGGAAAACAATAAATCACCTAGAAGTAATAAGAGGCAGGATTATGGCCCCCATGTAGAACAGACATGTTAAAGTTCAACAAAATATGCAAATAGGAAGACTGGCTAAAGATTGGTTAAATTTGACTGTATTAAAATCAAGAACTATTGTTCATCAGAAGACACCGCTAATTGAGCACATAGGCAAGCCACACAGCGAGAGATGTCTGCAGTACAGATAACCCTGAAATAATTCTCTACCCAGCATCCATGAAGAACCACAAATTAAAAAGAAAAGAATGACAACTCTGTAGAAAAGCAGGCAAGCGCGGTGGCTCACGCCTGTAATCCCTGCACTTTGGGAGGCCGAGGTGGGTGGATCACGAGGTCAAGAGATCGAGACCATCCTGGTCAACACGGTGAAACCCCATCTCTACTAAAACTACAAAAAATTAGCTGGGCATGGTGGCACGTGCCTGTAATCCCAGCTACTCTGGAGGCTGAGGCAGGAGAATTGCCTGAACCCAGGAGGCGGAGGTTGCGGTGAGCCGAGATCGGGCCATTGCACTCCAGCCTGGGTAACAAGAGTGAAACTCCGTCTCAAAAAAAAAAAAAAGAAAAGAAAAGCAGGCAAGAGACTTGAACAGGTGTGTCCTAAAAGAAGATACCCAGATGGCCAGTGAACACAGGAGAAGGTACTCGATTGAATTAGGTTTTATCAGGGAAATGCAAATCAAAACCACACCTGTTGAGATGGCTATTCTCAAAAACAAAAGACAGCAAGTATTGGCCAGGGTGTGGGGAGAGGGGACCCTTGTGCAGCCTGGTGCGAATGTAAATTAGTACAGCCATTATGGAGAACAATGTCGAGGTTCCTCAAAACATTATAAAAGAACAACCATATGATCCGGCAATCCCACTGCTGGGTATATATTCAAAAGAATTGAAAAGAAGGTTTGGAAGAAGCATCTGCTCTTCTGTGTTCATTGCGGCATTGCTCACAATAGCCAAGATACGGAAACAACCTAAGTGTCTGTTGACAGATGAATGGATAAGTGATATATATGCACAATGGGGTACTATTTAACCACAGAAACAAGGGAACTCTACATCTGCGACGACATGGATGAACCTGCAGGACATTATACTATAAGAAGTAAGCCAGGCACAGAAAGACGATTCATTCCTCTGATAACTCGGTATCCAAAACAGTCAAAGTCATAGAAGCAGAGCGCAGAATGGAGGTTGCCAGCGGCTGGAGGGAGAGGGAACGGAGATACCGTTGAGTGGGCATAAAGTTTCAGTTGTATAAGCTGAGTAAGCTCTAGAGCATTGCCCCACATCATGGTGCCTGTAGTAAACAATAGAGAACCGTGCTTTTAAAAATGTGTTAAGACAGCAGATCTCATCTTAAGTGTTTTCTCCACCATTAAAAACAATAACAAACCACAGTGAGACGCCATCACACTGCCCTGGGGTGCTCAGAGGCTGCTGATGGTGGGGGCATTGGCTCCCGCTTGGGGAAGGAGCTCAGCACCCCTACATAAGGATAAAGGGGATCAGTGACCAGCAGCTCCCCACTGGCATGTGCCTGGTGGGACAGGGCCTATACACACTGTGGCTCAGTGTTAGCTGTGGTCCCACTCGGCCACAGCCCAGCAAGCACCAGCAGAATGGATGTGTGCATCGTGGTGCAGTTGTGTAAACACAACAACAAGGACCCATGTCACAAACACGGGTGAGAGAGGCCAGGAACCACAGAATAGAGTACCATTCCATTGAGAGAACATGCAAAACTGAACCACGGTGTTCAGAGAGGCAAACGGTAAGGTCGTAAAGAAGAGCAGTGGGGGAAATGCTTGTCAAATTAGTTTACCTTTGTTGGGCCGGACAGAGGATGGGGGCCAAGGGAGTCTGGGGTCAGAGGGCAGGGCATGAGGGTCCTAGTAATCTCCCCATTTTCTCCTTTTACTTTTTAAACAGTTTTTTGTGTGCATTTTCTTTGTGTTTTTAAAAAAGACAAAGGGGGCCGGGCGTGGTGGCTCACGCCTGTAATCCCAACACTCAAGCGGATTGCTTGAGCCTTGGAGTTCGAGACCAGCTTGGGCAACATGGTGAAACCCAATCTCATACAACAAATACAAAAATTACCCAGCTGTGGTCCCAGCTACTAGGGAGGCTGTGGTGGGAGGATGGCTTGAGCCTGGGAGGCAGAGGTCGCAGTGAGCGGAGACTGTACCACTGCACTCCAGCGTGGGTGACAGAGCCAGACCCAAACTCCAAAAAGAAGAAAAGGCTGGTGGTGGGGGTTGGGGGGCTGGGTTGCATTTTCAAGTAAAAAAAACCGGGCTGCAAGGCCAAGTAAGTTTGAGGAACACTGTCCTGTCACCTCTCAGATGCCCACGGTCCCTGTGAGCCCGGTGGAGGCTCCATGAGCTCCTGCACAAGGCATGTGAGACTTGGTCACGCGCTGGGGTTCTGGATTCCCCCCGCAGGGTCACTGGCCAGCTCTGGCTGTGCTTCTGACCCTCCAAAGACGGGGGTTCTGAAGGTTCCAGGCTCCTGCTCACTGCTGGGCATGGAAATGTGTACAGCTCACTACTTAAACTCTTTAATTTTTAAATTTCATTGGAAAACTTTTGTCCAGTGCAAGACAGACAACAGCAGTATCTTTCTGGAGCCGTCTGTAAGGGTGAGGGTATGGACAGACAGATGACAGACAGGTAACAGCCACAGCTGATGGTACCTGCTACAGAAGACACAGAAGGAAGGATGGTGATGTTTCAGCTGCAGGGGACACGGGGAACCTAGAGTTGTGAAGCTGGTGGCTCAGAGACCTGTGGGAGGCATTCCAGGAAGCAGCAGCCAGGGCTGGGCTGAGCTGCAGGTAGGCAGGACCGTGGTGTGTCAGGAAAGAGAGAAAACCAGCACACTGGGCCCATGGCCAGGCCGTGTAAGGCATCTTTCTATCAGGGAAGAGACAGGTAGATAGGACCAGTGTAGCCTGGTGCAAAGGCATTTTCCCCATTTCTTCTAGATCCAGCACCCTATAAAGACCAGCTGTCCTCGAAGGAACAACCTGGCTTTCTAGCCAGTCAGCAGCTTCTGAGCCAGACGGGCCCCAGCAACCCTCCTGCGGGGGTCCCAGCCCCTTTGGCCCCCTTCTCCCCTCCTGTGACTGCTCTACCCCAAGATGGAGCAGCTCCAGCCACCAGCACCATGCCAGAGCCAACGTCAGGAACTGCCATCCAGGCAGGGGGTGCAGGGACCCCTCAGGGGCCCACCAGTGAGCTCGAGACCTCCCAGCCGCTAGTGGAGACTCACGAGGCCCCACTTGCTGTGCAGCCCCTCGTGGTGAGCCTAGGACCTTGTGCTCCAGCTCCAGAGGCCGCCTCAACCAGGGAGGCCAGTGCCCCAGGGGAGCCCCCGCCAGCTCCTGCACCTGAGCCCAGCCCCCACAGTGGGGCCCCACAGCCCTCCTTGGGTCAACCTGCTCCCCTGCTTCCTGCCGCAGTGGGGGCCATCAGTCTGGCCACCACCCAGCTCCCAAGCCCACCCCTAGGGCCCACCGTCCCCCCACAGCCGCCCTCGGCCCTGGAGTCAGATGGGGAAGGGCCGCCCCCCAGGGTGGGCTTTGTGGACAGCACCATCAAGAGCCTGGATGAGAAGCTGCGGACTCTGCTCTACCAGGAGCACGTGCCCACGTCCTCAGCCTCAGCTGGGACCCCTGTGGAGGTGGGCGACAGAGACTTCACCCTGGAGCCCCTGAGAGGGGACCAGCCCCGCTCGGAGGTCTGCGGGGGGGACCTGGCCCTGCCCTCAGCGCCTAACGAGGCAGTCACAGGGCGTGCCCAGCCACCCCAGCCCTTGGTGAGTAGCTGCCTTGTCCCAGAAACACTGCCCTGGGTCAGGGGCCGGGGCCCAGGCCCGGACTCGGGGGTGGCAGGCATCCCAGCTATGCAGAGCCGCCCGCACTCAGGGCCCATCCCTCTCTTGGTGACCCACCCACGTGTGTCTGATTCACCCGTGCACGTTTTGCAACAAGTGGCCCCTGTTTGGGGTCGTGCTTGTGCAACGTCAGGTGACACAGCCCCATCTGTGCACACAGAGAGGCTGGGGCAGCCCAGGGGCAGCCTGAGACGAGGGCAGTGGATTTGCAGATAAAACTGCTGAGATGTTGACATGTGAGTCTCATGGCTCTTCTCTTTTTGTGTTTCTTTCTCCAGGTGGAGAAGTCAGAACTGATCCCTACTCAAGGGGCCGTGATGGAGCGGGGCAGGTCTTCATCAGTGACAGGTAACAGCTCGCTTCTCGACCCTCCATTCGCAAGGCTTCCCGGCTTTCTTGCCCCAGAACTTTCTGCATCTGTACCCTCATCTTTTATCTTTTAAGTGATAAAAGCATTTCTTAAAGATTCTTTTATCTGCAAGGGTCCTTTAGCATCTAGGGTAGAGCCCAGACACAGCAGGAGCCCATCATGACTTAATTCAAGCTTGTCCAATGTGTGGCCCATGAGCTGCATGTGGCCCAGGACGGCTTTGAATGGGCCCAACACAAATTGGTAAGCTTCTTAGGAGATTTTTCTTTTTCTTTTTTTGATTTCTTTTGAAGCTCATCAGTTATCATTAGTGTATTTTATGTGTGGTCCAAAACAATTCTTCGTCTTCCAGTGTGGCCCAGGGAAGCCAAAAGATTAGACACCCCTGACTTAATTAAGCCTACTGAGTTCTAGAAGGAACCACATGCTCCCACTCCAGGGAGAGGAAGTCCTCTCTGGAAATGGATAAGGCCCCAGTGGTGGATGCTGGGATGTTGCAGGGACTACGTCACAGCTCCCAGACTCTCCAGTAGCTGTGGGTCTGCACACGTTCTGGTGGGCCCATCCTAGCGCCTGCTCTTCTTCAGCAAGTGACGAGATGCCCACAGAAACGCAGGCTGGCTTCAGCTAAAGCAGGGCAGTGTGGTGGGGGGACGCTGTGACTGCTGGGAGTGCCAGAGGCCGGGGCAACCTGAAGACCTGGCTTGGGGCTTTCTCTTGTGGCTCCTGGCTGCCACCGCATCTCTGTGGAAACACCTTTGCTTCGCTTCTCGTTTCATTATCTGTGTGTCTCACTCCCCCTTCTAAGAGAGCTAAATGGATCTGGTGAGGTCTGAGGTTCCTTCTCAGCTCAGGGTTTCTTAGGGGATGGGCACAATATGAATCAGAATTCCTCTGAGCCTCCTAACAGAAACCTCAGTGCACATCAGCCACAGACGGGAACCCGAAGTCCCAGGCCACGTTTATTTCTAGACACCAGACTTTAAGAGGGGTTGGGGCATCTGGCACTGGGGTCGAAAGCTGTGCATGCGAAGAAATGGTGATGTTTAGCCCGAGGAAGATGAGGGATGGAGCAGTAGAGTGTCTTTGTAAACGGGTGGAAACGAGAGGCCATGTTGGAGCGCCGGGCCTGGCCGTGCTGGGCTGCCTGTGGCGCCCCGTGGATTCTGACCTCGTGCCGTGAGATGTGTCCCATGGACGCCTTTGGCAGATGAACAAACTGAGCTTCAGTAACTTGCAAATGTTACAGTTACTCTTTCCAGAGTGCGGAACTCACGGGGAAAGCTCCAAGGGGACAAATTCTAGTTTGGAAAAAATGACCTTTCCTGGCAGTCAGAGCCATTTAGAAGTAGAGAGAGTGCATTTGACAGTGAGCCTCCTCTCCCTGGAGATGGGCATGGGATGTGAGGAGGGGAGTCAAATGTTGCCACAGGTTGGGGTCACGTGACTGGGACTGGACTGCGTCACCTTGAGAATCTGATTCAGTATTGTTCCCTTGTGAGTTTCCACATGGGGTGTGCAAAGGAGATGTGTACGTGTATGGGCAGCCCCAGCCTCCCTAGAGCCTCCGTCCACCCCTGCCACCATCCCCGTGGCATATAGGTCAGGCTCATGCCCCAGCCTGCTCACGAGTTTCCTTTGCCACGTGAGGGTCTCGGCTCAGGCGAGGCCCCCACATCAACTTGCTTGACTTCTCTGGCTGGCTCTTCATGGCCACCATGGGAAAGCGGATGAGAAATAGCTCCGTAGACAGAGAGCTGCAGGTGCAGTGGGCGAAAGTTTTCGAGACACCGTGGGAGCGGGGCTGGAATCCGGCCCCACTCATCTGCGTGGTGAGACCCTCTCATATCAGACAGTGGGGTGAGACAGCAAATATTCAAGTGCACAGGTGCACAGAGGGCCTGGCTGCATGAGGGTGCCCAGGACTGATGCCTCTTCCCATGCCCAGGTTTGTCGGGCATCTGTCATGGAGTGCCGTGGGGCCGAGACATCATGATGTATTTTCAGTTTCCAAAACTGCTCTAAGCATACACAGCTGGCTCCTCCCAGTGCCCGCTCCCATTGTCCTGCCTGGCTGGCGGCATTCCCGTGGGATCATGTTGGGTTACTTTGGGTCAGCGGTGAGCCATCTCTGCCTCTTCCTTCTCCTTCAGCCCCAGTTCCCACAGCAGAGTCGTCTCCCGGGAGCATGCTGGGCTACGACAGAGATGGAGGGCAGTTGGTCTCAGACTCCCGTGTGGTGCCCAGTGCCCCCCAGGTAAGGGCGACTTGACGACCCCCTGGCTGGTTGGCAGGGTTTACTCTGTGCTGACGTTCACTTGAAACCTCTTCATCTCTGCTTGTTTCCCAAGGATGTACCTGCTTTTGTGAGATCTGCACGCGTGGAGCCCACAGACAGGGATGGTGGAGTCACTGGAGAAAGTTCAGCAGAGCCCCCACAGAGTGCCATGAGCATTTCCACACCGGGTGGCCAGGCCAGCCACCCCCAGGCACTCGGCGCTCGAGCTTCGGGGTCCCCTCGGAAACATCCAGAGCAGCAGGATGGCAGCTCACCAGCCAAGACTGTGGGCCGTTTCTCGGTGGTCAGCACGCAGGACGAGTGGACCCTGGCCTCCCCCCACAGCCTGAGGTACTCCGCCCCACCTGACGTCTACCTCGACGAGGCCCCCTCCAGCCCCGACGTGAAGCTGGCGGTGCGGAGGGCACAGACAGCCTCCTCCATCGAAGTCGGCGTGGGCGAGCCTGTGTCCAGCGACTCTGGGGATGAGTGCCCTCGGGCAAGGCCCCCGGTGCAGAAGCAGGCATCCCTGCCCGGGAGCGGCAGCATGGCTGGCGACTTCGTGAAGAAGGCCACCGCCTTCCTGCAGAGGCCTTCTCGGGCTGGCTCGATCGGCCCCGAGATGCCCAGCAGGGTGGGCGTGAAGGTCCCCACCATCAGCGTGACCTCCTTCCACTCGCAGTCATCCTACATCAGCAGTGACAACGACTCAGAGCTGGAGGACGCTGACATAAAGAAGGAGCTGCAGAGTCTGCGGGAGAAGTAGGTCCCGAGGGCAGGAAGCACCCCCTGCCCAGGCTGCGGCACCTCTTCCCTGTTGGGAGGGAAGCCTGGTGCCGGGGCTGAAGTCCTGGCCAAGCAGCGCCCACTTGGAGCTGCTAAGCAGGGCGACAGGGCAATGATGAAGGCTTTTTTTTTTTTTTAAGAGAGTGAGAGAGGAGAGTCTAGCTCTGTCACCCAGGCTGGAGTGCAGTGGTGTGATCTTAGCTCACTGCAATCTCTGCCTCCTAGGTTTAAGCGATTCTCCTGCCCCAGCCTCGGGAGTAACTAAGACCACAGGCACCTGCCACCTAATTGGCCGGGCTAATTTTTGTATTTTTAGTCGAGACAGGGTTTCGCCATGTTGGCCAGCCTGGTCTCACATTCCCGACCTCAAATGATCCACCCGCCTCAGCCTCCCAAAGTGCCGGGATTTCAGATGTGAGCCACCAGGCCCAGCCTCCCCGTGGCTTTGAGTAGAGAGTCTCCCACTCAGTCCTCCAGGCTGGGCCAAAAACCACCCTGCTGTCTTTCTGGCTTCTGGCTTCGCTGGGGGCCATGCCGCCTCCTGCTGCCCTTGGGGGTATGTCTCAGGGCATCACTGAGCCACATCTTCCTCACTGTCTGCCTCTCATCTTTCTTCCTCTGTCTCTTCCCTCTTTCTTCCTCTGTCCTCCTCTCTCTCCCCCTCACCCCTTTCACTTCCTCTCTCCCTGTCTCACTCCCCACCCCGGTCTCTCTGTCTCTGCCACTCTCTTCTGTCTCTCCTTTGTCTCTGCCTCCCCCATCCCATCTTCCTCTTCCTCCTTGCTGCTTTCCCTCATCCAGCAAATACTTACTCTGTCCTGCTGCGGCCTTCGGGATGGGAGGGCTGACACCCATTCAGCAGTGCCTGAAGGCACGTTGTAAGCTGGGGCCTGTTGGAAGTCACAGGCCTGTGTGGGAAGAGCCACGCACGTCTCCTTTCTCTCCGGTCAGCCCTCTCTGTGCACCACGTACACAGAGGGTAAGAGAGTGTCTGCCCAGACTGGTGGCGTGGTCATTGCCATGCATTAAGGGAGGTTATAGTGAGTGTCTGTGTGTTTGTGCAGACCTGAGGAGAGGGAACTGGAGCTGCTGGGAGAGGCAGGAAGGCAGGGATGGGTGGAATCACATGGCCCAATGGATCCTTGGTGGAGGCCAGAGAGTGGATAAGGCCAAGGTGGGCATGACCTAGAATCTTTTGGGATAGAGGGCAAGCAGATCCTGGGCACGTTTTTTCAGCAGGAATGTCACTCGGTGAGCCAGCGGTCAGCAGGCACAAAGGGGAGCTGAGATGTGGCCAGACCACGGCCCAGCTGCGGCTGCTACAAAGAGACACTTGCGGGGGGCAGGCAGGCGTGGGTGTAAGAACACTGCGGAGAGGAGCTGCTGTAGGCTCTGAGAGCCTGTGTCCTGGGTGACGGGCCAGGAGCCAGGGGCAGAGGGCGGAGACTTGAAATGGCAGAAGTGGTCGGGAGCCAGGGGCAGGTGGGGCCTAGGGAAAGGGCAGGGAGAGGACCAGAAGCACCTCAAAGGAAAGAGTTCAGGGAGCCTAACAAAGGGAAGGTGGACCCTGGGAGGGCCATGGAGTCCAGGGGGAAGGAGGGGACCATTTAAGAGAGGGTGGGGAAGATCTTCAGCCTCAACTGGGAATTGAGGTGACTGGACGTCCGATTGGCAGTAGCCAGCGGGTCCCCAATCTTGCTTTCATTTGAACCCCCTGAATACCAAGGTGCCTGTGCCTCACTGCAGTGTTTCTGCCATGAGCGCTGGAGTTTCCTAGGGCTCCAGGAGCCCTGTGCTGGGCCCAGCCTGCACTTTCAGACGTGCCAGGCCTTCTGGCTCTGTGGCAAGCAGCCAGGGGCAGCTCGGAGTGGGCCAGGGAACCCCCAGTGTGGGAGCCACATTGCAGTCAGGGACTGCAGGAGATGGGCCATGTAGGTTTGGCCTTGGAGCAGAGCTCCAGCCTGAGGTCCTGGGTAAGATGCTCCCCTGCCCACAGCCGCTCCCCAACCCTGGGGCAGGCAGTGCTCTCTTGAAATAGTACTCCCTTCCGGAAGATCATCCGGTGCTGTGCCTCCCTGGTGTTTGTAGGAGAAAGCCACTCAGAGTTATTTCTTTATTTAGAGACAGAGTCTCCCTCTGTCACCCAGGCTAGAGGGTAGTGGCGCATTCTTGGCTCACTGCAACCTCCACCTCCCAGGTTCAAGTGCTTCTCCCACCTCATCCTCCTGGGTAGCTGGGATTACAGGCGCCCACCACCACGCCTGGCTAACTTTTTTATTTTTAGTAGAGACGGAGTTTCACCATGTTGGTCGGGCTGGTTTCAAACTCCTGACCTCATGATCTGCCTGCCATAGCTTCCAAACAGAGTTCTATTTATTTTTTAGTAGCTAGGGAAAGTCATTAAAAAAAAAAAAAAAAGCCTATTTGGCAGGTGTTGAAGATTCAGGAGTAAAATCAGAATTTGCTTCATTTCTCACCTTGTTTTGCTTACCATCAAAGGCGGAAGGGGGCACTTGGGGTGAAGTCGAGGATTATAGGCCTCCAGCTAGGACTTCAGCCTTGCAGAAGCTCAGAGGACTGTGATGCAGCAGGGAGGCCCAGCAGAGAGCCACGGCTCCTTCCCTCCTCATCCTCCCCTCACCTTCCTCCCCTCCTCATCCTCCCCTCTCCATCCTCCCCTCCTCATCCTCCCCTCTCCATCCTCCCCTCCTCATCCTCCCCTCTCCATCCTCCCCTCCTCATCCTCCCCTCCTCATCCTCCCCTCACCTTCCTCCCCTCTCCATCCTCCCCCCTCATCCTCCCCTCCTCATCCTCCCCTC